>NC_141795.1:11239855-11559110 GCF_054643075.1 Acanthaster planci
GGTCACCAAAAACATTATTTGAGACTTTGGGAACTCTTTGAGTGGTGTTTGAGTAAGAAGTGAGAAATCCAAATGTGGTGCTGTCTCAATTGAAGGAATGCCCTTTTCTTAAGCAAAAGAAAATGTGAAAAAGCCCTTTGCTCTGTCCTTAAGACAGACAAAACTTTTAGTTTCTTCTTTTTATTCCTCTTTTGCCCCAAATCCCCTTTATTTTGTACAAGTTTCTTCCAACACCGACTTTAGTCCTTTTACAACTTCGGATCTTCATCAAACTTACATCAATGAAGGTCCCTAGTGTAAAGATGTGTCTAGAACAATGACGTCATGATGACCTCATCAAGTGATTTCTTACTGATTGTTTAATATTTATTTCAGCCTATTCATGTGTACTTGTGAAGACGAGCCGCAACCAAATAATTGACTATGGCTGCAATTGATACACAAGACATGGAAATTGGCTGCATTCGCTTTCTGTATGTGTGTGTGTCATTCTTAGGCGTGCTGGTCGAAATGGCAGTTGGCTGCAGTGTGCTGGGGGTCACACTGACCAATTACAGGGCTCCTCATTATTTATGCCTGAATAGCAGGAATGAAAAGCAAAAGTGGTTGGGTGCCAGTGCATGTGAGCTCGCTGTCGCAATGTGAATGCTTTCTGTTGAGGCTGCAAATGGGTGCGGACAGGCAGCGATCTTTGTCCGCATCCACGTGCCGCCTCAACACCAAGTGTTCACTGTACATCGGCGCACTCACGTGGCTCGTCTTCGCAAGTACACATATGAACTGCATGACTCTTGGACACTTATCGGGAAATATTTGCACCTTTTTTGGGAAAATGGTATGGTTTGGGCCCATTTTTTTCTTGGTACTCAGAACAAAGGGATGTAAGCTACCATACATAGAAATCTTAAGAGAAATGGAACAGCATTTCTATGGGTTCACAACTAGAATAGAATCCCTGTTCATGCCATGTCAAACATCATGTAGAGCCTATGGTGAAAAAGGCTCATTTTCTGAAGGCTTCGTGGGAGTGGAGTGGACGTCGGACCCCACAGTTCTGGGGGTAGAAGTAGCTAGGCTGCAAGGGGCCTACGTGTACCTGTAAGGTAACAGTTTGTGTGACATTCCAACAGTGTTTTAGCCAGGATTTGAAAGGTGGTAGCGCAATTTTGTTACAGTCCAAAATTTGTGCGCGAATTTGAAGCACGCAACACGAACATGCAGTGCGGAGTCCCTTACGGCTGGGATACAGGGCCTGCGTAAGGGACCTGAAAGCTCTGCCTATTTTAGATGCTCTCTGGTGGTCTCTAATGAATTTCTGACATTTTTTGATAAGAGTTTTTGCCTTTTCAAACAAAAAATAACAGCCTTTGGAAAAAAAATTAAATTGTAAAACTATGTGCAATTGTTGTTTTATATAGTGTGATTAAACAGCCCTGCAGCAAAGAAGGGAATAATGAGTAAGGGAACCTGCCTGCCCACATGGATGCGTTTGAACCAGTGTACACATACTTTACTGCAGCATATTTTCTATTTGGGACTTGGTTGATGGGGTTAAAAATGGGAAAAGGCTGAATTTTAGCTCAGAATTTATTTTCAGGATCTAGATTACACAAGCATTGAATTAAGTAGTGCACGGCTTGATTTGCACTGCCAGGCCGTGCTTGAAAAAATGGGCCATGATTTCACAAAACTGGCCATGCAAAACACAGCTAACATGCTGCATACCAACCCTTTTATTTTAATGGACAAGCATGACAAGTCCCTTTTCTCTTATCCATTCGACAACTCACACACTAACCCTAGGCCCTAACGCTAGCCCAGTTATGAGCCAGGCATGGACACAGACCTACTGACATGACTGATACATGCGCATGCCTGATCACACCATCCATGCAGTGATGCACATATCATCATGTCATCACACCGCATGGTCACACGTGATGGGAAAGTCACATACGTTACAAAATACCTCTGACAGACTGATTTCTGGGGAGTCAATATTTCTTAAAATAGGCGGAAATTTGATTTTCCTCCTCCCCATTCCAAAACTTGTCATAACAAATTAAAATACCACACACATCCAACAAAAAACTGACAAAATACCTCTTGTGATACTGCTACTGCGGAGGCCATGTTCGCTGAGAAATCCAATATGGCGGCTAGTCACGTGATACCGGCGAAATTTTACGGCAAGCGAGCCCGCACGCGCGGGTACGGGTACGCACGCACGCGTGACATCGATACTCGATCCTGCAATGCACATAAAAGATTATTTTACGAATATGGTAATAGTTATGAGTCAAAACCTCCTGTGAAATTCTAGTAGAGCCCACGAGTCTCATGGAGTATACATTTTTAAAACTGAAGGTTTTTTTTCAAGTTCGTTTCACAAGGCACTTTTTTAAATTCGTTTTTTGACCTATTTTTTGAAACATTGTTTTTTAATTGTTAGTTTGGGGAAAATCGCTTTTACGAGAACTATTTTTTTCAAACTCAGAAAACCATATCTCATAAAAACGAACTTTGAAAAATATACTTCACCTTATAAAAGTGCATATACTTCAGATCATGGCACTTGTGGGTATTTCGTAAACTTCTGGAAATTTGCTCCGTCGAGCAAATCAGTTGCTCCTTCCTCCATGCTGGTACAAACAATCAGCGGAATCACTACATGTTTTGTTTTAAATTTACTTTACTTAACACGTACAATTAGTTAATATTTTTTTAAATTTTATTTTAAAAAGTGCTAGCCGGGTTTTCGGACCAGTAGGGCTGGAAGAACTCCGAGTCAGCTTCACCGGCGGCGGAACGATCGGGATGGGGGGGGGCAGTTGTTAGACCATCAGGCATCAGCTATTAAGAACTCAATCTATCGAGCCCAACCTAATTATAGGGCCTTCAAAATGGGGAGGGGGGTCAGGTCCCCCGGTCAAAAAGTGAGGCTACTGACGAATGTTGATCAACGTGTGGTAATTTATTTTTTTCAACGAATATCATCGATTTTATTTTACGGCAATTTATTTCAAATCAGTGTTTTTTTATTAGACTTTAGATCAATAAAAGATTTATGGTGAAGTCGTTTTCGGTAACGCAGAGGAAAAGGTGAAACATTCTATCGGCTCCTGTTTGATTTGTGCATTAAGAGAGCATTGTTTTCTCATAAACCGGCAGGATTTCTCAATTGATTACCCTATCCCGCTCTCCTATACCGGCTACGTGAATACATGTTCGTACATGTACATGTACGTTCTGAGGACGTCTGTAAGACGTCTGGAGACTAGGTACGAGACGGAACCAGTCTACTGAAGGCTTGGGCAGTTGAAAATCTGGAAACCACGGATAACCTTTTGACTGCGCCCCGGCATGTGCGTTTTGGAGGAAGTGGAAGAAAAAAAGGAAGCAGCGGGAGGGGGGGGGACAAGAGGAAAAGAGTGAAAATCACCAATTGGCTTGAAAATATCTCAGATATTTACTTCTTGCTGCCGAGTGCTTAGTGCCCACCCACCCAGCTTTGCCGCCTCCCGATGCCTACTGAGGCCTACAATGTTCTCGGCTCGCTCCCATGCATAGGCCTGTGACGCGGTATAGTTTTACAATGAAGCCTGATAGGGTAAATGAATCTGGAAAGTGCTCTTATCCCTTTCTAGGAATATTCGTTCAATTAAAAGACAAAATGGCGATTGCTTAAACGACTGTGGCCACAGTTACATTCACTGTTTAGGGCAATTAGCATGCGGATGCCCGATTTCATGGCGCTGATAAGCTTAACAAAGGCTCTGCCTTTTTCAAGAAGAGCAGTAAGCACGGCAAAATGCATGCTTACCTTACAGGAATAATTTGCTTAATGAAGTTTCAATGTGGGAATCTCTATGTGCGCCCAGCTGTGAACCAGGCCAACTGAAGCACCGCTATTCTCTGCTGAAAAGCTCTATGAAATCGCTGCAGAAGCGAGGATGCCGACGTTTTTGTGCATTCGACTAAAGGTCTAAAGGTCGTTCTCGTAAGATTCAAACAAACTGGCAGCAGGACCCATTTAAAAGTGAGATTCATATAGTTCCGTTGAATCTCTAGAGAAGGCATTTCCATGATCTAAAAATGAGCGGAAATGACAAAGTGGCCTTTGAACACATGTACGTATACATGTACATCTGTTTTGTGATTGACTATCTGTGTAGACATAAGCGCAAACTTGCTGTGGAACTGCGTTATTACGTTAGGGTTGCGCATGTACCCAGTACGAAGCTCTGAAAGTGCCATCCTGCTTGTTGAGATCCTCACATATTTCATCTCAGGATGATGACATATTACGGGCAATATGGAGACACCATGAGATGTTTTATCGCAGGATGGAGACATCCCGTGATAACATTTATCATGGGATGACGACATTCTGAAAGTAATATGATGACATTATTTGTCAATGGGTGCCATGATAAACCACCTTGAAAACAGCTGGCCTGATATGGTAGTGTTTTCAAAGAATTGTCCTGTTGCCATACACGATATTATTTAGATGATGTCTCACCACCTGTTACAAGTTGTCAAGTAGACATCACACTTGGTGAATGTCTCTGGATGATGATACCCTGAGCTAATGATTATTGTCATTATCTGAGGATGTCATCATCCAACTTTTATGATATTGTCATCCCGTGATAAATTATCTCAGGATGTCGACATCTTGCTTCTTATGTCGTCATCCCGAGAAAAACATTTCAGAATCTCAACAAGTTGGATGGCACTTTCAGAGTTCCGTACAAATCGCCAAACGGGGCCATGATCCCGTTCTTTACATTTCATTTCAAAGCACTTTTTCGTGTGCACAAATTTCTAGCTTATGGTGGCGACATAGTAGAGAAAACACACCCGTGTTGAAAATGAAGCGTTCCATTTCAGCGACCAGCATAGTGTACATGTACATGTACAGTACAGTGTGTATGTACACGTGCTGCGCGCTCTGAGGTTACCGGACCAAAAACACACACATCCACACACGTGTGCGTACCGATCTCTTTACCCTTATTCACATTATGCACGTCCTGATGCACGAACTAAACTGCAGGTGCCAGGATAGGATGAGGTCATGTTTGCCGAAGCGTCTCTGTACGTAAAAACGTGTACAGAGTAAAATCTGAGCGGACGTGTTTTGTAATGGCGACACATTCATGCTATAGTAAACGCATCCTGGTAATCCGCTTCATCGAGTGCCGTACTTCTACTCCAAGAAATAAGTTCGTCTGTAATAGCTGAAGTGGTAATATGTTTTCAGGGCAAGATGCCGGTCCTCCGGGCCAGTGGGAAACCAAGCAAATTCTAAAGTGGATGCAGGGAGACGACGAATGCAGGGAGGAAATCAAAAATCGGATCATGAATGTCATACGAACGAACGATTTGGACGGGCACACGTTGAAGCAACTGGCCGCCGAAAAAGATGAAATACAAGATCTTTTTCCCGCGCTCAAAGATAGACTTGCCTTTAAGTCATTACTACGGAAACTCTTCAAGGTACGTCAAGATGATCAAACCATGGGGACTCGAGGCAAACAAACCTGTCATTCCTTGATTTCAATACCTTCTTTACAGTAACTAGTTTTACTGAGGTATGGCTTCATGTTATGTTAACCCACGGGTTATTAATGGTGTACATACCCCAGGTAGATCTCGGCTGAAATGTTTGTCCCCTGGGCCGCTCAAGTTGTGACACGTTATTAGGCCTACGCGTGTAAATGTGGACAGCAATTGGACACTTTGGTCTTGAATTGTAGGCCTGATTATCAACTAATAAACTAATCATCTGAATCTTAAGTCGATTTGACTCCTTTAGTCATTTTTAGCTGTTTCAGGTTTGGGGCACTAGTTGCGCTCGAACTGAACAATGAATGATTTGGACTTTCCAGTTGGCCATTTCATTTATCATCATGGAGGGAACATTAACATGCAAATACCTTTACGAAATTTCAATGACCATACATGTGTACGCTGCGAGAATCGCAGCCAACGGTGAAATGTAAGTAGCTATGAATTAAAAAATGGCAAACTATATAGGGTTGTTCGAGTGTAACTGAATTGCACACGTGCGTTGTTAAAAAATACCTCTGGTCGCACTGTGATACTTCGTTTCTGAACTTGCCTCATGATGTCAACTTTGGGAATCACTGAGTTGTTTTATTTCTTTTGTTATCAACAGTCAAACAGCTACGACAGTGAGGACCTCGTAAACGTGCATGATATAACGTCACCTCCTTTTTTTTTTAAAGGAAACAGTTTCATGTCCGGACATTACTGGTCACTGCACTAACCCTATGAGACTGATCTGAAAAAAAAATGCTTTCTTTTTAGTAGTAAATGTTTCAATATTGTCCGTGCTAAATTTGACTTTGTAGGACATGTCATCACTTTCTAATGGCTAATAGGTTTTAGTGTAAGGGAAAAGTTAGTGAAGTATGTATAAACGTCTTACCTTTTTATTGCAATACGACGTTTATTTCCGTATTGGTGAAGATCAGGAAAGTAAACAATAGCAGTATAAATATATAAATCGAGAGATAATTACAGAGTAACAAAAACAAGAAATACACAAATAAAGGGACAACCAATATCGATATGGGCTTTCAGAAGCCGGGACGCTTGTATTGAAAAGCCGTGGACAAAACGAACTTTACACAGAGACAACAAACAACAAAAGATTGACTTCGGGGAATGAGTTATGAACTGGACTGATACATGCAATATTGATTGTTAAAAGATAGATCCATTTACGAGCATAATCACATTTTGGACTTAACTGTACCAGATATTTTCAACGTAACCGCTAAATTTCAGCTAAAAGGAAAGCGGTAATCAGTGCAGTGATTGAAGGTGGTTAACCAGTATTATACTGCAACCTTCCCATGCGATGGTTGTCAAATATTCACGTTCAAACCACTGAAGGAAAATTTTTATTTACTCTGCAGGGTGAGGCCTGTTTTGACACATGCATGCAAAAATAGTGATTTTTGGTCCAAAGCTCTTTTTGCGGAGGGAAGGTTGTAACATTTTGAGACGATATTTTAAAGACCTAAAAATAACTGACGACTTCTGGACGCTTTCAAATGTAGGCTTAGAGGGAGAAAGGCATGAAGATTTCAGATTTTTCGGCATATTTTTGCATTTCAGGGTTTAGCTATTACAAGTAGGCCTAACCCACAATGGTGAGCGCGTCAGCATCTGTGACACGATTATTCCCTTCACAAAAAAGTTCCTAATTCCGTTTTCCTTTCTGAAAAATAATGTTATATTCAAGTATACTCAGATGTTATGCGATACATGTAATCAAGGAGTGAGATGTCGGAAATCATCGACAATCAGTCAAGTATTAAATGACACCTTGTGTTTGAAATTAAAACCGTTCGTCTTCCATACCTTTGATGGTGTTTATGTGAATACCAAGTGGTATTTTCCTCAAGCTAAAGTGTTTCTGCTGCTATTATGAACCATTTAGTTAAAGAACTCTCGTAACCAATGCTAGAACAAGATTATTCAGGTAGAAACACTTTGGAAGTATTTTATATATATGAAAAAGACCGACACTTGACTTTTCCTTGCCGTAAAAAGCATTTATGTGCTTGTGTGCATAGCTCATGGATTACCTGGATTCATTTCTAAAAATTTTTCATGAACTTTTATATATACTCATACTAACTTATACCTTATATAACTTATACTAACCTTGTCGAAATCGGGACGATTCACCTGAGTGGACCCGGACGGGATCAAACATTAGCCGTCAAGGCGTACCTTCTTGGCCGCAGGGTACACCTCGGGGTTCCATTTCCTGAACGACTAGAGAGCATCCCAACCCTGATCTCGACTAAGTGCAATTAGAGGGACCAACATGTAATAGTCATGTTTAGTTCTAATTGCGCTGTGGAATGGGTTGCTTAAACATCAGGTTGGACCTGGCTCCAAAAGGCGGCCTGCAGTATACAAAAGTATAACGGGGAATGTCCGGGATCCAGATACGTTGGAACAAGTTGTAAATAAAGTCACTACATGCAGTCTGTCCTCGATTCCTGCATTCGTTTGCTCAGGGCCGATATAAATGGTGACTTGTTCTGATTGTTCAGTAATTTGTCAAAATTGCAATGCCCAATATGAAATAGTCAAGCGTGTGTTTTAGACCAAGATCTTGATAGACGGCTAAGTCAGATGTTGGAATTGCATGCAGTCCAGTTGAAAGACCGACAAAAGAAATGATGGCCATCCGAGCAGAAGCATGCACCACCCCCAATCGGTTGAAAAGAGCCATATTGGTGGGGAGTGCTCAGTTTGTTGGTACACGTGAATCGCTACCACAACGCGTGCATTTCACAGTCGTTCGTGAACTGGCGAAGTACCGTTCCCACCAAGGGTGCAGTGTCCCAATTCAAGGAAAATTCTCCGCCAGGCGTAGGCGCACAAAAAGTACCCCACAGAGATTGCTTCGAAAAGAGGGGTCTGTTTGGGCCATGAAATGGTGAGATTGTGTCAGTATGGCCCAGGATCATCTCTGTAGATTCAGGGGCACCCATCTGGGGGCAAAGCAGACAAAAATGGGATTGAAAATTAGTCAGAAGAGCCCGAGGAAGGTGAGGGATGTCATTTGAAAAATGGCCGCTGGGAAGGCTTGGCAACATTCACTTTTGGGGGGGGTGAGTTTGTTTTGGGCGGATAATTAAAAACTTCATCGGTTAACCTACTAAAAATTGAAAATCAAATGAAATCTGAAGGACCGCACAACACATTGTTTTTAGTTTGAGAGGCCTCAGGGACTTCAGTTGCCTGTCATGAGGCTCCAAATTTGGTTGATTTTACACTATTTTCAAAGGAGCTTGAATTGGTTCAGTGCTCCCCTAAAGGACCCTCCCTTGCTAAGAATATTGCGCCATCTTGTGAGTGATTCCACTCGGGCCGGATGTAGACTGCAGCCGACCGCGTCGACGGTTGAGGATGCGTTATGCATACCGTGCACAACTTATCCAACAGACCAATATGGCCGTTTCACAATAATGCGCCACCAAGAGTTTGCAACACGTTGGCCAATCACAATGCGCGAAATTTGTCGACCCAATGCGCGTTTCAAAAGGGTCGACAAATTTCGCGCGTTATGATTGGCCAACGTGTCGCAAACTCTTGGTGGCGCACTATTGTGAATCGCCCGTATTGGCTGAGTTCGGGCGGCTTGTTCTCGTATGATAACCCTCACCCTCCTCAATCCTTCACCTGTTGGAGGACTGAGGAGTGTTAGGGTTAAGGAACAGCTCGAATCTTTTGCGGGTCGGTCACTCGAACGCTAGGAACGTACATCCGGTTATCGCTACTAGTTACTTGTAGCATGCAAGCAACATGCAACATGGCGGCGTCCTTGTACATTCTTCGAGAGTTAATGTCTGGGCCAACTTATTTCCCATTTAAAAAATCATATCTGTCATGAAAAATTATTGATGTTAATTGTGCAAAACTTTCCATTCTCTCCAGTTTTGTAAGCCATCTCGATAGTTTTGAAGCTTTCCAAAAATCAAATCTCATGAGTTTTCCCGTGTGTTCGTGTAAAACCCTCATGAGGAGGTGGTGTGTGAACCTATTCCGGGAACAGTGTTCTTGGGTCATGTTCCCGCCGTTCGAGCGCGAGATCTCGAGAACGCGAAACCCGTGTCAAGAACAGGCCGCCCGAACTGAGCGGGACCAAGTGAGGGCGTATTTTCCCAGCAACGGAGGCTCCTATGGGTGCACTGAACCAATTCAAGCTCCATTGAAAATAGTGTAAAATCAACCAAGTTTGGAGCCCCATGGCAGGCAACTGAAGTCCCTGAGGCCTCTCAAACAAAAATCAATGTGTTGTTTGGTCCTTCAGATTTCATTTGATTTTCAATTTTTAGTAGGTTAACCAATGAATTGTTTAATTATCCGCCCAAAACAAACTCACCCCCCCAAAAAGTGAATGTTGCCAAGCCCTCCCAGCGGCCATTTTTCAAATGACATCCCTCACCTTCCTGGGGCTCTTCTGACTTATTTTCAATCCCATTTTTGTCTGCTTTGCCCCCAGATGGGTGCCCCTGAATCTACAGAGATGATCCTGGGCCATACTGACACAATTCCACCATTTCCTGGCCCAAACAGACCTCTCTTTTCGAAACAATCTCTGGGGGTACTTTTTCTACGCCTCGGCCTGGCGGAGAATTTTCCTTGAATTGGGGCACTGCACCTCTTTGAGTACAGTCTACTAATTTGAGCCCCCTTGAAAACAGTGTAAAATCAGCACTGTTTAGGGCCCAATAACATGCATACCAACATCCCTGAGATTAATGAAACACAAATGAAATTATTGTCTGGTCCCAATCTTTCAATTTCTTTTCAATTTTGTGTAGGTTATCAATTACATTTTTAATTTAATTATTCCCACTAACAAAATCACCCCCGAAAAGTGATTTTTCCGAAGTCTGATTGCAGCCATTTTTCAACTGGCAACCCTAAACTTTCTCAAGCACTTAGGAAAATTTTTCAACCGTAGTTTTTAACCATTCTGCTCTCATGTGAAAGCTCAAAGACCCATGCAGGGAATTGATCCAGGCAACGATTTGCACAACCTCACCATTCTGGGGCTAATCAATCTCTTTTTTCAAAAGATACTGTGGGGCACTTTTAATGCTAATGAGCTGCGGCCAGAAATTCTCACTTGAATTAGTGGACTGTACTGCACCCCTATGGTAGGAACTACTCTTGGCTGATTCACAAATGATTATGAAATGCACGCGCATTGGTTGTGTCACTACCAACGAAATGATCAATCCCCACTAACGTAGCTCTTTTCAACTGATGAGTGCTTGATAGGGGCTTCTGCTCAAGGCGGATAGGTCGAAAGTTTTCATTGAAGGGCACATGTTGAAAATGTAGATATCACAATGTGCCAGAATAATCGATTTCGTAATGCAATAACCATTTGTGGTATTTATTTTATACCCGCCAGGAAGGAAAGCCAGTGTTGTGGGCAGAGTCATCTACCACTCAGAAACAGCCGCCGTTGTCCCAGCTAAATACAAGCCCATCAAGCTCACATAGGGGTCACCAGTTCACTGCTGGCCCACCTCATTTTCCTGACGTAAATCCTGGGCCTACTCATTTCCTTCGCAAGGACAGTTTCCTAGTTAATACATGTACTACGCAGCGCTTGGCTGTACTGGATGTGAACCATCGACCGGCGGAGAATAGGCCAGGGATGACCATGCATTTCAGTACAGTCACGCCGTCAGAAGTACCATCGGTGCATAAGTCAAACGAGTTCGAACCAATCAACACTACGGCACCAATTCCTTACGAAATGCAACAAACTGTGCATTCAAGCAAGCACACCAATACAACCACGCCAATTTACTGTCACCCCACAAAAACTGGGCTTGGCTCTGATCAGCCTGAAAAGCACTCGGTTAGCCAAACTACGACCCTGACACCTGTCACGCTATCTGCCATACCATCCCTCTGTCAGCCTGCTAATCAGACTGACTTATTAGTCTCAAACGCGACACAGCCATCTCCAGGACCACAGATATCATCCGTCACATCATACGCGGTCAGAGACAAAACCACAAAGAATCTGCTCTCCATTCACAACCCAAGCACTAATCGGACACCGCATGATCTGACAGTACAAACAGCCTCAACAGATCCACTGGCATCCATGTTGACTCACCACGCAAGGAGCATAAACTACCCAGCACCCCTCCCTAGATTTCCATTTGACCTGGATAAGACGTTGAGGTCATGTGCGGGGGGCGTGGCTATGTCTGTGCGTAGGAGGGTCATTCGAGAATCCGCTCGTTTTTATGTCAGCATCACCAAGGGACGAAAGATTAGTTCCAGTGATTATGTCAACATTGGACGTACAATAATTGGAAAATACCCTGGGCTTGCTTATGAAGATGACTATATACCATGGGTATTATGACAAACTTCCCAATTTTGGTTTGGTTTTCCTTTGTTAGCCTGTAGGCCTATACTGAATGTTTTCAATTCCATTACAGTTTGATACGGAGGGTGACGACTGAGAAAGAACGAGCTTCGACTTTTGATGAATAACACCTCATACATGCACTTGTGACATTTACATATTATTTACTGGGGACAAAATAACATGTTTGAAACAAACAAACAAACAAACAAACAAACACCCCAACAAACAAACAACCCAACAACCAACAAACAAGCAAACAAACAAAGTTTTTAATTTAAATTTTGTTTTATCGAAGTCTTTCCAAATGAAACTAGAAGCCACTCGAGCTTAGACTTGGAGTATACTGAAAAGAAGGGGGAAATAAGCAAATAATTGAACATTATTAATGACAGTGCGTTGCCATTCGAGTAGGGCCAACTGCGATCAGATGAGCTGGATTTAATTACAGTAATATTCATGTGAGATACTGGCTAACGATCCCTCGGTCAGAGAATGTGGGCTGGTGAAAATGTATACAAATAAAGGCGGTGAAATGTAGGTATATTACAAGATTTAGTCCGTGCAAAATGTTTCCTTAGAAATCCTTTTAGGGTAGACCGAAAGTGCGTTGTAAGAAATTGGTATAACAGAGAAGCAGTCGTGTGGTATTATGTTTTCTTCACGGTTAAATCTATCTTTCAAAGGCCATTAATTGCTTCTGTTTCTTCTTTTGCTCTGCAGTTTACATTCAACAAGCGCTTAAGCCAATCCATCCGGAACCTCCGTCGACGTCTCAAACAAACCAACGACAAGTCGATGTACGACTATCTGGACTCTATGGAGGGTCCCCTGCCTGTCCAAGTCATCGCGTTGGATGACGGAGAGGACTCTGAGGATGGCAAGGGTGTGGACGATGTGATTGAAGACGAAGGGGGATACGGAGAAGGGGAGATTATTCTCATCAAAGATGAGACACAAGCATGACTCAAGACAAGTAGCTATGAAGAAGTGCTTAATTTGTAATTTTTTTTCACTCAACTGTTAAAAATGGTTCTGGGCGTCAGTCACTGCACCAACCAGAACTACTGTCATCCACGCCGCTTGACAAGCAGTCACGCCTTTGCTCGTCGCACAGCATCACATGTCATTTCCGTAGCTAGGGCATTTCCCAAGGAGCAACCATTTTCACAAACAGCTTTATCTGTCCTTGGTTGCTGGCAATTATCACTGCTAAGTCGTTGCGCCTTTTTACCTATGTTTGTACATGTACAGAGGATATGCCGGCAGCATTTCTTCCGCAGGGATACCCATGAGTAGACCTTTTCTTTAAAGTCCCCCTAACAAACGCACTGACAGGGGAAATGACTGTCGTGCATAAGCTCTATATTCACGCTGCTGATACCAATTAACCATTCTGTAGTAGTAGGGAACGGTATTTTCCAGACAAGACATTCCTTCCCATTCTCAGGCCAGGAGGAACCAGCAGGGGCCTTCCCCAATCTAAGGAATTCCCCCAAATGCTTGCGGCCGCACACAAAATTTAGACACAACTTACGGGACAAAAGGGACTTTCCAAAACTCGTGACCTAAAAGGGACTTGCCCCTTTTCACGAGACCTTTGACCTTCAAAACCTAAAAAAGGAACTGTTCCGCTAACTCATGACTTCCTCGTGATTCCCAAACACAAAAGCGGAATCCCGCCCCCCGACTTTCCACTTTCGGAAAAAGTAGCTCTACACCGAACGCTCCGAGAAAAAATGAAATAAATTTTTAAAATGTATATATAAATAGAGATATGAATAGAGAAACCAACCCGCAACGCTGCCCTGTCTTAGCGGTCTTTAGGCGAGTGAAAAAAATCGTTTCTAGCTGACTTTGTCAAACGATATAACATTACATTACCGCCACCCGCTAAAAAAAGTCATTCAAAGCCCGAGCTCATGAAAGCGATTCAAGAGAGTCAATGGCAATTTAGAAATCTCACGAGACAATCATATCGTCAGCTTTTAAAAATAGCGCAAGACAACAACATAGAATATACGGCCTCGGGGACAAAAGGAAAAATATTGCGAACAGACTTGGTCACCGCGATTAAAGCATACATTAAGCCGCAGGCAATTGAAGAAGTAGACATTTGAAGAATTAGGCAATTTAGAGGCAACTATAGAGATTGGGAACTGATACGTAATTTCTTTGCCGACGACTTGATTCACTTTTTTGATTTTTACAAAAAGTACATCGAAGACAAAGCACTAGCCGAGTTTAAAGAAATCGGTTCATACAAGTTACAAACGGGAATAAATGTTCAATTCAAAATGGAAAAGCCCGGAATCGAGACTAAACTCGGCGTTTTACATTTACTAGTAAAAACAACGCGGTCTTTTTTCTAAACAAACAATTAAAGAATCGTTAAACCAGCAAATTGCAAAACGTCTAGAGGACGCGGAAGCTCATGAACAGAGAGGATCTGGCTGGATGTTTGCTAAAGTAGTCGCGTTTTACATAAACGTGGTTAAATATAATCCAGTCAGGGCTACTTACATTCCGTGGCCAAAATATTTGGCAGTAAAAACTGCAATGATCAACGTTCAAAACAAAGAAGATTAAGAATGTATTCGCTGGGCGTTGAGAGCTGCTTTGAAGTTATATTCAGATTACGTAAAGCATCAGTTGGAAATCAATCCAGATTATAAAATACACGAGGAGCGCACCTCGACTTACACGACAGCTGACGACTTAAATTTCGCAAATGTATACTTTCCAACAACCGTGTAACAAATTCCACGCATCGAATCGCAGAATAACTTGGCAATTAACATATTGGTTATACAGAGAAAGAAGGCACTTACGTGCTTTACAAAACTAAACGCGCTGACGAGCCAATTAATTTACTGTATTTTACTAAAGGCGAAACGAGTCATTATTGCTGGATCAAGAGCTTTTCTCAATTAATGTGCGACGCTACTGAACACACAGCGAAATTACACTGGTGTTTCAAATGGCTGTCTCACTTTCAAACGCAAGAAATACTAGACAGGCACCATATAGACTGTAAAGGGATTAACACAGCAGCGTATAAAGTGGAACTACCAGCCAAAGGCAAAATATTCTCAAACTTGAAAACTATAAAAACAAGCAGGATGCCCCCCTTCGTAATCTACGCAGATTTCGAATTTGTTTTGGAGCGTTTGCCACCAAAAGAATTAAACACGGTTAAAACACAAGTTCATAAACCATTCGGGTATTCATATGCAGTTGTCAGATGTGACGGCATTTGTACCAGTCGCGAGACCTACAGAGGCCCCGACGCGGCCTTTACATTTGTAGAATCGTTGTCTAGAGAGGTCGCCGAGATCTAGTCTGGTCGCACGAGTTGCAAAAGATCTACGAAAACTGTAACGCTACTGGATCTGCGAAAGACGCATCGTTTCAACCAAAGAATCACAATGCCGGTGTCAAGTCCCGGATGAGCCGAAACCAAAGAGCGAAAAAGCCGCTTTTAGTTCAGTAAACGAACGAGGTTTCAGAGACTACATTTGTATGACTTGTGAAAAGCCCATCAATAAATTTTGCAATTGTAATGTCAAGTTACGAGTAGTGCCTGGTCAAACATGTGTTTCCGTAGTGCTGCACAACTTGGAAAAATACGACGCGCATTTAATTATGCAGGGTGCTCAAGCGTTTGACGACAGTAAAATTAAAGTCATCGCCAAAAACACCGAAAATTATACCTCGTTTAGCTTTGATCAACTCAGGTTCCTAGACTCGTTTCATTTCATGGCAGCCTCACTCAATCGATTGGATTAAAAATTGTTTGCTCAAAGATATCCGCCTGCTCTTTGACGGGTTTCCAGAAAACAGGGGTTTACTTTTAGGAAAGGAAATTTACCCATACGAGTATATCGACTCGTTTGATAGATTTGAACAGACAAGCCTGCCTCCTCGAGCTGCTTTTTATAGCTCGTTGAGGCAGCAGTCCGTTGCAGAATGAGACTACACAAGGGCTCAAAATGTGTGGCAAGCTTTCGGTTGTCAAAATATCGGGATTATCACGATTTAAACGTCGAGACAGACGTATTGTTACTAGCAGGCGTATTTGAAAACGTTCGCCAAGTTTGCAAAAACCATTACGGTTTGGACCCGGCCAATTATTATAATTCGACTGGATAATCGTGGGATGCATTTTTAAAGCACTCTGGCATCGAATTGGAGCTTTTGACCAACTTTGAAAAGCACCTGTTTTTCGAAAGGGCCAAAAGAGGCGGCATTTCGAGCGTAGAGGCTAAGCGCTATGCCAAAGCAATAATCCCGAATTAAAAGACTACGATCCAAATAAGCCAACGTCACATATAATGTATTTGGACGCGAATAATTTAAACAGCTGGGCTCTGATGAGTCGTTACCCTTTAAACTTTTTCGATGGATTCAAGACGTAACAAAATTTACCCCAGAGTACATTTCGAAAATTTCCCCCAAAGCGTCTAAAGGCTACATGCTAGAAGTGACTTTGGACTATCCAAAACACTTACACGACAAACACAACGATTTCCCACTGGCACCTGAAAACATCTCGATCCCCAACGACTGGTTCTCAGTGTATCAAAAAGACTTGATAGCCAACGGTGAGCGAGTTACTTCGATAGGCAAGCTCGTATCCACTTTGAGCACCAAACACAAATACGTAGAGCACTATCGCACGTCACAAAAATATCTGGAACTCGGTCTAGAATTAAAACAAGTTCACCGAGCAATGTCGTTAAACAGGCGCCTTGGATGAAAAGTTATATCGATAGAAATACCGAGATGCGTAAATTAGCCAAGTCTGATTTTGAAAAGGACTTTTTCAAATTCATGAATAACTCGGTCTAAGGCAAGACGATGGAAAATGTGCGTTACCGCATGGACGGGCATTTACTGAGAGACCTTCACGACGCTGACAAATACAAGAAGCTAACTCTTAAACCAAATTATAAAGCGACTACGCCGTTTAAGGAATGTGATCTTTCATTTGTCGAAGTGTTTCACATAAAAACAAAGTTAAATAAGCCAATCTATTGCGGTGTAAGCGTGCTAGACTTGTCCAAGACTTTAATGTACGATTTTATTACAATACGTTAAAAGCGGCTTTCGGTTCAAACGTCTGTTTATTATACACTGACACGGACAGCCTGCTCGTTCAAAAGTACGTGCGCAAAAAGCGCAAGTTGTTTGACTTAAGCAATTATCCAACGGATCACCGGCAAGATGAAAGACGAATTTGGAGGTGAACTGATATCAGAAGCAATCTGCATTAGGCCAAAAATGTATTCGATTTTAACCGAGCACCAAAATTTGAAAAAGGCTTAAAGAGTTACAAAAATCGTAACGCAAAAACGGTTGTCGTACGAACACCGTATTTGAAAAAATGCAGCATTTTAATAAACAGCAGCTTTTCAGGTCTGATTAGCATCTGCTATTCACGGTGTCGCAAAAAATAAAAGTCTTTCGGCCCTTGGACACAAAGCGTTATGTATTACCAGACGAAATTGGCACTTTAGCTTATGGACATTATCAAGCCTTTCAAGCCGGCAGTAATTCGGTGTCTTCGGGTATCACTTGAAGTTCCTCTCTCACGAAACTTCGCTTTGGACCGTCTAATAAGTAGGACCCGTTTTCACGCGCTTGCCATTGACCCGTTTAAATTGACTCTTGCGTTTCTCAATTTGATAAACGTTTACAGACCAGACTGGATCGGTAGCCTTTTGACGGTACCGCCTTCTTGCTTGCCTGGATAAGATAAATATCTAACTAACACGTCTGGGGGAAGTTCTTTTTGGGTTTCCCTAAGAGGTGCTGCAGGCGTTTGTTTCACTCGATTCAACTTGACGGCTTCTGCGGGTTCTTTGTCAATTAACTGAGTTTTTTCCTTGTTAAGTGATTTTATTACTTGAGGCAGGCGTTTCACCCATTCCACGTTTCTAACACCAACGTTTAACATTTCTTGCGCGTATTGATGGCCAAATAAACGCTCGGCTAAAGTGGGATTATTAAACCGTTTTACTATTCCTTGCGATTGCTGTACGCCGGGTTCACCCACTTGAATTGCTACCCCGTGTTTTGTCATCAACTTTTTAAATTTGCCGTTAAATTCCAATCCAGCGTCTATGATAAACTTTGGCCAAGTCAGAGGCGACCTTTCGTAAATTTGTAAAGGACATCGAAGCTCTAACTCCTCAAGACCAGGAAAAGCTTTTTAATTTATACGAAGTACGCTTCGGGAAAGAAATCGTCATTACTTTGGGAAATGCGATTCTAAGTTTATACACGCGTCTTTTAGGCATTGCTGCACCCATAGAATTTTTAGGCTTCAACGTAGATTTGAAATCGGAATAAGACCTAACCAAAGATTTAAACAACGACTCAATTATAAGTCAAACGACGAGTCACTTCTTGAGCGAGCCCTGTTACAAACATGGAATTTATCTTTCACCCTTGGTAGCCACTTTAATTACGACAAAAACATTTAACCACCAATAAAATCAGTGTATTATAAAATAAGATGTCAACAGAACTACAGCAAACGACAGCACCGACTCCTGCCCTGAGTCCGGTAAAAAGCCAGGTACAGACGGTAACCAAAGTTAAAAATCCAAAGCGAGTAGAACAGGGGAAACGCCTAGCCGAACACAATAAAAAGATGAAACAGCAACTGGCCAAGATGATATTAGGCGAGTCCGAAGCCGGAATAAACTCGGAAAATAAAATTTATAAAACCGTTTCGGAAAATAGAGATTCAATTTTAGGCGGCTTGGCAGTTGGGACACTTGCATTATTTTTCATTTTAAAAAACAAGTCAACGCCTGCAAAAGCTCAAATGACTCAAGCAACATCAAAAGTTCAAACGACTGTACCAGCACCCGAAATTTAAGACTAAGAAATTTTAGACATGGAATAAATTTTTAAAATTAAGTTTAAAAAACCTATATATTAAGAATGAGTAACGCTAAAGCTATAGACGTAAATGGCATCGCCAATACGGTTTACCACGGCGCCATAGTCAGCCTAATCTCCATGGGTTATGCCATGCTGAGCAATAAGCTATTTAAAATTAAACCGCCAGATTTAAATAAATTATCGGTCGAAGACGCGATTAAATTCACGGCAGTGTCAAGCGGTGCATTATATAGCCACGCAGGGCTGGCTCGTATCGCAGGGCATCTTGCCGGCGAGTTTACCCACCACTTAAAGTCAAAATAATAACCGGTTTATTTTAAAGTAAAAGTATTATGATGGCAGAAGGCGGATTTGACACAGTAGAAATTCAAACTGTTAGACAGGAAAAGCAAATCAAGACGATTCGCAAGACCTGGCCTTATTTAATACAACGCAAACGGAAACGCCGTTTTGAAGAAGAGGGGTTATCTTTACCGTTGCTCCAGATGTACCTTTTACTGTTGCTCCAGATGAGGAACGAGAGACTTTTGAAACTTTAGATATTGAAAATCGATACGATAAATTAGTTAAAGATGTAGACCCCCTACGCGAAACAGACCTTGCAAGACAAGTCAGGCTAATGGAACTTAAACGGTTGTTTGTTGAAGATTAAGTGGATGATTTCTATGACGCTATTGAAAAAGAAACTGGTTACGAGCCGTTAAATAGAGATCCAAAAATATTTAATCTACTTTAAAGATCGTCTGTACGTCAAGTGTGAAGGTAAAAAGTTCTTCTTACGTATGAAAAAGACAATAGTCGATTTCTTAGTCTAGAGACAATCAGGAATAAAACAAACGTAGATTTCATAAGACGTGCCTTAGGTTTCCAAGACTACATAACCGATAAAACAAAAGCAGAAAAGAAGAAATTGGTCGCAAACTCGCGCAATTGCACCCCAAAGGCATAGAATTAATAGAACTACCCCAAGAAGCCGAAGGCGCCAAATATAAATCAGGCGAGACTACAAAATTTAAAGGCGTTTTTGCATATTGTAACAAATCTTGAGATTGGTTAATCGATTGTTCCAGGTCAGGCTCCGAGTTTATTAAAGACTCTACTATGGTAATAAACTACCTTTGAGCGTCTTATCCGGTATCATGGGTTAAAGCGCAGTTCTTTGTTTGAGCCTGAGCTCCAAGTAACGCGTAAAACGTAAGCTCGAATCGACTCGTTTACCTTTGTTATTCCCACGCCTGTCAAGCTTGATTTCTTTGGTATAAAATCCCACCAAGCCAACGTGACTGTGTCCGACAGCGAAATCCAATTTACGGTGTAAGTACTCGCATGACCAGAGCCTTTAGGCGGTTTAGCCCTACCAAGACCCATGTAAGTGGATCCTGCATATTTGCCATTTGTCACATGTAAGTCGTGCGCGTCGTAATTTTACCGGAAACCGGTATTATAAGCGTCGTCGTAATAATAAGCCGTGCCTAGTCCGTTTGATACGTTGTCCCTCGTTTGTTTAAAAGATTGATTTTGATAATAGACAAGTGTCTATAAATTTGCGATGATTTTAATTGTCGTCACTCGGAATTGCCTTCCCGTAAAATCTGTCCACGAATTTCTTCAATCTTTTGAAGCAGGTAAATTTTTGTCGCGTTTGATTCGGTTTGATACCCAGTTAAATCTGGATACATATTTGGCTGATTATCTGTCGTCATCTTTTAAAATATACGTGTTTTTAAAATGTCTTCCTCGGCACGGTTAAATAGTCTAACTGTAGTAAAATTGTGCCGTCTTTGTTGTTTATCAATTCTTGTCGCCTTGTTTCTCAACAAAAAAATGTAATCTCGTTTTCTGACCGTTTGAAAGTGACTTGGCGCTTTCACTCGGGTCTGATGTGGTGCACAATACATACGAGGGCTGTTCGTTGAAGAAATTAAAGTGATTGTTTATTTCACGGCAGTGTATCCAAAGTTCGTCAAAGGGATTTATATTTATCTTTCCCTTGTAAATCACGTTTTCCACGAGTCTACCTTTCGGCAGGTTTAAAAGCTTGCCGACTTTTACTCAACTTTAATCTGAGTTTTAAATCCGTTATCATAAATGTCACCAAGTATGACTTTTCGTGAAGTTTAAAACTCACGCCGGGAAATGGGTTTAAAATAAAATCAAACTAATCCACATTGTAAAATCCGGGTGGAATGACTACACTTCCTTGTTCTCCAGCGTTCACAAAATCTGCGGCGTTTCTCATTTGTGCAGACGATGCATCACTGCAGCGTTTGAACCAGAGGCCGTAACTAAAAGTGTGGGCCTGGGTTCGGTTTGAACGGCTCTGATGTGCCTAGTTCTGTCTTCGGTGTTGTCGCCTAAAAATCCTTCTTGAATAAATATTAAAGCGATGCGACTGGCTTGTTCATAAATATCAATTTATGCTCTGGTTACAAGTATAAGATAAATTAGCGCGTCGTCTTTCTCTTTATCTGTTGCTTCGGCTGATATTTCTCCTTCTCTTGAACGTTGATTGGTTAATGTTTGTTTTTGATTGATTGTTGAGAGTGTCTGTCTCTAATTCTGAGAACGGCACTGTTAGTTCAAGCGCTTTTATAACATCTTTGTTGATAGATGATACCTCTAGCGTTGGAGGCAGTCCACGCCTTTGTCTAACTCCTTCGGGCCCCCTT
Source organism: Acanthaster planci (assembly GCF_054643075.1). Classification (NCBI taxonomy): domain Eukaryota; kingdom Metazoa; phylum Echinodermata; class Asteroidea; order Valvatida; family Acanthasteridae; genus Acanthaster; species Acanthaster planci. The sequence goes on from NC_141795.1 coordinate 11,261,402, forward strand.
GCTGCAGGACGCCATTCTCCTTGCGTTTCCCATTCAATTTCGGTCGACTTTGTATTGTTAAAATAACCCGGGCAGAAGCTTACTTTTCTGACTTTAATCTTTTTATCGCCTTTTAAATTGTCGATTTGATTATCTAATTTAAACATCTGCTCGCTTTCGGTCAAATAAAAAGTGTCAGTCTCCATTTATAGTAAAAGGGTTTTTAAAAATCTTGCTCGGCAAGTTGAAATTTGTTAACGGCGTTGTCCCAGTGTTTCTCGGAGACTTGAAACAGGTCTTTTGCGGCTTTTGTGGGTTCTTTTGTCACGTCTTGATAACAAACGGCAATTAAAGCTCGTAGCGGCTTGCCTCTGGAATTTTTGCCTGCTAATATGTTGTTTACTTTATATTCGACGAGTCCCGCCTGTTCGGCGGTTAAACTCGATGTCAAGTCCATTAAGAATGTTACTTGTTTTCCATTTTGGCTTTTTATAGTCGAAACGTTGATTATATTTGCCGCCTATGTTTTCTGCCTCGTCCAAATAAATGCGACATGATATAGGTTTTCCCGGCTGAATTATTTAAAACAGCATCCAAATTCATGAAAGTGCATTGACCTTCGAGCGATTTCTCGAAGCCTGTTACTCCCATGGTTGATTTTCGAAACTTTGCGCATTCAGTTTTGTTTGTGGACGTTCAATCTTGCACTTTCAAGGATTCAGTTTAGTAACAGTATCATTCAATGTCACGATGCACAAGCGTCACTCAATTTCGCCCTGGGTGACTGGGAGGTGGATTCCTACACAAATTTTACTTTCATATCCGTCAATGGGCACTCATATTCGCAATTTCAGCTTTTCAAAGTATACGTAAACCCTAAGTATTGAAGAAAAGATAGAGTTTCTGTATAATTATGATACGTGTACAGTTCCAGAGACATCTTGATCGCTGGCGATATTTGCCCTGGATCTTTATTATTCCCAACCTTTTCATTTAACTTATACTTGTATACTTTTGTTCTGTTAAATGCTTATGGGGATAATATCGTGTTGTTATTTTTTTTAAGTTGACAATTTCGGATTACATGAAACCAATTTTGTTCTTTCTTTTTATAAATCTTCAAGCAGGAAATATACGAATTATAAGATGACTGCTGAAAAGATTGAGTATTTGGTCATTGTTTTAACAATCATTTTAACCAGATAAGAAGAATTTGATCATTTCTTTTTCTCGTTTTAAGCAGAAATAAAGACGTACATTATAGACAAGAGGTTCTCCCACCAAGGTGATTCTAGTGTTAGTGTATGTTCTTCTGCGAGTTAAACCCCTCTTCAAACATTTAAAATTTGTAAATTAGACTTTGATGAAAAACATTGCCCCGATGTCAGAACTTGCTTGCCTATTCACGAAATTGCATGCCTATTACGAGTACCACAAAGTGACCGTGCGAATTTGACTTCTGTTCTTGGGGTTTCCTAAACTAAATAGCGACTCAAACTTTGCTGTTTAACAGGAATTTGCAATCGCGTGCTCATGGAGTTAAAGTTAAATTGAATGATTATTTTGGCTGATTGAACGTTGATCTGGATCGTCAGTCAATTTCGCGCTAAATTGAATGAGCCTGAAGTTAATTGGAGCGCCAATTTCAAAAAGTTGGGCGGGAAAACCTATACTAGCCCGCAATCTCGGCAGACGAGTTTATAATCTATTCCCATTCTATTGGTGTGTGGGCAGGTGTCTTCTTTGCCCGTGATTGTTATTTATTTAAAGGACGTAAATTAACCTCAGTTATTCCTGAGAATAACTGGGGTTTGAAAATTGTACTTGGCTAATTCTTAAATCAACCTTTAATTTCACGAGCGTTTCCAATTCGGCTTCAGATTCAGATTCGTGAAGGTCAAATCTTATAAATGCTTGTAAGGCCGATTTATTTGAAATTATTCCGTCATTTCTAACTTTCAACATGGCCGTTGAGACAGTATATCTAACGCTGGCGCCGCAAGAAAGCGAACAGTGAGTTCCATAATCCACGTCTTTTGGATAAATGAATGATTGTGCATCGCATCTTTTTATTTATAAATTTCTCGATATTTGACGAGTTGATGGGCCTCTTTCTATGGTCAAATAACGAGGCATAAGAATCAATTTTAACGTTTATGCGATTTTTGTCTGTATAGGGCGGTTTAACGACGTATTCAATCCTATTTAAATCGTCGATATCGCGACTGGCTTTGTAATCGTTTATCGTGCATGACGGTATGAAAGACCAGGTATTAGCCTGTTTTTCAAATTTGGCGACCTACAACGTTTTCGGCAGTTTCATCCCGCGTGCCATATTTATACACGGGATTTATGCCGTAACAGGTCGTGTCTGACATATAATTAACAGGCGTTTTTCTAGCCCTTCGTGCGTATAATAAATGGGAGAGGAGCATTGAGTTACTTGACTGCCCTCTTTAATCACAGAATTTGTGAAGGTTAATTTGCTTGAGTCAAAAAGACTGTATGTGACATTGGGATCGCTATTGTTGGCTTTGAGACGCTCGTAGTTGTCGTTACGATGTAAATTTGAGTTGACATGGTTCTGATTTTTCAGCTTTACCAGAAATTTTCTCATTTTTATTTGCCCAATCGGTCGTGTCTATTAACTCGGGTAGAATTTCTACTTTAAATCTTCGACGTCAACGTCATATTCAATTGTTAACCCAATTTCACATAAATCAGAGTCCAGTCTAGACGCAGGATTAGGCAGTGGTTTATCGTCTCTTTTGTGCTTGCCGTTCACGAGTACCACGTGATCCATTCCTTCCAACTCAACACAAAGGATGACTTGCGGCGACGAAACATGATTTTATGCCGCACTTTTTGTGCACGAAATTTTCTTTATGTTGGGCAGTCAAACAGTCCCACAGTCATCAATCTTATGTTATGTAACGTGACTGCAATGCTGGAATAATGTTCTATTGTAAGACTGTGTGTTGTTATCTTGGCGATTAACGCAAATCTGACTTGCAGTTTATTTATTCCATTTCTTTACCCAGGGTAGGCCCTAACAGTTACAAACTGTTTTCCATTGGGGCCCTGCGATCATTACAAGTTAGCAAAATACATGTAGTTAGAAACTCACAGCGAAAAGTAAAATTGAAAAATACGACAAACATGAATATTTGCAAATACAAAGCACTAAAATATCATACACATGTGAACATTTAAATTTATCAAGGCATTAATTAAATACTGATCACGGGATGGGCGAAAACCCTTCAAAAAACCCTTTGGGAAAAAAGAACACGGGGAAATTCCCGATCCGACTCCAGTGAACGTTGGCAACCAAGTTTACATCTCCATAGAAAGATTTTACATTAGCGCCGTCTACACACATCCGCATCGAAACCGAGGATCTCTGTGTTGAACTTCCTCACGCACGCCCGCGGAGTCGACACAGTACGTAATGCAATGTCTGGTTCGTAAGTGTGATGCCACTTCAGTTTAAGTCACGCCCACTGCACATGCAGATGCACGACCATCGCAGGTACGTTAGTTCGCGGTACATTGCCGTTATTCTTTCTTTTGATTTTACGTGTCGAGTCATCCTGAAAGACTTTTCCACAAAACTTTGCAGACTGAAAAGTCTGAATTTAACATACCTTTATGTATTTTGTGTTTTGACTCCTTACTTTCAATCGTCTGATCGTCTTAAGAACTGAAGCTGACACATACAGCCTCGTTTTCAAACGCGGAAGTGCGTAGATCGACGCTAAAAGCGTCGTATTGGGATCCCTGTGTAGATCAGCATTTTAGACTACACAGCACTGGTCATGGGTTTCCGTAGTTTTTATTTGAATGTCCCTAAGGAGTGTATACTTCTGAGTTGCTCTGGCAAATTGTTCCATGTTTTTGCACCACTCACCGCAAAACGTTGAGCGTAGCATTCTTTTTTGGATAAAGGGACTTATAGTATCTTGTCAACTGAGTAGCTTGTTTCGCGAATCCGTGTGAATGGCATAAACAGATTTGTCATATACATAAAGTCAATTTGTTCAGACATTTTAAAACAAGACCAGTCTTTTTAGATCCGTCTCGGAAATGGTACCCAGTTCAGTGTAGCAAATATATTCGCTGAGGGGGTGAGAGGGGTGCATTTGAGGGTTATCAGTGCAGCTCTTGTTAGACATTTGTTAAGAATGGTATCGTGGGATATGTATCTTCCTCCCATACCGTGCAACAGTATTCTAAAGTTGGGATGACTAAGCTAATGAAAAATGTGTGCAGGCTACTTTGTCAGACATTGTTCCAGATTCTGTTTATCGTGCCTAATTTAGATAAGACTTTTTTCTGACGTAATCAACATGTGGGCCCCAACTTAGTGTTTCGTCAACAATAACTCCCAATTTGCAAGATTTTTCTTTGACAATTAGGCTATCAGCATTGTAGAGGTTCAATTCTGTATTGAAGGTTTTCTGCCTTGAGCCAATAAGCATGCATTTGGTATTGTTTGTATTTAGTTCAAGTTTGTTTCTTGAACACCAATGTAGAATTCTGTCAAGAGCCTCATTCAGATTCCTTTATATTTTTAATATTAGAAGAGCTACACGTTAGAGTGGATTCATCTGCATACATATACAAGTTACAATTTGGCGGGATACAGGACGGCACATCACTTGTGTAAATAATAAATAAAAGCGGTCCTATTGAACCCTGTGAGAAACCAACGATATTAATAGCAGAACCTTTGATATGTTACCCTCAATATTTACCGACTGAGTACGATCGCTTAGGTAGGATTTAAACCGAACGATTAGTGGAGTAGACATGTTAAGCCTTTTCAATTTCCAGAAGAATTTCATGGTCAGTACGATCAAAATGCTTTACTGAGATCTTTATATACACTGCCTGTAACTTCTCCTTGCTCTATAGCCTGGACACACCTATTTGTCAAATCGTGTAGAGTGGTTTCAGTTGAGTGCAAGGGTCTAAATCCTGACTGGTAACTAGGAATAGGTTATTTTCTTCAAGGTAAGCGTATACTGACGAGTGCACTCACCTGTCCAAAATCTTAGAGACAATCGGCAGTATCGAGATTGGACGATAATTGCTTGTGCTACATTTGTCTTTTTTCTTACGAATTGGTGTCACCAGAGCATGTTTGCAGTCTTTGGGATATCTCCCACATGTGATGGAGGGGTTAAAAATATGAATTAGACATTTGGTAATACACGGGGGAAGCCATTTTGATAATTTTAACACTTATATCCCATCCGGACTTGTTGGTTTCCTTACTGACATTTAGGAATTCATCGTCGAGGGAATCGTAGTAGGGGCATCAGCATTATCGTCATTATTTTCAGGCTCGTACAAGGGACCATTGCCACCTTTTATGCGTTTTCCAACTGTAGAAAAATGTTTACTAAATATCTCAGCAATGTCAATAGGATCGTCAATGTCTTCTCCATATGGACAAAGGGTGGAGTTTGGAACACTTTTTTTATTCTTCGGGAGAACCTCCTTTAGCTTTTTCCATAACATACATAAATTGCTTTTGTTCTCCTCTATGGCTGACGTGAAGTATTCACTTTTCCTGTGATGTATTTTCTTAGTCACCGTGTAACGCAGTTTTGTGTAAGAATCCCAATGTATTTGTGACCCTGTGCATTTGGCGATTTTGTGCGAACGATCACGTTGCCTCATAAGTCGAAGGATTTCCACATCAAGCCAGTGTAAGGAGGTACCCCTAATGCGTTCAGTTTTAATCGGTGCGTTGAAATTGATAATGTTCATATAACCCAAGTCTGAAGCCCCAATAAACCAAACAATGTCCTTTTCCTCTTAAATGCAAAGGATATTGTGGCGCCGCGCCCCTCCGACGAAGGCGAGGGCGCCCTCCTCCTCGAGGTGCGGTGCGTCGGACGGCACGCCGGAGAGTACCTGAGCGGCTAGGGACGAGTCCGTTGGGACCGAAGTATAACGTCCCCCAAGAAAGTTGGTCTTCGTCGAGATGATGGCTAATCTGATTGGTCGAAACTTAATGACGTAACCTGGACAGACCTGACTTGAAATGAACTTCGCCTGGACTCCTGACTTATATACAATAATTAACAAGCGGCTGGTGTATTCATCAACACACCCAACCAATACACCAGTAGAGGGCGCTATTGACGGGGAAACTGCGTGATTATACGTGACTGGACTTTGCCCAGAGCAGCGAACACCACAATTAATTGTGGGCATCCAGTGCCAAATCAGGGACTTTAGCAAGTCTACGGGGCTTATTGTCAGGGCTGCGCTACACGCAACTCACGTCACGAGATAGCAATCCGCCCTTGCATCGACCGCAAGCTCCTATCAGGAACTATACCGCACCACCAATTAGCCCCTCAACCTACCAAGCCCCTCAACAGCACACGCACCACTCGGACTTAGGCACGGTCACACTAGGCTAGGTGACTTTAACCCTTGCACAGGATTCTCGACCCTTACCTCAGGATCAGCCCTTGATCAGGACCACAAAGCCTAGCCTACTCGCGCCTTTTATAGCTTTCGCGCTGCTCTGACCACACCCGCGCGCGCAGGTGACCAACAGTGACTTCCGCTGCCCTATCGCACAACGCACAAGGCGGAGCCTATGCGCCGCGCTTGCTTGACACACAGCTATGCGCGCCTGACATCTGCCTCTGTTACTGGGCAGGGCGCCATCTATAACTCTGCACCGTGCCTCGTGACTAGCGCCCTCTGTTGCGTCACAATATGTAGCCAAAGCAAAAGAGATTGATTGGTGATTTAAAGAAAATAGCACCAAATAACACATATAATCAAACAATACTTACGGAAACAAAACATTAAAAATATCTGTCAAAACAACTGTTCGGCACCCAAAATATAGTGAGAAATGTTGATCGACTAAAGCCGATTTATGAAAAGAAGTCTTGAGAACAGAACCCCCAAATAAGGATTTACAGTAAAATAACAATTATACAATTGGAAACCTGAATCTACGCACGCAATGTATGTAAAGCTAACAGCATCGCGTGCTACGTTTGATTACAAGCCTAAGCACATCCGGGTTCTGTGTGCATACTTGTACGAATTCTTCAACCAATCAGTGACCTGGAAATCCAAGTGCCTGTCATGCATGCGAAAGCAACGCTTCAAAACGGTTGCATCCTGAGTCAGCTAGAGATATTTATGGATGAAAAAATTCACTTTTGAGGTCAGTAAACTGAACATTTTTGTAGAGTATAAATTGAAGCTGTGGCCACGTTGAAAAATAGGAAAATTTTGCCGCATTTTCGAATGCGAACTTGTGTTTTTGGATAATTATCATGTAATTTACCACATTTTTGACAAAGAATGCGCTTAAAACCAGCGTATAATGAAAGACACCTTCTTTAGCAGTATTGCCTAGGGCCAGTATAGTCGATATTACGTCATCTTTTTAGCCTCTCGACCAATAAGAACGCAGGATTTGGCTGACATTCAGCCTCATTGACATAATTTGAGGAGCCAAGTTCCAAGTTCGCAGGCAACGCTATGAGTACATTTGGAGACAGGGAATTGTTCGGTACGAATTGCTCATGAGGACAGCTCTTGCCCTGGGCTCAGGTTGAGGCAGGTTATTTGATCAAATTGCGAGGAATTTTGAGTACTGGATGACTGTGGCAGAGTGAGACAGGTGAGTGCACGTGTTTTTCTCTTGTTCATAGGCGATCCGGTATCGTTTAACAGTTCAAGCATGGATTAAACTAAAATACATGTAAAACTACCGAGTCGGATGTCAATATACATGTTGTACGGACTGTGTTGTTAAGTTGTCGTACGAATGCAAAATCACAAATCATATGACTAAGTTTGGAAAGTTTTGAACAGCTCAAAATGTACAAGCAGCTGTATTTTTTTTCTTCAAATTTTTGAACACAAAGTTTGATTGTAATGGGGGATGGTACCACGCTGGCAATAGTCAGCAAAACTGAGAAAAATAAATGTGGGAGAAACTACCACATACATGGCACAGCCATGTACACGTAGGCCTGCACTGTTTTCGGTCCATGCTTATTCATATTGATAATAAAGTCGCCGAGTAGTAGGGATAGGAGAGTTCTGGAGCACACGCCCTTTTCACCCCCTTCACTCACCACTCGCACCGGGGATTCCCACTCACCTTTTGACCCCGGTGCACTTTTCCTGTAAACAACTCGTGACTAGCGCCGGGGATTTCCACTTCACTGACCTTGACCTTTTGACCCGGCGCACTTTTGACTAGCACCGATCGCACCAGCAATCACTCACACAAAAAAAGGGACTTCCCGTCGACCTGAACTCGTGACCTCTACTTAAAGCATGGCTCTGTTCAAAGCAAAACACGCTGTTTACAACCGCCTTAAATAAATGGCCTATATATAAAAATAACAATATACAAAAAAACATGTCAAGTCAAGGCGTCAGAAAAAATGATAAAAATTTTAGAGACCTACATATAAATAGAGACATGAGCAACCCACAACACCGACCTCTACTAACGAACTTTAATCGATTTAAGAAGGCGTTTTTAGAAGATTTTGTCAAGCGGTATAACATCCCATTACCGGCAATCACCCGTAAATCTCACACTAAACCCGAGCTCATTGAAGCTATACGGGCAGATCAAAAACAATTTAGGTACCTCCCGCGTCAGTCATATCGGCAGCTGTTGAAAACGGTACAAAAATATAATATTCCTTTTGCAAACAAAGACAGATACGTCAAACAGGACTTTATTGAAGCGATTAAAGCTTACACTCAGCCCGAGGAAATAGCGGAAGTCGACATTAGAAACGTCAGGCGCTTTCAGGGTAATTTTCATAATTGGGAATTGATACCCCATTTCTTTGAATACGATTTGGTACACTTTTTTGATTTTTACAAAACTGTCATCGAGAAAAAAGCTTTGGAAGAACTAAAAGAAATTGGTTCGTGCAAATTGCAAACAAATATCAAAGTTCAGTTTAGATTGGAAAAACCCGAGAAAGTTGAATTTGGCGTATTTCCCTTTCCGAGCGACAACGATGCAGTCGCAAATAAAGCCGACGTTAAAAACACACTCACTGAACAGAGGGAAAAACAAATAAAAGAGGTGGAGGCTCACACACAAAAAGGCTCGGGTTGGATCTTTGACAAAGTTGTCGCTTTCTACATCAACGTGGTTAAATATAATCCAGTGGGTTCTTCTTACATTCCGTTGCCTAAGGAACATAAATGCCGAAAATAAAGATCAAGAATGTATCCGATGGGCGTTGCAGGCAGCTTTAAAGTTATATTCAGACGAAGTCAAAAGCCAGCTAGAAACAAATCCAAAATATAAAATAAATAAGGAGCGGCCTTCGACTTACAGGCCAGAATCAGATGGTTTAAATTTCACAAACATAAGCTTTCCAACACCGATTTCACAGATCCCACGTATCGAATCGCAAAATAACTTGGCGATCAATGTGTTTGGTTACACCAAAAAAGACGGTCTTTACATTCTTTACAAAAGCAAGCGTCCAGAAGAACCGATCAATTTACTTTATTTTACCCGAGATGACGAAAATCACTACTGTTGGATTAAAAACTTTTCTCGGTTAACGAGTGATATCAATCATCACAATGGCCAAAAACACTGGTGTTTTAATTGCATGTCGCATTTCCAAACGGAGGAAAAGTTAACCAGACACAAAGAAGATTGTCAAGGATTAAACGTTCCCACATGTACGGTCGAGTTGCCCGCCAAAGGCGAGAATGTACTCAAATTTAAAAAAATTACAAAAATAAACAAGATGTTCCTTTTGTCATTTACGCTGATTTTGAGTCCGTTTTAGAAAAATTACTGCCGACAGATACAAACACTCTCAAAACACAGATTCACAAGCCTTGTGGCTACTCATACGCGGTCGTCAGATGCGATGCACTAGCCAAAAGACGTACAGAGGTCAAGACGCGGCTGTTAATTTTGTAGGGTCACTTTCCCAGGAAACAAAGAAGATCAACGAAACGTTTAAAAATAAAGCGAAGTTGATCTGGTCACCCGAGTTACAAAAAATCTACGAAAAATGTAACAGATGTTGGATCTGCGAAAAGTTGATAGATCGAGCGAAAGCGAACGAATCTCATTACCAGTGTGACATTCCAAATGAACCAAAAACAAAATCTGACAAAATTGATTTCTGTCATAAAAATGAAGCTGGGTTCAGAGAATGGGTATGTTTAGATTGCAAAAAGCCCATCAATAATTTTAGAAAAGTTCACGATCATTGTCACGTGACGGGGAAGTACCGAGGCCCTGCGCACGCCAGTTGTAATCTCAAGTTAAGAATCGTGGCCAATCAAACACCCATTCCGGTGATCTTACATAATTTAGAAAAATACGACGCACATTTAATCATGCAAGGCGCCCACAAATTTTACGGGAAATCAATTAAGTTGATCGCTAAAATTACTGAAAATTATATTTCGTTTTCTTTTGGCCAACTCAGATTTTTAGACTCATTTCATTTCATGGCGGCTTCGCTAGATCGGTTGGTTAAAAATTGTTCACCCGATGATTTTAACTTACTTTGTGAAAGGTTCCCTAATAACAGTCATTTACTCTTGGACAAAGGAATTTACCCTTACGAATATATCGATTCCTTCGATCGGTTCCAAGAGAGACAACTCCCGCCAGTAGACGCTTTCTATAGCTCTTTGAAGCAGGGAGGAATAACCGAGCAAGAATACGCTCGTGCAGAAACAGTATGGCGAGCCTTTGGCTGTAAAACCCTAGGGAACTACCACGACCCATACGTGGAAACGGACGTGTTATTGCTAGCGGCTGTTTTTGAAAACTTTCGGAAAGTCTGCAAGAAGAACTACGGCTTTGACCCAGCCAACTATTACACGTCACCGGGTCTGTCGTGGGATGCACTCTTAAAGCATTCGGGGGTACAGCTGGAACTATTAACCGACATTGATAAGCATTTGTTCTTTGAAAGGGCAAAAAGGGGTGGGATTTCGAGTGTGGGAACCAAACGATATGCAAAGGGCCAATAACCCAAAACTGCCTGATTACGACCCAAATAAGCCAGAGTCGCACATTTTGTACCTAGACGCAAATAATTTATACGGCTGGGCGATGAGCAAATATCTGCCTGTAGGGGAATTTACTTGGGAAACAGACCTAGAAAAATTTACTTACTATTACATGCACGAGTTGCGACTAACTGACGACTACGGTTACATGTTTGAGATCACTATGGATTATCCGGAACGTCACCATGACAAACATAATGACTTTCCACTTGCACCCGAAAATATGTTGGTACCGAACGAATGGCTTTCGAGCTGTCAACAAAATTTAATTGGTAAAGGCGAAGCGAGTACCGTCTCGGTAGACAAACTCGTGTCTACTCTCAACACCAAAGAAAAATATGTGTGCCATTATCGTACATTGCAAAAATATCTCAAACTCGGGTTGTGGATCAAAGAAGTTCACCGGGTAATGCGTTTCCGTCAAAAGCCGTGGATGAAGGGTTACATCGACAAAAACACAAAATTGCGTAAATTGGCCAAGTCTGATTTTGAGAAAGACTTTTTCAAATTGATGAATAACTCAGTCTTTGGCAAGACGATGGAAAATGTCAGATATCGAATTGACGGTCATTTACTGAGGGACGTACAGGATTCCGACAAATACAGAAAATTAACTTATAAACCGAATTACAAATCGACGGTACTATTTGAGGAGTGCGAGCTTTCGTTTGTGGAGATGTACCGAACCAAAACAAAATTAAATAAGCCAATCTATTGCGGCGTAAGTATTCTCGATATCTCCAAAACGTTGATGTACGATTTTTATTACAACGAGCTAAAAGCCAATTTCGGTGAGGGGGTACGCTTACTTTACACGGACACTGATTCTCTATTAGTTCAGATCGAGCGAAGCGAGCATTCCATGGTCGACTACCTGAGTAAAAATCGTTCATTATTTGACTTTGGTAATTACCCACCCGATCATCGACTTTCCAGCACCAAAAATAAAAAAGTCATAGGCAAAATGAAAGACGAATTTGGTGGCAAAACAATTTTAGAAGCCGTGTGCATCAGACCAAAAATGTATTCGATTTTGACGGTCGATCAAAGTTTAAAGAAGGCAAAAGGGGTCACAAAAGTGGTAACCGAGAAACGGTTAACCCACGAGATGTATAAAAGTTGCCTATTTGACCGGGTTTCTTATTTCAATAAACAGCAATTATTTAGATCGGACAAACATCGGGTGTTCACGGTCTCTCAACAGAAACTTAGTCTATCACCTTTAGATACAAAGCGCTACATATTATCAAATGGAATCGATACGTTAGCTTACGGGCATAAGCGAAGCAAGTGAGCGAAGCGAAGCGAGCAACGAGCGGAGCGAGTATTACCGAAGCGAACCTAAGCTAATCAGGCGGTAATTCGGTGTCTTCGAGTACTACCTGAAGTTCCTCTTTGACGAAACTCCTATTTGGGCCGTTTAATAAATAGTACAAAGTTGGGCCCGTTTTTATCCGCTTGCCTTTCACTCGTTTAAATTGACTGGTGCGCTTTTCAATTTGATAGACGTCCACGGACCAGATCGGATCCGTCGCCCTTCTGACGGTGCCTCCCTCTTGCTCGCCTCGCCGGGTAATAGAGATACCTGACGACCGCGTCTGGAGGAATTTTATAGCTTCTGCAGGAACGGCATCGATTAAACGCGTTTTTTCTTCGTTTAACGATTTTATAACTTGAGGCAAACGTTTTACCCATTCCACGTTTCGCTCGCCCACGTTTATCATTTCTTGAGCGTATTGGTGGCCAAATAAACGCTCGGCTAAGGTGCGGTTAAACCTTTCCACGATTCCTTGAGATCTGTGTACCCCAGGTTCACCCACTTGAATTTGTACTTTATTTTTCGTCATTAACCGTTTGAAGTCGCCTTTGAATTCAGATCCCGGCCCGAGTCTACCATTACGAATTTGGGCCAGGTCAGAGGTGATCGCTCGTAAATTTTCTTGGTCGCTTCGGTTACATGTTCGGCGGTTTTACTGGTCAACGGCTCGGCTTCTTTATACCGGGAACCCACGTCTACCACGGTCAAAGCGTACTTAAACGTTTTTCTTTTAACTCGGTCCCAGGGTAAATAAAGTACGTCCATTTGATGAGCGTAATTAGGTTCGACCGATTCTAATTGCAACATTGTAGGTCTGGGTACGTAATGTGGTGCGGGTAAGTATATTTGCCAAATGGCCTGCTTTTTTAGCCAGTTCCTGATAACTGATTTGTCGGCACCGGTCTTTTCGTGTAGATGATCGACCGCGCTTTCTCCTCGCCAGTAACCCTGCGGGCTGTAAAATAGTTTTTTAAAAGTTTGGTCCATTTTAAAATAGGTGACGCAAATCGATAAGCTAACAACCCCACCAAGGCCGTCCCGGATATAATCCAAACAAACTCGCGAATCTTTTGATCTTCGGAAGGCTCGTAAAAAACGGACAATGTAGGCTTTGGCGGTGATGGGGCAATACTCTTACCGGTCCATTCTGAATAAGCTCGTAGGGCTTCGTATATGTCTGTAAACACCTTTTGACTCGCGCGTTCTTGTCGCATTCGTTCGTTTAAAAAGTCGAGTTTTTGTATGCGGTTTTGTTCCCACTCTTGTTGTGCTTGATCTAATTGCTCCAACGCTAGGTCGTGTCGCTTTCGTTCTTCGTCGACGCTCGATTTACCGCTTTTTGATAAACTGCTAAATAAAAAAATTGAGCCCGTAAATGCCAAGGCGTTTATTATCCCAGATCCAATCGTCGTCAAAATACTATTTTTAAAATAAGGTTAAATTACATTAAATGAACGAACGAAGCGAAGCGAAGCGGGCAACGAGCGAAGCGAGTGTTACCGAAAATAAAGATCAATTGTCGGAGATTCAAGCAGACCTAAGCAACATCGAGCAGATATTGGGTGATATTCGCGCCGATATAGATCACATCGGTGATAAGGTTTCAGAGACCCAAAGTGAAAAATACGAAGACCTGTTTTTTACGGTCGGTGTATCCTTAATCGCGTTTTCTTTTCTTTTTAAAATATTTCAATAAGAATCGTAAATAAGACTAGTATATATTAAAAGTAATATGTCGCAACAATACACCAAAAAGCTAAACCCGAGTCGCAGACTTAAAGTACCTCGCGCGATCAAAGGCGACAGGAGGGAGGTAACCATTACGCACAACCCGAGTACCATAGCCGCGGGTCACACGTTAAACGTAAAATTTCCAGCTCTAGGCACGGACGACGTCATTTTACCCGGCACGGCAAAGTTGGCTTTTAAACTGGATCTAGACGGCGCCTCGGACGACAACAGGACAGTGTATAACAACGTGGCGAGAAACCTGGTTTCTGAAATAAACGTGAGTCTACAGGGAAACAAGATCGTAAGTTACCGAGATGCAGACGTATTTCACAATTTTAAGGACAATTGGTTGCCGTTGTCGCAGACTAAAAACATGGCGTACTTTGGACTAGAGAAAGAAAACGTGGCCAAGATACGTCTAGGGGCGGGCGATAAAAACGAAGCCGCAAACAACGGTAAAGACAAGGCAATCGCCGACGCTTTTAAAAACAGATACGCGATTCCACTGGACACGCCGATGTTGACGGATCACGCTCCGTTTTATCCTTTGTGGTTTAAAGAGCCTCTGACGTATCAACTGGTTTTTAACGATCACGACTAAGTGGTCAACTCGTCAGATACTGCGGCCGAGTACTCCATTTCAGACCTGACCTTGGAATACGAAGTTGTTACTAATCGAGACTTGGCCCAAACCCTCAGGAACAAAAAAACGATGTATTACCTATTCGACCGAGTGCATTCCTGGAAAAAACAGGCCGTAAACAAGAGTGACACGCTATGGAACATCAGCATCGATCAGACGATCAAGAGCTTGAAAGGAATTTTAATTTTGTTTAGAGACCCGACGATCAAAAATCCCCAGAGATTTTATAATCCGCATATCACTAAAACGGTCGTCACGGTCGAAGGTAAATCGAATCAACTTTATTCGCAGGGTCTGTTTGAATATCAACATTGGAACGAAATTACAAAATATTTTGGCGAGAGCGGTGACCAAATATTTAAACTTAACCGGAGTAGACTTAGCCGACTATTTGAAAGACAAATACGGTCTCTGGCTCGATTTCAGAAGTTCCGACGATAACAGCGCTCACGGATCGGGTAGACCACTTGGCGGAGGAGGGGATATATCGGTTCAAATGGAAAGAGCGAGCGAAGCGAGCGGACCTCTGACGATGTACGTGTTTTTGGTGATGGACTCGCAACTCACGGTCGAAGACGGAAACTTCAAGAGTTTGGTTTATTAAACTGAATTAAATTAAATGAACGAGATGTATAAATTACCCCATTGCGCCTTAATCGTGGGTAAGACGGGTACCGGGAAGACCAACTGGATTTTAAATCTTTTAGAAACTGAATATAAATTCGCGTTTGAAGCTATCGTGATTATCTGTCCGACGCTTTTTAAGAATAAAACTTATTTAGAACGGCTGTGGATATACACCGACGAAAACGTTTACCTGTGTGATTTAGATCTGGAAAGGCTAGAGTTAAACGAGGCGATCGAACTTCATCAGAAAATTTTCGATGGGGTGAACACGTTATTCATTATCGACGACTGCGCAGCCGATCAGTTTATTAAGTACCGAAAGAAATCTAAAGCGAGCAATACGTGCGCTCTCAGCAAGATGGCATTCTCGGGTAGACATTATAACCATTCGTGCTTGCTACTTGTGCAAAAGTATAATTCGGTGCTAAAAGACTTCCGAGAGAATACTGCCTGGACCGCGATATTCCACTGCAAGGATCGCGGTTCGTTCGACCAATGTCTAGACGAAAACGACGTAGTTCCAGACGAAAAACGAGATCAAATTAAAAGGTATTTACGAGACGTGAAATTTAGTTAGCTAATTTTAAATACGGAACCACCGGTGATTTATTGCGTTCAATAAAAATGAGAAAATTTTTTAAAATCTATTAATAAAAGTAAAGTAATAATGATTGAAAGTAAAAAAAACTGCGCTAAGTGTCGTTGGCTTTTGGACTTGACAAACTTTTCCATACAGAGAACGGGTAAAGTTAACTCGACTTGTAACGGTTGCATTGCTAAAGTAAGAGCCTATCAAGAGCTAAACAAGTGTCCCCATTGGAGGCAAAAACCTGTTTGTAAAGAATGTGGCGGGGTATCTATTTGTGAACACGGGAGGCAGAAATATCGATGCGTTGAATGCAAAGGAACATCTATTTGTGAACACGGGAAGCAGAGGTCATATTGCAAAATTTGTACCGATCCAATCAAGGTAACGATTCGAGGTTGGATAAGTAATTCTCGCTTTGAAGATAAGAAATATAATCGATTTGACCCCGACCATTTCATCGATGCGGTCTTCTGCAGGGGATTAACTGAAGATCACCCCTATTGCTATTATAGCGACTGTAAAGTTCAGATGCAATTCTTAGAAAACAAAGATGACCTATGTATCATCGAGCGGTTAGATAACGAAATTGGTCATATCAAATCAAACTGCGTGCTAGCTTGTAGGAAGTGTAACTTTAGGCGCAAGTGCGATCAGGTAGTTGAGTCAACTGACTTGTAGACTAATGTTAACTTGCTATGAACTAGCTACAGTTATCTGTTTATTTGCTTTACTTTACTTACCTTTTGTTACAGCTGGGATATGTCAGCCTGGTTATAATTAATTTTATTCTAGTTATAACAAATGATAACTGTGCTACAATACGTTCAACTACTTATTCAACTAGTTATAGCAATGAACTTGGCCTACTACACAGTTGAGTACGACGCTTCAAACAAACGTACAACAAACTTAAATCATATATATTAAAATGGACGACATCAAAAGTATTCTCAACGATTCAAAAAGTGGAGCGAGCAGCGAACCAACCGAAGCGAGCGTCAAAGACAGACTCTGTTCGATAGCTGCGTCAGGCGAGAGTAAGAAATATTTAGGTAAAGAATACTCGGTCAAGGAGATTGAAACATTATCCCCCAAAGACCAAGAAAAGCTTTTTAACCTCTATGAAGTTAAATTTGGCAAAGGGATCGTGAGAACTCAAGGTAACGCGATTTTGAGCCTTTACTCTCGCTTACTCGGTATGGCTACTCCGATTGATCTACTCGGATTTAACGTCAACTTAACGTCCGAAGAAGTGCTGACTAAAGACCTAAACGACGGCCCGATTATCAGTCAGACCATGGGTCACTTACTCACTGAGGTTTGTTACAAGTACGGAGTGTATCTGTCACCACTTACAGCTATGCTGATTACCACTAAACACCTGGAGTTCAACAAAAGCTCTGTTATATTAAAAGAAGATGTCAACGAACGAAACGAGCGAAGCGAGAATTCCGAACACTTCAACAAACAGCCCGGTAAAGAAGAACGTACAGACGGTAACTAAAAATAAAGTAAACGTTAAAAATCCGAAGCGTGTAGAACAAGGTAAGAAATTAGCCGAGCATAACAAAAAGATGAAGCAGCAGCTCGCCAAGATGAAGCAAAGCGAAGCGAGCGAAGAGAGCAACCAGAACTTCAGCTCAATAAATAAAATTTATCAAACGGTTACAGAGAACAGAAACTTGATATTTGGTGGATTGGTCATTGGAGCGCTTGCGGTCTATTTAATTTGGAAAAACAAAACCGTTCAACCAAAAAGCGAACGAGCAGAGAGAAGCGGAGCGAACGAGCAGAGAGAAGCGAGCGGAGCGAGCGGAGCAACGAGCATTACCGAACAACGAACATTATTCCGAACCAACAAAATTGAAGAACAGATTTTGGACATGGAATAAATTTAAGATTCATTATCATTAAATATGAGTAACGCTAAATCGATCGACGTAAACGGAATCGTGAATGCTATCGAGCAAGCTGTTCAAGGTTAAACAGCCGGATTTCAATAAGTTGTCTGCCGAAGACGCGTTGAAATTGACCGCGCTGTCTAGCGGTGCATTGGCCACCCAGGGTTGGTTGGTGGCACAGGGTATCCTGCCCGCGAGTTTTCCTATGAGTACCAGTAGCAGTTAAGTTTCCTTATTTTAAAATGGAGGAAGAGGGATTCGAAATGGAAGAAATGGAACAAGAGCGTGAACAAGAAGAATTAGAACAGGACGAACAAGACGACCAAGATTTCGTTGAGACTAACCTATTCACAGATCAACTAGAAACGAGTTTTGTGGAAGGCACAGATGACCCCATAGTGAGGCTGGGGATAACCACTGAAGACCAACGTAATGATGTCACTAAAGATGCAATGAATAGTTTTTATAACGAGATTAAAGAAACTACCGGACTTGAACCGACCATGAAAGACACAAATATATTTAGCCTTGATTCTAAAGGATTACTTTATGCAAAATTTAATGATGAAAAAATCCGCCTGACTAGAACAAAAAGAGATAAACTTGGACTACGGTTTCTCGCATTATCTACCTTACAATCCAATTCAGGTAGTATAAATTTTATCACACGCACTTTAGGGTTAGAAGGCTACAAAAACCCTGCAACTGAATTAATTGAAGAGGTAGAAGCTGTTTCAGAAGCCGTTTCAGACAAAATAGAAAAGATCACAAATGAAGACGGATCTGTAGATGAATTAGATGAAGCACTCGATCAACTTCAAGAAATAGCGCAACAGTCTAGAAACTTAAACCCAGAAGATGCAAATTCAGAATTTACTCTCAGAGAGATTAGAGGACTCGACCAAAGCTTACAAACAATAAGAGGCCAATTAAAACTTGTAGAATCTAAGATTGCAAGAGTAAAAGAAAATATTCAGACAACTGAAGATGCATTGAAGGAACCAGATATCACGCGAGAACAAAAAGAATCAGAGCTTAAAATTCTTGGAGATTTTAACGATGAGTTAGCAGTATTGAATACCCAGCGAAAAAATTTAAACATGGGATTTAGAAACCAATTTGAAACGTTAAAAGAAAACAGCTCTAGGTAAAGATTTAACGCTACGCGAGAGAATTAATATTTTATTTAGAGAGCAAGGCGTCACGATCGTAAGTATTTTAACGGCTTTTGGGTTAGCCGTGAGTACCATCGTTAGTAGCATCGTGGCTAGCGTTAGGAGTGCCGGAGCGAGCGGAGCGAGCAAACCAACACCCGCACCTAAACCAACGCCGGCTCCTCTTTCCAAAGGTGGAATTACCGATCGAATCAAACGTCAACTGTGGAACCTGGCAAACGTGTTGAAGAAACTGAAAATGAAAATGGTGAAAATGGTCGGGTTGATCGGAATAATGCTCGCTTCGCTCGTTTTGCTCGCTTCTCGATAAGCGGGTGGAGATTCTGGCTTTTCTTCAAACTTAACCGACTTTGTTAAACTTATTCGCCAAGTTTTATCATAAGATCTTTTTTTAAAACCGCCGCCCATTCGTTGGCTAGCGCTTCTGCTTTTTCGTTGACTTGGCGTTCGAATTCTTCTTTAGAAGTTTCTTTAGTTTCTTCCAATTTTGTAGAAGAATTCGATCTGATCTTTTCTTTCATTTCGTTGAACTTTTTCAGCTCGGATAAAATAAGGACAAATTCCTCCTGAGAGATGTCACCGTCTTCAATCGCGTGAGATACATATTCCTCGATGGTGTTTAATTAAGCGTCTGCCAACATTCGAATTTGGTCGTGTTTTTTAGTTTTGTAGGTGAGTCTACGGGAGGTGTATTTCAATATCGCGTAAGTGCCAAACACACCGATAGCGATGCCTTCCATCACAAGTCCGACGGGTCTGGTAACGACTCCCAAAATGGCGGGAATGCCGACGGCTGCCGATGTGGCTCCAATTGCTCCCACGCCGTACTCCACGTATCCGAGCGCGGTTAAAAGTCGTTTGATCTTTTTGTAACTATTTTCCCTCGCGTCGCGTTCTCTTTGGATTTGAGATTTAATTTCTTCGATCTTCCTGAGTCTGTATATCTTGGTTTCCACTTGTTCAGCCGAGTTTAAAGTCAACTCCGGGTGTTTACTTAAATCCGGGTATACGTTAGTCGTCATCTTTTATAATTAAGAGTTTTAAAAAATATTCACCTCAAGCAAAATTCCATCTCCTTTACCACTTACTAACCTACCTAGGTCGTTTTTTAAAGAAAAGGTGAGTTTGTCTATGTTTCGGTCTATAAGCCTTTTACAGGTGGGGTTGACCTCTAAATTGCACAGGCCTGTGTCTCTGGTGCTGAGTACCGTTGAAGACTTCCCATCATGGCCGATAGTGTTGTTTGATAATTACGAGGAATATGAAGATACATCTTGAAAATTGTCATTAAAACTTGTCACCGTTGTACGCTGAAGTTGGGAAGCAAGAAAAAGGCAACACGTGTAAAGATAAAAAAGAGGTCATTTACCCTGCAGCATATATTGCTTCTGCGTTTTTGAGTTTGGATTGACAGTTATGTAACCTTGTAAGAACAATGCAAAATTCTGTACACTGTGAAAGTAAACATATAAATGTGCACACAAAACAAGCTACAAGAGTTAAAACTCATAAAATGTCTCACATGTTAAATATAAATTATATCACTAGAAATCATAACAAAACGATATACGTAAACAAAACAATGTACCTGTACAAAAAAGGAAATAATATAAAAATGTTAAAATGTTGTGAACGGGCAATATAAAGTAGAACTGTAGAATGCAAGTAAAATATGTATAAGAGAAAGATTAACACAGAAAAGTAAAGTGTGTTATTAGAAGTTGAAGAATGAACTTTGTTTTATCATTTTATGTTATACAGTGTAAGATTTAATTCTGATGTTTTAATATTCACGTACAAAGGTTGGTGTTTAACAAATGACCTTGTTTTTATTGAATTTGTTATCGTTTTTGCGTACCTAATGCAAATTTTTAGATTCTTGTAAATTGGTCATTAAGCCAAGATGAGAATAAAATAAACTAAACGTAAAAGAAAGTTGTAATTCATAAAAAGTAAAAACCCAAAGATATTAAATTGTGTTTCAAATATAACAACGCCAGGAAAACAAAAATGTAAAAAAGTAAGTGACAAATAATCCATTAAATTTGTAAAATTTGTTAAAACATGCAAAATAAAACTAACCTTACTAACGAAAAGTTTTAACCTTTATCCTGTGAACTCTAATAGGTTTTCCCGGCCGACAGTATTCAAATTTGTGAACGTGCATTCATATTCGACCGATTACTCAAAGCCTGTTATTCCCATGTTTCATTTTTGAAACTTTGCGCATTTCAATTTCATTTGTAGCCGCCGAATCGTAGATTCAAATTAGCAACAGTATCATTCAATTTAACGATGCACAAGCGTCACTCATAATTCGCTCTGGGTGACTGGGAGACGGATTCGTACACAGATTTTACTTTCATTTTTGTCAACGGGCACTCATTCCCCATGTAAGCTTTTAAAAGTATCTGTAGCCTGAATGTTGGAGACAAGATAGAGTTTCTGCATAATTATGATAGGCGTACCGTTCCACAAACATCTTGATCGCTGGCGATATCTGTCCTGGACCTTTATTATTCCTAAAGTTTTCATTTAACTTATAAATATACATTTCTTCTGTTTAATGCTTTCCCGGGGGTTATTCTTTCTTTTAAGTAGAAACTTTCGGATTACACAAAACTATTTTTTCTTTCTTTTCATAAATCTTCAGGCAGATTTCTCTGCATATAGGGATCTTTATTAAGTTAACACGTCTTGAGTAATGAAGGCGCACCATGTGAATAGGATATTAAAGAACAATTCAGGTTTGAGGAACACAAGTCTCATTGAGTTAAAACCAAAGGCTTTTAAGTTTCCCATGCAATGTCTCCTACAGCCTCAACAATCATTGTTGCACTATGAGGGGATCATTTGCGTTTGAAATCGTCACTTGCGTCATAATCGTCATAAATTGTTCCATATTTTATTTCAGTAAAATGAGATAAAACAAAATAAAATGAAATAAATAAAAAATCAAAGCCAAGCGGATTTTTAGTTTTACACGCAATCTAGGCCTATACCTTGGGGAACGAAAGAACGCGTACCATGAACACAACTATTTTGTTACAACTACATTTGTATGTAGATGTACGTGTGGTACGTTCGAAAGGTAAAAACGGGACGCGAAAGCAATTAAGATTTTGTTTATTGCGCAATGCATTGCAATAGCCCCTAGAGAGAGAAAATAAATGTTATTGATCCGACATTCATAAATTCGGGTTGTGCCCGAACGTGTGTAGCGAGTCAGTTTGTGCAATTTAGAATTTACATATTACACCGTCATAATTGCTAACAAGTACGGTATTAAATCTTTAACGTCAAACCTGCTACGTAGTGAGAGGAATATAATTAATTGACACATCAGTCAAGCTCAATATAAGTCATTTATTTTATATCAAACGAGCCCAACGCCACGAAAAAGAGAACAACGGCAACTTATAAGGTCGCAAGTGATCTGCATGTTTATCTGCGCATTATGAAATACACACATGTAGCTGAGTACTGTTGTAATCGACGTGTAAAGACATTTTATCCACATGTTACGTCAAGATACATGTAAAATATAAACAAGTAGCATAAACGCTTTAGCATCTGCTCAGAAATTTATATTGTTGTTTTCACTTCATCATGTCCAGACACGAACATTTTCCTTTTGTTGATAAATCCTGAAGCATAACGCACGTCCATGGCGTGACTGTAGCTCTCAACCAGAAAGGAGTAGACTCTGATTACTTCTAAGTTGTTCATTTTCACATTGTACTTCAACATGCCCAGACACGTTTTCCCTTTAGGCTATATCCTGAAAGATGACGTCACTAATCCGGTGTAACTCTCAACCAATCAGACTGAAAAATGACACTTTCAAAGTTCTCTCGTTTTAATGCTATTCTTCGAACGTGTCGAGACACGTTCTCCATTGGGGCTGTAACTGGAAAGTTGATGTCATATATGTTTTTGGTGGCGGGATAGCTCTCAGCCAATCATAATCCTGTATTATGTTTTTAACCAATCATAAGCACGGATTATTTCAGCATGATAAATTACGACGTCCGCAATATCTTTATAAAAATTTGCAAATCGCGAACACGGCCTCAGTTTGTTCCCCACCGCAGGGCTGGTCACACTGCAGAGTTCATCTTTGGCAAAAGTGTACGTGCATTTCATTTATGCCCAGGTGTTACATACATATCGGAAATAATCATTTTTATCTCTATTGCAGACATCAACACTTGCAGCAAGTGCAACATGGCATACAACAAGAGGAGCAGACAAAGGAGCAACTTACATCAAGTTAAACTCAAAGAGAAAAGGTATCTTTTTTTCTTATGGATGACTATAATGTTCGTTGTAAAGAGCAGAAAAACCAAACAGTTGAACCAAAAAACCAAAGCAAACAATCAATCACACTATATCGGTCTATTGTAGAACAAAAGCTTTCCTTACACCCAATCTTTCAGCTTTTCTAAAAGGTATAATAAAGACATTTAGTTTCTTCATGTCAGTAAAACACTGAAAACCCCTAGGGTGGTATAAAACACTGAAAACCCCTAGGGTGGTATATGGAATAATTTAGGCTGGCAAACAGATGTAAGTGAACGCAGGCCTATACATGTATACGAAGAAATTATGTATTAATTAACATTTCATCTTTTGGATTAACCATCCTATTATATATTTCAAATACATTTTTACTTCATATGCCGTTTACTCACTTCGCACCCTTTTTGTTTGATAACAGTTGTTCAAAAAAGTTGTTCGGGAAAGTGTTTACCAGGCGAGACAACTACATCAGGCACTTTTGTACCCAACACCGTGAAGCGCAGATTGGTTACAGGGTGTCCGTTGAAGACGAACATCTTCCGAAACGTCAGAAGATCACGGGTGTCGAGTCCGTAGGGGATGTGACTGATCTCTACCAAGTAACGATGGTCAAGGAAGTCCACATGAGAAAATTCAACACCAAAGGGTTAGAGTACAGTGTCACCTACAAGGAATAATCTCGATATTTACAACCATGCAGCCGTCGAGTATATGACAGTCTGTTTGAGACGTTGACTTTTTCTGGCCCATTATGTCCGCCCCATTGTGTCCACAGGCCCATTATGTCCGCCCCATTGTGTCCGCGGGCCCAATATGTCCGCCCCATTGTGTCCGCAGGATTCCATTGTTAATTACTAAATTCTAACGTATTTTTCTTTGTTTTCAAAAGCTTTCCTTTTTAAAAACTCCTTGCAGGTATTTAAATGTATGCTGTTTTTTTTCCACAACGGCTTTGTGTTGGGCCATGTTGCTAATTGAAGATGAAACAATGAAACAAAAGTTTACTTATTCTGGGTCAAAATGATAATGTGCGGATTACTTTGTGCATAATTCCTCGTAATGTGTTTCATGGAAATGTACATACATGCAGATAGTAGATGCAATTCATAAGAAAAAGCTTTACTTTTATGAGTAAGTGTGAGTTTGTATTTGCATTCAGTTGGGGACCCTGAACAATAGAAGCCAGTAAGGTCCCCGATTCACATAGGGGATTGTGCACAAAACATATGGGTGGTCTTTTAAAGAGTTAAAGTAAAACAAAA
Source organism: Acanthaster planci (assembly GCF_054643075.1). NCBI lineage: Eukaryota > Metazoa > Echinodermata > Asteroidea > Valvatida > Acanthasteridae > Acanthaster > Acanthaster planci. The sequence continues at coordinate 11,286,005 of NC_141795.1, forward strand.
GAGGGACAATAGGGGATCCCAGTTGCAGGAAAATTGTGTGTGCGTGGGTGTAAAGGGAAGGGGCGTAACACGTCGCCCTACACGTATGTTCCACCCCCATTCAACGTGTGGAATTTAACGACTTCGACCGTGGGAGACGGTTACTTGACCGGAACCTCGTGAACCATACGGAAATGTCCTTAGCAACTTGCCAATCCTCTGTTGAGCCTTCTCGTTTTGAAGACTTCTTTGCACAAAGTTAACAAACGGATTTGAACTCTTTGTATGTGCCTTAGAAGGCTTAAATCGAATAGAGCACTATAGAATCGGGAAAAGAAATGCGACATAAGTTTGAAATTTAGCCTCAAAGTTGTTGCTAAGATGATAAATTATTTCCATTTTCAATCGATCACTTGGTCACAAAATTTCTGAATTTAAAGGTTTTCCAAAAACAGTGAGTTACTGCATACGACAGGCCAGAATCTCAACCACACGGTACAATCAGTTCTATGTACATGCAGCTATATATATTTGGTTCGAATTCCATGAGTTATATTAGATACTTCTGCGCAGGGCGATCTGTTTGTGCCTTACATGCTCAAAACCGATCCAGTATACTGCGGGCTGTTACTGCGGCGTAGACGTGCACATACAGGTGCAAGGAAATTTTCGACCGTTGGAGCAAGTGTACATAATGTACATGTTCGTGTGATTCATGCTCACGCACTACAATGTACATGTAAAACTCAGAATATGTACCGTGAATTTCAACATTTTCCTTGCATTTTATGACAGATATACCTCGTGGTTACAAAAGTGAACTTCATGTTAACTTACTGTACTTTTGGAATTTGTATTCCGTTCGCAAGTCACTGAATTCTTACGCCCCCAAGACGGTAAGATTTAATGCGGAATGAACGGAATAGGTGCCGAGTTAGGTCGATATTCAAACGCTTCTAGTCAGGAAAAGAAACAAAAAGGCTAGTGTCAAACCGTCAGCAAATCTAAACCCTGTCGACCTTTCTACACCACAGCCCACTTTTGAAAACTTCAGGAAAACTTCGAATTCTTTGTTTCGAGTCTTCAGAAATCGCATTGAAACGTAAACAAACTACCGCTGTCACAAAAATCAATTCAATTCAATTCAACTCAATTTAATTTTCACCAAACACGTAATAGGAAAGGGCCTTCTCTCACTTTGAAATATTTTGGGCAGGAATTTTTATTTCCAAAAAATTAAAATACGACGTAGGCCTAAATTTCATGAAATGAAGCAGCTGTTCGCCTGGCACAAATTCCCATGGCCCTCATTACGCAGGCAAATGACCTAAAAAACGGGACATGCGCAGTTAATAATTTCCCTCTGAAACATACATGCCTACGTCTCAAGTTTGATGAAGTTGAGTTCGGCCGCCAAACATGAGGTCTGTTTCCTAAGGTTACGTAAAATGTTTCCATGGCTGAGAAAATAAGGGAAACCGGTCTGTGCAAGAAAGTTTTAAGGAATAATCGGTCGATTTTATCCTTATGCTAACAGGGGGGTTTCAGGATTATTCCAAAAATATTGATGCCGTGGATTGGATTTTTTTTAGCAAGGAGTGGATGGGATTTGTTATCGGCATTAACAGGGCCACTTCACTCGTTTCTTGTTGTTTGATTTTACAGTGTCATGGACGAGCGGTCTGTTTGCGGATCTATTTGAATACTTTTCTGTGACCACCATGGAGAGATTATTAGGTTGATGTCGCTGGTATAGATGCCAGTGTCTGTGCAAAACTGAATTTCCCAGAAAATTTGTAATGTGCTTATTATTCAGGGTACAATCCTTACCTAGAGGAAGTCATCACTGGTCTAAAGCAAGGTCACTATAGTGGTTGGGTAACGCTTGTCAACACATAACTCGCCCGTGGGCCCATTAGGCTGGTGTTTCCCACAGAGCGGGGGTTTTAAAACTCTGTATCCGGAGCTTGGTGACGCAAGGGCCGGCTTGCTTTTGTATATGGTTTTTGTTTCTAATTCACTTAATGATATATGTTATTCTTCCACAGGGAGGATGGAATAAGTTTTCATTTTGTGTATCCGCATGTGTGTTTTTGGTTGAAGTTAAACATACTGAACAATTCTTTGCCCATGTTGGCCGGGTGCACATGTATCGGTAGTCATAAATGAACGCACATGCATTTGCCTGCAACAGTAAAGAGCCTCGTATTAAACTAAATGTACCCCGGGTACACACACACCCACACCCCTGTCTGGGCGTGACAGTGACTTTTCCAAGATTCCCACCTGTGATGTTAGCTTTGGTGTCAGTAGCCACAGTTGCCTGATGTTATAGAGGTCTAATTCAGCTTCACTCAAGCGGCAGAAAACGGGTTATGGAAGGTTCTCCCCATGATACTTGAAGATGGCATCCCCCACGAGAACGAGCGTAAGTCTCTAAAAAAGTCTTAAATGTATTTAACTGAAAATTTTCGTCAAGACAAATAATGATATAGACTTCAACAGTGATGCCGGCGGCTCTGAAAACAGACACCTATAGCTTTATTTAAGGACCGGGCTGTCTGGTCTCTCATGACTCTTTTAGCCTGTATAGAGTCACCCTTCAGACTGGCAATGAGCTGGGCAGTGTATTTAGCAACCCCCCCCCCAAAAAAAACCCCCCAAAACAAGAATTCCAGTATGGTTCCATATTTTTTAGCCTGCGTAAAACTGATACCTCTTTGTACAGGCCTTGCCACCCACTGCAGTGGATGCTTTAATCAATCAACACTGTCTTTCTTACGAAAACAAAACCACGGCTGTTTCATGAACGGACAACGCAAGATATATCTGGCGAGGCTGGCTGATGGATCAGTGGGAGAGGGTTGATATTGACAAAAATATGTCATTTGGATTCTCTGTGAGGATCAGTGGACGGGGCGTTAATGCAACGTTGCTGTTATTTAAGTGCTTTCCCCCAATTCTCTTTTCCAGAGCTTGTACAGTACGCCCGCAAGGTTAGCTATTCTCTCATCCTTCAGTTTGCAAGTTGTTACTATAACTTACAGTGTACATCGTTTCATCACTTCATCCTTGGGCTGTGCATTCGTATTTGTTCAGATTCAGTTTGTACGCCTTTGGTGTTTGCAAGAAGTGTTTGTTTCACATCATTTTTTGATATTTGTACGAAGTGTTTGATCCACATCACACAACATTTAACTTTAGCAACACAACAAAAATGAACAGGTCTGTATTAACAATCGTTCCATGTGCTCTTTCGCTTGCATGATGTTTGCATTAACTAGTTTGCATGAAATGTTACTTCCATATGACTAATTCCAGTAATTATGTAGCTAGGCCTCTATCCCAGTTAAATATAAGTAAACGTTTGTGCACACAGAGCCAACTTAATAAGTTTTCATGTCTGCCATGGTGTTATTTTTCCGAAGAGTGAAATAAGAAACTAAACGATATCGACTGAGAAATTCACTGCCCATGAAGACTAAAACAGTTCGGAAAAGGGGATCCTTCAAATTTGACAGGATTCCTGATATGTTGGCGTAATTAAATTTCACCCGAAATCGTCTTGTCCCTTGAGTTTCACTGTTCAGGAATAAATTTTCACTAGAGGAGAAATGAAATTTTCTTTCTTTGGAAATTAGAGAGTGATTGAAGTGTAATAACATTTGGTACTTTTGTCCGTCAAGTTGACATCAAACGTTCTTGTTATCACATGATACTTGCTATACAAAAATCATTTAGTTGACATCCAAACGAAAATTTCGCATTCTTTGAAGTTGAACGATAATGTATATCAATTCCTGCAAGTTCACGTAACATTTGCAAAAAGACAATTGCAATAGATTGCTATGTATGAAGTAAGCCACTGCTCGTCATTAAATAATTGTTTAAAAATGTGTTGGCATCACATTCTTTTCTTTTAATTTGAGAATATTGCCATATTTTTACTGGTGCAGGGCTTAAACCATCGTGACCTTGATGATTCTTCTGGCATTGTTGTGGCACCCAAGTGCAGGAATGGGGAGCAAAATACGTAGCGTCAGCGAAGAAAGACATCAAGCCCTCACGGGTAATTTATATCTATCTTTTTCGAAAAAAAAATAAACATTACCAGTTGGGGGAATTGAAAATTGTGACAATGCCGATTCCCAATTTAAATTGCATATCATGAGAAAACAACACCATTTCATCAAATTACTGAGATCAAGAACACATTAGACTTTGTCTTACCTCACACCTTGGTCCTCTCATCTTAATACGTGACAAATATTTCATTAATATTACAATACTCACCCCCCTAAAAACAAGCATAGAAATACAAAAAACCACCATTCCAAAGATTTTTGCCAAAGGTTGGGCTGAATAAGCGCCGTTATTAAACTATGAGTAAAATTCCACATTGTGTGAAGGAAGTCCGTCGAAAAGTGCAAATTGGAGGCTATGGCTTCGTAATGTTAAATATGACACTGATCCCAGTGACTCTTAATGGCATTCGAGTAACCAAACGATTAGATGACTCAAATGGACAGGCCGCATGGAGGCAGTTGAGAAGATTGCGTCTCGCTTACCGTCAATGTACACATACGCGACAACACAGTCAGGGGAGTAACAGAACAACGTATATTCATTAGCAACACCATGCTTCTAAAGGAGGGAGAAGTCCATCGGGTTATCAAGAAAGGATAAACTACCAGTAAAGGAGGAAGTATCAGGAAGGTTGCAAAACGACTGGGTGAGCAGTTTCGTGGGGTATCTCGAAAAGATACCAGTAAACGCTTGAAGACCATGACAATTCACCAAAAACTGTCACCGGTCTTTACAAACAAAGCCCCATTAACACCTGTCATAGCGGGTGATGTGCAGAAGATTCATCAAATTGACCTAGTGAATATGGCGAAGATGACAAATTCGAGTCAGATGGAAACCTTTAAGTACATTCTAAGTGTTATGGATGTCTTTAGTAGGTACGTGTGGCTCTTCCCGTTGCCATCAAAAAATAGTAAAAGGGTTGCGGAAATACTAGATGAGCGAAGGCCAGCCCAAGGTTTTACAAAGTGACAACGGCAAAGAGTTCTTGGGCCACGTCAATGATTTGTGCACAAAAAGGGGAATAATTCGAGTAAAAGGACGACCATATAACCCACAAAGCCAAGGGAAAAATTGAATCATCACATCGCACCTGGAAGAAAATATTCTTTTTGACTTTGTTAAAACGAAGAAAAGTCACTGGGCCCGAAGTGTAAAAAAATATGCTTTTCTGCGAAACACAGAGTTTCACGAAGCTATTGGGGCAACACCATTTGAAGTCTATCATGGAAGAAAGGTTAATACCAATATCCCTGCTGCAGCAAGTGATTACCGTCATTCTGATGTTGTTAGGTCCAGGCAGCGCGAAGTTCAACGTATGAGAGAGAAAGCTCGTCGCGTCTCTAGGAAGAATGCACAGAATATGGTAAAAAGATCAATGGCTAAAAATCCTCCAAGTTTGTACCTTATCGGTGACGAAGTCTTGATAAGGATGACCGGGAAAGGCAAAGTTTCAAATAGTAATTCACGAAGGTCATATAGTTAAAACAAACCATAAAAAACATACGTATAAAGTGAAGTTCAAGGAGGGCGGTCAATTGTTTGAAAAATGGTTTCGGGTTTCCGATATTGCTGCGACGACAACAGACAAGGAAACAGAAAGACAGAAATTACATACCCATCTTTTGAAGAAAATTATCCTGTTTTGCCAGTGCAACTGTCACGGTTACGTGGGGGGTGTTGCCACCTTGACGTAGTGGGTCCGCTCAACTTTTAAATTGAGGACAGGAAACTGCTAAGTGATCACAGATTAATCAAAGAATAATATATATATTCAGTACAACATGATGTTCCGTGATTGCATTTCAGATTAGATTTAATTATTCAATCCAACAATTATGAGACAGCATAGGCTACAATATAATATAAACATGGAGGAAGATCTAAAGTATGAGTATGACAATAATCAGAAGTGTGTTTGTTTATGAAGATGAGACTCCTCAAGAGTTGAGAATATTAAGTTAGGTTTCTAGGTGATTGTAAATTAAAATTTACTAAATTCCCAAGGACATTATACGTTAACTTTTAATAAATTCCCCAGGGCATTATACGTTAACTTTTAATAAATTCCCCAGGGCATTATACGTTAGCTTTTAATAAATTCCCAAGGGCATTGTGCGGACCCGCCTCTCTCCTCTGAGTAAATCTATTGCACAAAATACACACAACAGTCGTCAGGTCGCTGACGTGCAACAGTCGTCGGTCACACGACACATGCACAAAACTTTCTCTACAATGTGCGAAACTGAAAGGAAGCCAAATGTCCTATTTTGGATCTCATCAACCAACGACGAAAAGTTAGTGTAGTCACAAGGTTGATGAAAACAAGGCTGCAATGTCAACACGACCCAAACGCAAAATTAAAGTGAACAAAATTTGAAAGCTTGATGAAGAACGACAACTCACGTTATGTGCCAACACAACTCGATCGGAGAGAGAGGGAGAATCGCACGTACGCCACGGCAAAGTACGTTGCGCAAGAATAATGTGTCAAAGTTTTGTAGAGATATAACCATTGAGCTAATCCAGCCTCATACATATATAAATCAAGCAATATGACTAGTTACAGACAACTGACCATTTCATATCCCATCGAGCTCTTTAAATACTGGTTACAAGCATGACGGGGTGGGAACTATTATGACTATTCGGATGGCTACCAAACTCATAACATATTCCAAGATTAGACTTGATTCAAGTCGGTCCGTCACACAACGATGACAACTGTGAGCGTTCAGCTGTACCTTTGTGTTCGAACCACATGTCTCACAAGTGTTGCAGACATTCTGGATTGAAGTGCAGATTAAGGGAACATAACCCCCAAATATTCAGTATCCCAGAATACACAAAGCGCAGCCACGCTGTCTTTGACTTCTTCAACAATATTAGCCGGAATGCATTTTTTTATTCCGCTCGGGACGACTTGGTTACACACGCACTGGAATATGAATTGCTTCCCGAAGGAAACATTCCAAAGGATGGTAGTTGCATGTTTCATTCTCTGGCTCAAAGTCTAAGTCTTCTCTTGGGAAGTCAGCTTGACCAAAAAACTGTTAGGTCTGATATTGTCTCGTGGCTCAGCCTGAACCCTATGTATAGAGATGACCACCTGTCTGAATTCGTGCCTAATCTATCTCAGGAAGAATATTTGCAGAGAATGTCAGACAATGCTACTACCAATACATATAGCATTAGAATAGGTGTTATTTCCAGCCAACATTGTGGGCTGACGTTCATTGAACCTGACCATGAAGAGTACGTTGGAACGGTGTACCTTGGACACGAGTATGAGTTCCACTACATTAGGCTAGAGCCTATGACCCGGGTCAGGGAACCTACAGGAATGGCAATTGAAGATGCTGGTTCAAATCATGTTGACAGCTCTTTTGAAGGTCCACCGGATCTTACGATGTACAGCGTATATAACGAGCCTGTTCCACGTAATGAATCGAGCAAACGAGTGTTTCTATGTGATTTACCGCACGAAGTGTTGGAACTTATCCTAAAGCACATCGTTTCATTGTCAGCAGCTTACATTGGCCTTTTAGAGAGTCTTTTCCCAATGAGTGTAAGATTCATTGCTCTTGTGTCTCAAACAGTTCTACCGAGAGTACACATCTCCTCAGATATTGTAGCACATGTGGAGGAAAACGCTTGGGAGGTTTCTGTTGGGCAGCTATATGAATGGTCACTAGCGAAGTTGTATAGATACACAGGGAAAATCAGTGGACTTGCAATTGAGTTGCGTCGCGTCTTTGGAAATTTCAAGGGTTGGCCTTATGGCAAAGTTGTACTTTGTGCAACCGGTCATGGATGGTTCAAGATACAGGATTTTACTCCAAAAGGGGGGTGGGAGAAATAATCAACCCTGGGTATGTAACATCTTGGTAAGCACCCTGAGGAATACAACAGACTTTCTTAAATTTTCTGTTTTCATTTACATTCTCTTTATAATTGTAGTCATAGAACTGTTCTTTGCGCTCAAAATGTTATTTGCACCACCGTTTTGCCTTTTAATAAGCGTAGAATCATTAAAGTTGAAAGTATCAATTAATATAGCATTTGTTATAATTTCATATCAATAATTCCAAGTGACGGCAAGGAAAATAACCTTTTCTGGGCTTGTAACATCATGGTTGTGATTCCAAGGGGAGAGGTAAAAGGTAAAACAACAAATATTCCTTATTTTATTTTTTTATTTAGTTGTTTACCGTAGTAAAAGTAAAGACCCTGAAACCTGTCAAGCTAGTTCAGATTCTGTTTAATGTGTTCTTCAAATTTAATTACCGTCGCAGGTTGAAGCATATCAAGGTTCAGTATTAATTTCACGTCAAGTTTGCAATCGTATTTGGGGGTTGCAAACTGTACTTTCATTTTGAGTACATTTTATACTTCATGAAATTTTAACTTCAGAACTATTCTTTGGGATCAAAAATGTCATTTTCACCACCATTTTCCCTTATTATTGGCTGTAAATCATTGCTGGTTTTAGTCTCATTCGAACCTGTCCGAAAAGCGAATGTTCTTAACGTTGAAAGTGTTGTCTTATGAAGTAGTACTGATATTTAAAATTTCATAATTATAAATCCAAAGCGAAGGCAGGGAAAGGAATTATTCCTGGGTTTTAGCGTCTGGTTGTCCTGAGCTAGAGAGGTTTGAGAAATAAAAATAAATAACCTTCCTGATTTCAATGTTCTCATGTATTTAAGAAGAATGGTTAAATTTACAAAACTGAAACCTATTATATCAGTTATTTATAGTCCACACATTCTGGAGTTTGTTTGTTTGTTTATTTATTGATTTGTTTGTTGGGGTGTTTGTTGGGGTGTTGGGGTGTTTGTTTGTTGGTTGGTTGGGGTGTTTGTTCATTGTTTGTTTGTTGGGTTGTTTGTTTGTTTATTTATTGGGTTGTTTGTTTGTTGGGGGTGTTGGGTTGCTTGTTTGTTTGTTTGTTCGTTGTTTGTTTGAAAAACTGGTAAACGATGTAATGAAAATTCAGTCTGATTCGATAGCAATTTGTATTCATATTCTGGGGTTTTCGATTGTATTTCGTTTTCGGGTATGCTATGTACTCTTACGTATTTGTTCACTTTCAAAATGTTCTTGTGCACTAACAAATATTATTTGTACCTCTCAGCTTTCCGTTGCTATTAGCCTGTTCTTAGTCTCAATAAAATGTGTCGGGTAACATATTACTCTTAAAATGTTTGAACATGAATTGGTTCACCTCAGCGTTATTAGTGAGCTAAGGGTCTCCGTTTCAATTAAAGGATCCATGAAATGAGGTTCACTTGGAAGCACTTTTTGTGTATCTCTGCACTCTCCTTTGATGTATAAAGACTGTGTGAAATCCTTTTTGAGTTGCATAAGATGCACAGTAAAAACATTTAAAATTGACCGAGCATTTGCAACATTGAGGCTGCCTTCAGTGCAATCACAGGTTTTCTTATGAATGTGCAAATTGCATTTAAAAAAAAATATCAAAAATATGGGTTAAAATTGCCAAAACATTTCCACCAGTTCTATTGAAAAGGTGCTGTTTCAAGGGTTTTATTATTTTTTTTATAATGATCCCTCTAAGCGTACACAATGCAAAACCTGTCTGCTTCTTTTTTGAACACGAAACAAATGTATACGAAAGACTGACGAAGTTTGCTAAAACGATTATTAGTTTCACTTGTGTGACTGGCCTGTCCCTGTCATCCCTTGAAACCCTGAATATTCAGACAGAAAAGTAATCATTCATTGAGTAGAACCAGTATGATGCATGTCATTACAGGATACTGATTTGCATTTACAGACAGAATTGGCCCTCTCGACACAATGGGGCGGACATAATGGGCCCGCGGACACAATGGGGCGGACATAATGGGCCTGCGGACACAATGGGGCGGACATAATGGGCCCGCCGGACACAAGGGGGCGAACATAATGGGCCTGCAGACACAATGGGGCCGACATAATGGGCCTGCGGACACAATGGGACGGACATAATGGGCCTGCGGACACAATGGGGCGGACATAATGAGCCAGAAAAAGTTTGCGGACATAATGAGCCATGCAGACATAATGGTCCGGAACATACGTGTGGTGGTGATGAGTCCCGAGCTGGACTACCCAATCCAATTGCCGTTCATCACTAATGATAAGTTGACGGTTGAGAGATTTTTAGCCTGGATTGAGCAGGTGATCCAGAGCAACGAGCAATTTTCTTTAGATAGTAGTCTCCAGATCAGCATTACCCACGTGGCCATGCCTTTGGGCGGTAGAGTTTCCAAGAAACGCTATGTCAACTTTGACCGGTTTCTACAAGAGAAGAAATGCATCATTCAAATTATCAACAAAGATGACCTGTGTTGTGCAAGAGCTATTGTTACTGCCAAGGCCAAAATCCACGGGCGTGAACGGTGGGATTCTATTAGAAAAGGATATTCGCTACAACAGACGTTGGCCGAAGATCTCCACCGGCAAGCTCGAGTACCTCTGAATAGGTGTGGCGTTGAAGAAATCAAATTGTTCCAAGGTGTTCTAGGGGGATATCAAATTGTGGTCGCATCAAAAGAACATTTAAATGCTATTATACAGCCGATAAACAAATTTATCGGTACTACCATCACGGTCATTATGATGTCATCACCAAGATGCCTGCCTTTGTCAATCGTAGTTACTTTTGTCTGTCCTCCCTGAAAGGTTAAAACACAAAAATGGAACATCGGTGCGCAAATTCTTGCAAGCTCTGCTTCCAAACCACCTGTCCGAAGGAAGAGTGGGTGTACTGCCGTCACTGCAACAGGCATTTCAAAAGCAAGGCGTGCTTCGAGAATCATCTGAAACAAAATAGCGCTGGCAATTCCGTATGTAAAACCCCTACAGATATCAGGATTGCAGCCAATTTGTCAATCGGGAAGAAACAAAGGGAAGAAACACGTATATGGAGAGAAATATTGTTCCGTATGCAGAGAGTACGTGCTCCAGGATCACCTGTGTTATATGCAGCCGGCAATGGAAATGAGTCCTTCAACTGAAGAAACTTTAGTCGAAGATGTCCCGTTTAATGATCAGGAGGTACAGGGTGATGTAAGCGAAAAGACAGGATCCTATATTTTCTTTGACTTTGAGTGTACGCAGGAGACAGGCATTCACGAGCCCAATCTGTGCATCGCTCACAAAGTCTGCATTTAATGTTTAGACCAAGAAGATATTGTAACAAAATTTGGGTCTTTCCTTTTTTTAAGTTAAGGAGTAAGTTCCTCTAAAATATAAGTGTTCTGGCCACAGTACTGCAGGCCCTTATTGTTCATTAATCTTTTGTTATTTCATTTGACCCTGGAGCCCTGGCCTGACTCTGTGTTCCTCAGTAATGCTAGTTTGGTTTGTTCATTGCAGTCTTCAGAATTCCTCTCCTTGTTTCTAGTAGCAGTGGTGCAACATTTCTTACATAACTTTCTCTACAGGCTTATAAAAGCTGCCTGTTAGGCTAGTAGGTGTGGACTTACGGCTGGGCATGGTGGTGGATGGTGGTGTATATATTTGTTCCCTTATTTCCATTTTAGTTCCTGCTGCAGGATCCCTAGTAGAATGAAATATCTTTTCACTATTACTTTGCACCACCACTACAATAGATTTTTCTGGACAGGGTTCGATGGTTTGCTCAGTCTTTCTGTGAGTATGTTCTAATTTAGTTTTCTTTAGTTTTACCTTGTGCCCATTTCCTTTGCCACGCCCCAACTATGGTGTTTCACCGTAGTTGGTCTACATCTGCTACTATTTTACACAGTTTCAGACTGTTTCAGTTTGTAACTCGCCCTCCCCTGGTGTTTTGTCATAGGTGAAGAAGCGCCTGTTAAATTAATAAATTCAACTGTTTGAAGGTATAATTTAAATTTCCTTTCTTGTATTCTTACTGATTTTTTTGTTTAACTTCATAGAAATATAGTTAGTTCCCCTTATTGGCGGTTGGACCTGTTTAGGTTGCCGTTACAATATCACGACCTGTCGACGATGTGGGGATCGAGAGCGAGTGTTTCATGGTTCAGATACACAGAGGGAATTCTGTGAATGGCTTTTTGGAGAAGCCAACGCTGGTTCTGTCATTCTGTGTCATAACTTCCAAGAATATTTTGCGGTATTCGTATGACAATGCAGTTTTGCCTGAAGTCATATTTTCAACGCATCTAAGGGTGCAGTGTCCCAATTCAAGGAAAATTCTCCGCCAGGCCGAGGCGCAGAAAAAGTACCCCCAGAGATTGTTTCGAAAAGAGGGGTCTGTTTGGGCCAGGAAATGGTGGAATTGTGTCAGTATGGCCCAGGATCATCTCTGTAGATTCAGGGACACCCATCTGGGGGCAAAGCAGACAAAAATGGGATTGAAAATTAGTCAGAAGAGCTCCAGGAAGGTGAGGGATGTCATTTGAAAAATGGCCGCTGGGAGGGCTTGGCAACATTCACTTTTTTGGGGGGGGGTGAATTTGTTTTGGGCGGATGATTAAAAAATTCATTGGTTAACCTACTAAAAATTGAAAATCAAATGAAATCTGAAGGACCAAACAACACAATGATTTTTGTTTGAGAGGCCTCAGGGACTTCAGTTACCTGCCATGGGGCTCCAAACTTGGTTGATTTTACACTATTTTCAATGGAGCTTGAATTAGTTCAGTGCACCCTATATTGCCAAGACGGCGGCGTCCTGGATGTCATGGCGGTTGGATTGAAAAATCATTTCTCACGTTTGCGATAGTTACACCAGTGGTGGAAAGAATGGAACAAGCCAGGGATAGCAGTTTTATGAATTGTGAGACATGAGAAACATTTGATTGTTGGCAGCAACACTCCACTGGTAAATACCCATGCAATCATGTGGAAATTCTGAAAAACAATTAACTCTGTCACTGTTCATGCTGCTTGCGTGTAATTTTCAAGAAATCAGCAGTGACCGAAGGACTTGATGATTTCCGTGGGCCAACCCTGACCGAGCTTAACCCTAACGGAGGCCAACCCTAATGACGGCTAACCCTAACGGAGGCCAACCCTAATTATGAAGGGTAACCCTAACAGGGCCCTAACCAAGGGTGGGGATACTTCCTCGATGGTCAACTACAGCCCGCGCACCAACTGACCAAGCTGTGGATATATGCGCAGGTGACTGAAAGTTCTCGAAACACTCTCCTTGGTGGTTTGTTCCACTCTTGTGTTGGAAGTGCCCTATTTTGGGCTCAGGTTTTCAACTCTTGGGCTGGAGCGTGTCAACAGGAATAAATTCTACGTAGAGCTTTCATGTCAAAGCATGGCTGAAGTTTCATGATTTTCTTGTATTTGATCTCTGCTGTTGGTAGTGTATGGCCAAAGGGGTAACCCTTCCTTATCAGTAGGACATGCTAGTTGAAGCTATTCATGGGGAAAGGTGCAATTTTCAAATGCTGATTGCACATTCTTCTGTTTGCACTATAGTAGAAGTGTACATGTACAGTGTATGTATAGGCAGTTTGTGCACATTTGCTATTGGCTGACCTTGATGATTTACTCCCCATAGCACAGCCAGTGGACTTTTTTTTCCAATTTATTTTCAAAAATTGAGTTTTTTGGAACATTCTCAACCATTCAGCATTGTTTCTGTGTCAGACTGTGAAAAAGGGGTGTATATAAAGGGTGCAGTGTCCCAATTCAAGGAAAATTCTCCGCCAGGCCGAGGCGCAGAAAAAGTACCCCCAGAGATTGTTTCGAAAAGAGGGGTCTGTTTGGGCCAGGAAATGGTGGAATTGTGTCAGTATGGCCCAGGATCATCTCTGTAGATTCAGGGGCACCCATCTGGGGGCAAAGCAGACAAAAATGGGATTGAAAATTAGTCAGAAGAGCCCCAGGAAGGTGAGGGATGTCATTTGAAAAATGGCCGCTGGGAGGGCTTGGCAACATTCACTTTTTGGGGGGGTGAATTTGTTTTGGGCGGATAATTAAAAAATTCATTGGTTAACCTACTAAAAATTGAAAATCAAATGAAATCTGAAGGACCAAACAACACATTGATTTTTGTTTGAGAGGCCTCAGGGACTTCAGTTGCCTGCCATGGGGCTCCAAACTTGGTTGATTTTACACTATTTTCAATGGAGCTTGAATTAGTTCAGTGCACCCCTAAAGTCATGAGTATCATGGTTGCAGTCAATGAAATGAAATTCGTTGACTCTCTCAACTTCCTCCCCATGCTCCTCTCCAAGCTACCCAGTGCGTTCGGTCTGAAGGAGTTGGCCAAAGGCTACTTTCCGCACTTCTTCAACACGAAAGCGAACCAAGATAAGATCATGACCCATCTGCCTGACATGAAATATTACAACCCTGCAGCCATGAAGACAGGAGACAGGCAGAAATTCATGGACTGGTACGACCTACATCAGAATGATGAGTTTGATTTCAAATAGGAAACCATTAAATACTGCCAATCCGATGTGGACATTCTCTGTCGATGCTGTCTCCGTTTCAGAGCTCTGTTTATAGATATGACGGCTGATGAGAACACTCTTGGCATTGACCCCTTCCAGCATTGTATTACCACAGCGTCTGCTTGTAATCTCGTGTACTGGACCAAGTATTTAGAGCCTGAGACCGTCGGCATCGTTCATCCTCAGGGATACAGCTCCAACGACAGACAGTCCGTCAAAGCGTTAAAATGGCTGAAATGGATGACCTATCAAACGGGTCATTATATTCAACACGCGGCAAACAATGGTGAGGTACGTGTGGGCAAATACAAAGTGGACGGTTAATACGATGCGGGGGTCAAGACCGTTCTGGAGTTCCACGGCTGTATTCACCATGGGCACACTTGTCTAGACCGTACCACAAACAACCCCTTCAACAATTTGACAATGGAAGAACTATACCAGAAAACCATTGAGAAACGGCAGTTCCTCATCGACAAGGGCTATCGCTATATTTAGCAGTGGGAATGCGAGTTCCATGCGCAATTGAAAAAGGATGACTCGATGAGAGAATACATTGAGGCCTTGGAAGTTCCCACCCCTGTCGTCCCTCGTGATGCCGTCTGCGGAGGACGCACCAACGCGACCAGACTCTTCTACGAAGCTAGGACCGGGAAGAAAATCAAATACGTGGATTTTACCAGCCTGTACCCATACATAAACAAGTATGGTAAATATCCTATCGGTCATCCCACCATCATCACCGAGAATTTTGGTGATATAAGCGAGTGCTAAGTGCTTCCTCCCAGAGGGTTGTATCACCCAGTACTTCCCTACAAGGCAACTGGCCGGTTGATGTTTCCTCTATGTGCCAAGTGCTGCGAAACTCAACAGCACTCTTCCTGTCTCCATAGTGACGAAGAGCGGGCTTTGAAGGGTACCTGGGTCACGCTGGAACTTCAAAAAGCACTTCAGATGGGCTGCCGACTGCTTACTATCTATAAGGTGTGGCATTTTGACCGTGTTGCTCAGCATGATCCCGATACAAAAGGAGGAGGACTATTTGCGTCATGCGTCAATGCTTTCCTAAAAATGAAGCAGGAAGCCAGCGATTGGCTGCAGTGGTGTCAGACAATGCAGCAGAAACACGATTACATCCACACGTACTTCGACAGGGAAGGTGTCAAGCTGAAGTGGGATAATATCCAAACGAACCCTGCGGAGTACTTTGAGAGTTTAATGCGCAATGACATCCAAGTGAACCGCGTCCACTTCGTCTTGGAGGAGATGGTTGAAGTTCACTGGCAGAATACTGATGATTTCATCGAGCCTTCTGGACGGACCAACGTAATCATTGCAGCGTACACCACAGCGCAAGCTCGCCTCAAATTATATGAACTGTTGGAGAATTTAGGACATCGAGTATTGTATTACGATAGCGTGATTCACGTTAGTCGTGGGGGGGGGGGGAATGGGACAGAACTCATTTTAGCATAACTTTGAGAAGTACACGAGCCAACGCTGCAGTGAGTATGCATTCGATTTAGTTTCCTCGTGATTGACACAAGTGGAAGCCACAAAATGGAATGAGTCGGATAAGTGTTTGCGCCTGAAGTAGGGGAAAAACTAGTCATATTTTTAGTTATAAAAATACAAATATGCTGGCATCCTTTTGTCTGTCCATATGAGAGTAAGAAGTGGAACACCATCATGTTGATTTGATGAGCTGGATGGTCATTTAAAATTGGTTTAACAGTTTTTGTGCGACTTCTTTCAGATCGTTGGTCTTAAGTTAATTGGTTGCCATCTTGCTTCCTCCATTGCGCACGCATCTTGGGACAGCCACCAGAGACTGGGTTATACCCCTCACTTAGTTGGTGCGCATGCGTACTGAATCCCACTACGGCTAGAATCCTGTAATGTCATGGATTTTGACCAGGCAGGTGGACCCCGATAGTAATCGATCAACATATTGTATTTGATGTTCAAACTCAATAGAAAGGGATGAGCACAACTCAACAAACAGAATGAAAGGAACGCAGAAATCCAGTCTGAAAGGTGGAACTAAACTAAACAAAATGTAACCATTTACACTTCTTCTTTTATACACTTGGGCTGGCCGCCAGCGCGGAGCGATACATGCAAAGTAGTGCCAAGTTAACATAATAATAGATATCACACAGCATCAAGCTCAGATATAATTGTTAGCCCCCATTTCCATACCGATTAGAAATTAAACACTCAAAGTCCCTTTTGCTAACTTGCACACTATGAAATTCTATTTTCTGTCAATTTCTTGCCTGTCTTTGTCACGTACCTCCAAAATAAGAAGTTGGAAGTCAAGCCAGCATCATGAGACTTTTTCAGTTTCACTGAGTTTTCCCTGATATTTATCTCGGGGGCCTACTTTTGAAAAGTGAGGAATATCATAAACTCTCGAACGAGACACGCAAGAAGGAAACTGTATGGATGAGAACGGAAAGTTTTTGTTTGTGCATTGTAGTCGGGTAACTTGACATCATTCTACGTATTAGTGCAATGAAGTAGGCAACTCGTATAGCCAAACGCACTCGTATGATTTTAAGTGTATGTGTACATTGTGCCCACATCCGGACATCTCATTTTTGTGCGCTATCGAACTCAGTGCGGAAATTTGAATCCGTATGAAAAATGGACTGCATTTCATGTAATAAAGTTGGGTTCAGGTTGACTAGAAATGAGACACAAAGGGGTGAACTCATCGTTTGGGGTTCGCCATGCGGGCCGCTATGTTTGCACATGATTTATTCTGCCGGCGGGCGGAACGTGTAGTTCGTGACATGGGCGCAAACGTTTATTACAATATCTCCCCTTTTTCTGAAAGGAAACAGCTTAACAAACAATTAAGTGAATGCAACAGCTTGGAATAAAGTTACAGGTTCAGCTCTTTGAATAAGATTATTCCGAGAGTTTCTGTACTGGATTGAGTTGTGTTTGTTTAGCTGAGAGTTCACATGAGGTCTGAATATCTTTCAGAATAGACATCTTGATACCGTTCAGAGTCCAATAAAAAGTTAGCTGGAATTGTGAATTGGAGTGTTATTGACCGAGTGATGACTGATTCTGAATGGTTGGGAAATATAAAAACATTATCTTGTTAGAATGTATGACAAGTCTAGTGTCCAGACATGATGTAGTCTTTGTGCCAAATTGGTGCTCTGGTGACTCGAGTGGGTCGAGCTTCTGGGGGTTGAGGATCCGTGGATGGTGTGGCGATGTCAAGGACTGGATCTGGTGATGGTTTGGGCAGCAGGATGATGTAACGTCGGTTTCGACGGTACTCGGTGCCATTAATGCTGATGATGTAGGACCGAGGTGTTCCGGCGTGGCGTACAACTTAACCTTCTGGGCTCAACTGTCCTTTGGTTCGTATCTTCACTCTGTCTCCAGGTGTTTAATGGATCCAGGTCTCTCGCACCATGTTGTCTGTTGAAGTTACATGCGCTCTTCGACTTGTTGACAGTGTCTGCAAATCTTAGCTTGTCGTAGTTGATCTGTTTGGGTTGCAGATTGCAAGGCAGGGCTGGAAGATTGGTGCGCAACTCTCTTCCCATCAGGAGACTTGCTGGGCTCTGGCCAAGGCTAGGCAGTGGAGTGGACCGGTACATCATAAGAGCACGGACTGGATCATCTTGACTCAACAGTCTCTTAGCAATGTGTACAGCCTTCTCTGCTTGTCCATTGGCCTGTGGGTAGTGGGGACTTGAGGTGAGATGTTGGAAGTTGCACGAGCGAATTGGTCGAATTCACCGAGAAACTGAGGACCGTTGTCAGTCACCACCACGTCAGGGATGCCGTATCTCGCGAATGTTGCCTTCATGAAGTTGATCACGGATTTGGCAGTTGTTGTATGGAGGGGATGCAACTCTATCCAACGGGAAAAGTAGTCTACTACCACGAGGTACATCTTCCCCTTCACCTCTGCTAGGTCGCAGGCAATTTGAAACCATGGTCTCTGTGGCAATTGTGTAGGCATGAGGGGCTCGGCTTGTTGTGATGGCTGTATATCCTGGCAGTGTGGACATGATTGGACATATTGAGCTATGTCGGTGCTTATACCCGGCCACCACAGGGCTTGATTGGCCCGGAGTCGGCTTTTTGAGATGCCCTGATGACCCTCATGGATTCTCTGCAACATTTGTCGTCTCAGGCTCTGTGGTATCACAATGCGGTCACCATATGTGAGGATACCCCCAACTAAACTGGCTCAACATCTTTCTGGTACTTTGGCCATCCATCTTTGACGAAAGAAATGACGGCACTCAGAGTACGGTCATGGCTGGTGGCTGCTGCAATTTCAACTAGCTTTGCATCAGATGCTGGCCACTGTGATGTGATCAGGTGGACATGGGCTTCAACCTCTTATTCCAAATCTGCACTGGAGTCGGTAGTGTTGTCCTGACGGAGAGGGGCACGCGAGAGTGTATCAGCCACGACTAGGTTCTTGCCGGGGGTATACTCTGCATAGCAGTTGTACTTCATCAGTCTCATTAGTAGTCGTTGGCAACGCAGGGGGGCATCGCACAAGTCCTTTTGGTTGATGAGCGATATAGGGGGTTTGTGGTCTGTCTGGAGCGTCACTTGGAGACCTTGGAGATAGATGTAGAAACGCTTGCAAGACCAGACAGTAGCCAGTAGCTCCTTTTCGATTTGTGCATAGCGTTGTTCTGCACGTGTCAAGCTTCGGGAGCAATATGCCACAGGCTTCCAAGACTCATCGGTTTGCTTCTGCAGGATACAACCACCGACACCATAACTGCGGCATCAGCACTGACCATGGTTGGCTTTCTGGGGTCGTAGTATGCAAGTGTTGGGGCTGTTGTTAGCAGAGTTTTGAGTTGTCGAAACGCGGTGCGTTGTGCTGGGCCCCAAGTCCATTCTGTGTCATCCTTCATCAGGTCATTGATCGGTGCTGCAGTAGAAGCTGCATGTGGTATGAAGCGAGAAAGCCAGTTGACCATCCCCGTCAGACGTTTGACTTCCTCCTTCGTTGTAGGCGGCGACATTTGCAGAATCGCGTCTACTTTGGCAGGGTCAGGGTGAATGCCTTCCTTACCAAGTCGATGGCCAAGGAAATTTACCTGCTCTTGTGCAATTTTGCACTTGTCCTTGTTCAGCCTCAACCCAGCTCCTTGAAGAACCTGGAGAACATGATGGAGACGAGTATCATGTTCCTGTGGCGTTGCACCTGTTACGAGGACATCATCCATGTATATGACGACTTCTGGGAGATTAACCAGCAGATCGCTCATGATCCTCTGGTACAATTCCGGTGCTGATGTTATGCCAAATGGCAAGCGATTGAAGCAGAACCTGCTAAATGGCGTGATGAAGGTGGTTAGTTTCTGGCTGTCAGGATGGAGTGGGATTTGCCAAAACCCATGCTTGGCATCGAGTATGGAGAACACCTTGGCACCAGCAATTTTAGCAAGTACTTCCTCCAGGGTAGGTATGGTGAACTGCTCTCTGGCCACGGCTTTATTCAGCATTCGCAGGTCCACGCAAACCCTGATGTTCCCATTTTTCTCGGGAGCAATCACAATTGGGGCGCACCAGTCAGTAGGCTCCGTGATGCGCGAGATGATGCCATGTTTCTCCATTTTGTCCAGCTCTATCTTCAGCTTTGAATGCAAGGGCAGCGGTATGCGGCGAGGGGCATGGACACAGTGTGGTGTGGCATTGTCGGTCAGCTTTATCTGGACTGGAAGTCCTTGAAGGCAGCCAGTTCCTTCAACACACTATTGTCATTATCAAGGTGTACACACGTTGCACCATGTTAAGGGACACACAGGCATGTTTTCCCAAAACTGGCTCACCACCATCAATAACAAGGAAAGTCAGTACATGGTACTTGCCCTTGACTTCACAGGACAGACGCTTCTGCCCCCTCGGTTTGACTTTCCCGCCGAAGAAACCACACAGACGGGTTGTGGGTGTGAACTGCAAGGTCGGATTGCGGAGCTTCAAAGTGCAGTAAACATTGAACGGTAGTATGTTTACCTCGGATCCGGTGTCAAGCAGGAAGTTGACGGGTTTATCCTCGACTACGATGGTCTGGCGCAATGAAGTTGGTGATTGGCCATTGTCGCCGGAGACTGCACCGACAAAAAACTCAGTATCATCTTCGGTGTCATTGGGGGCACTCACAGCTCGCATGTGTTTGCGTTTGGAACGGCAAACTTTACTGAAATGTCCGGTTTTGTGACAGGACTTGCATTGCTGGCCTCTAGCTGGGCATGACACATGACTTGGGTCATATCCGCAATTGGGACACCTGACCTGTCCGGTGCGGGGCTTGGGTTTTGGTGTGCGAGTGCTAGACGCTTTCTGTCGTGGTCGATGTTGTACTGCCTGAACAGCTGCGGAGTTGTGAGTTCCTTTAATTTCATGGAGATCTTTGGTGGCAGTCTCAAGAGTTTTAGCAATTTCCAGGGCTTTTTGGAAAGTGAGGCCGTCCTTGGTCAGAAGATGTTTCTTAACATATTCACTGCGGAGGCCACAAATCAGGCGCTCACGCAAGGCGTCATCCAGAAATGTCCCAAACTGGCAGGGGCTGGCCAAGTTCTGTAGTGCAACTGCGTACTGAGCGATGGACTCATCGATGTGTTGATCACGTTTGTAAAATCTGAAACGTTTCACTACAACTAGACGCTTTGGGCCATAGTGCGATACTAGCATCTCGCAAGGGCCTTGTAGCCCTTCTGTGATACTGGAGTTGGTTCAGCTAGGCTTTTGACAGTCTTGTAGACAGTAGAACCAACTGCACTCAAAAGAACTGCCGGTTGTTTTGCCGCAGGGATTTCATTGGCAACAAAATACACGTTGAGACGTTCGATGTAGTTCCGAATATCTTCAGTCTGTTCGTATGGGTCCAGACGACCGATAAGCAGAGCGGCGGATACCAACGACGGGGACTGCGCCATCGTGATGCGTGAGTTTATTCCTGTGCGTGAAACTCACACAAGTTCGTTGGAAAGTTGTAGCGGGAAGGTCACGTTTTGGTGAACAAAACGGAATGCAAAATGACGGCTATGTTATTCTGAATCAACCACCGCTGCCACCATGTAATAAAGTTGGGTTTAGGTTGACTAGAAATGAGACACAAAGGGGTGAACTCACCGTTTGGGGTTCGCCATGCGGGCCGCCATGTTTGCACATGATTTTATTCAGCCGGCGGGCAGAACGTGTAGGTCGTTGCATGGGCGCAAACGTTTATTACAACATTTCAGACAAATGGTTCTCGATCTTGAAGAACTGAACTGATGGATATGAACGATTCGTTAGTCTTTCGGGCAGTATCACCGAAACCGAAAGAATTTTGTAAAAGTGTGAAGAATGGGAGCTGAGTAATGTGAAAAACATGGAAAATGGGTCCCAATGAAAAATGAAGTGAATTTCCAAAAAGTTATCTACCTAGAAGTGAGAAACGTTTTTGGTCTTTAAAGTTACAAGTCTTTCATGTGGCATTAAATTTGTTTGAAGGTAAACCCGGCAAAATTGTGAAAATTAGACACAAAGGTAGGAAAACGATAATTTTCTCATAATTATCCTTTGTCGTAAAATTGACATGTTCCATTTCTTTGATTATTTTCCAGAGGTCTATCTTACCAGAAGCTATTTAATATCACCATTTGATAGATTCTTGGCAGTTTTTTCACACACGCGGTCTTCAGGGAAATGGCAGAACAAATCCCTCACAACGGGTCAACACCGATATGCGTTGTCTCATTGTTAGAATAATTTTTCAGGCCGACGACCATTAATGTCACTATTGCCCATGCGCAAATACACAATATGAAATAATGCATGCAGTCTATGGGGCACGCATGCCTTATATAACCCTTATATTACCACATCATCCGCGAATCCACGAAGTGCACGTGATATGTGCGCTGGATATTCTGTATCTTTTTACGTGTTGTAGACCTTTGTACTCATTTAACCCTAGTTTAACCCTCACGTGCTCGGATTAACTATATGCAGTTTGCGACCATTCATTTAGTGCATGTGACGATCCTCGTTTAAATGTTCTAAGATCCCCATATTTGAACTATGTAGTTTTGAGAGTTCAAAACAAGTTTAACGTTGCTTTTGTTCGGGAACCAGTGCCTATGCATTTGATAAAAACTTTGCCCCCATTCAATATGAAATTTTAAAGACTATAAGCAAACAGTTGGGAGGAACATTTTATCGAAATATCGAGGACATTATTCCGTACATTCAATTGGGTTTTACTGACTGAGGTTTTGCCATTTTAGGTGTACGGAAGTTGCCAACTGTTGAGCAAGAAACTGAAATTTTAAGCTGGCGTAGTTAACACATCCACACAGATAAGGGGAGGATGGCTGAACGTTTAATTAAATAGTAAGTAGTAATTGCTTATTGGGAATTGTAATGTACCTCTTAAAAATGCACAAAAAGTCGTGTAGCTCAGTGTTCAAGAAAGCAAAGCGCTAGAGAAAAAATAAAAACAACGTGTTGAAAGAGGGGCTGGGTAAGATGATCGAACACACACAAAAAAATGAGCTGTGTAAGATGACCCATATGAATACCGAAGTTGTTTGTTAAAAACACGTCTATAAAACAGCAGGTTACTCATACAACACCCGAGTGGTCCGTTTTACATCTTCATGGAACTGCCATACAGGTGATGACTTTGCAAACGGTTTTGATCTGACGTGTCAACAAGTATTGCGTAACGGTAGAGTTGCTAAGCTTGTAGGCCTACATATATATTCCGTGTATGAAGCACGTTGGGGTAGAAGTCGTTTATTTAGTTCACATGCAAGTGTCATTGGTGCCGTACGTACGGAAAACGTTTATCGCTGAAACTGAAAAAAATGGAGAGAGAAAGAACTAGTATTGACTACCAAGAAACTGCCCTTGATGGTGTACTGGAAGGAGTCAAATTAGACAACTACATATCAACACCGGTAAGTGAAAGCATGGAGCAAGGAACAGACGTGACCCCCAGGCATTGGAATTTAACTGGACCAGTGGTAGTAAAAATGTTACGGTGAATTTTCAGGCATTCTGTGTTTCATTTTCACTTTGCACGAGACTCTTGGATAAAAGTTAACATTCAAAAGTCATTAATGATGCGGCGGAATATAATGAAGTTGTTAACCTTATCACACTCTAATCTTGAAAATAATGTGTTCTGCATATCTAGCCAAGGCACTTAATTTAAACATGATGAGGCTGGCCGAGGCGGCACGACGAGCCCCGAGTTTTTGTGCCAATCCGATAAATTCTCATCGCCATTTTGTAGGGATTGGAATCGGATCGGGCTTATAGGTGTCCACTGCCGAATGTACCCTTCGTAGTTTGTTAGTTAGTAAAACACATTTTAAATTACTGGTTAACGTTCTTCATTCCGATCCGTTTCCCCGGATTGATAGAGGCTGAACGAGGAGCCTCACAATAGGGTCTGTTCTTTGACGGCACAATCGTGTTTTCCTACAAGTCACTGCTTTTAATATATATCGCTGGCCTTCGGGACAAAAGTAAAACAATAATTCACAAAGTGTTAAAAAATCTCATGCAACTTTCAGAACAGAAGATAACAGTACATGTAGGCCTACTATTAAATACTGAATGAAACTACATCCCTATTTAAAATTAATGGGACGGATATACAGTTTGAACGACTTTGATGTAACATTGAAACCAGTCAAAGGTGATTTCTGCAAACTTTTGCCGCCCATACAAGTTGTAAGCAAATGAGATTGGACTAATCTTGGGGGTATTAAGTTGATTTAAGGAGAAACGACGAAAATTGGAGAATCAAAGAATCTGCACCTTTTGAGTAGTTTCTCCCACTTAAACCACGTTTCTCTCTAAAGTTTTCCGGTCTTGTTTAAATTTGGTCGGTAAAAGGCCAAGACAGTGTTGTAATTCTCAGCTTTCAATGATGCATAATCGCGCATTTGCGCGATTGCATCATTTTCTTTCAGCCAGTCTTTGGTGTTGCCGGCACACGTCTATATCAGTCCCCCGGGGTAGTTAAGTTTAAGTAATGGTCGTTGGGATTATTTATCCTAATTACCAAAGTTCATATCTTCCATCAGGGGCAGCCTCAGCAGACTGGCAGGGAAGAGTAAACTGTGGCAGATAAGCTACACTGCAATTTTCATTATACTACAGCATTCTAGATGTTACTGCCGTTTTTATTTTATACTAGCTAAATGTGGCTCAACCTGATAAGGCCACGATACTCCACTAAAAGCACGAGGTTGAGTTCCAGCTGATATATACCGTCCCGGGACAACGGGCACCATGCCCCCCCCACACACACACCCAACTATCAACAATTAAAAAAACAGATATTATGACAGAAAAGCGATTTGGGTGTCATTTCCTTTCCTTCAGAAAGTGTAAACCCCGTATAATGTAGCCTTAACCCTCAGAAAGGCCATAAAAGATTACATTTAAAACTCCAATTTTTACCCTCTCCGAAAATGTTTGGCCCCTCGAAAATAAGACTCTGGATCCGCCCTTGTCTTTGTGTACCCTGTAAAAGATTTTTGTTTTTTATTGCGATTTTTTTCTGTTATATGGTTTTACATGGAATATTCATATAAATAAAGAAAAATAAATTTTTTCTAACTTTTACTCATTTTTTGGTAATTTGCCAGAACTTTTGTGATTTGATCTAAACTTTGTAAAAAAACAGGGCGTCATGCAAAAATTTAGTTCTCTTTACATGTTCTTTTTCAGTAATAGACAAGTCTCTGCCATTCTACGCTGCAAATGTAAAATTACAATGGAAAACGTATTTTTTTTTGTTTTTTTTACCGCTGTTGTTTTTAATCTTATTACGGTTTTTTACAACATTTCTATTCGATTCCTATTAGTTAAGTGTTTTACACTACATCCATGTAAATACAGATGTTTCTACTTCCTGGTAATAACATTTACACTGATGGTGTTTTTTTAACACGTCTCTGTTACTTTACAAAACAAAATGGTTAAATCATGGCTGCTGTGGGTTTTTTTTACGAAATTGGCATCATTGCTTTGCTTGTTCTTCTCATCAAATACGTTTAGGTAATCATCTTTTCTTAGTTTTTAAGTTGTCGATATATTTTTTCGTCAAATTTTAGAAACATTTGTTGAACTGCAACTATTTCCAGTGCTGGGCTTGGGCCTAATCTATACCACTGAAATTGAATAAGTTTGATGTCCATCCCCAGATATAGTAGGCTATTGTCCTCTTTTGCAACAATGTCGCTCAGGAGTGGAAAGCTTTGATATAAAGTCTGTGTTAAAATGTTGGGGTATGATGGATTGGCTGCACGATGAAATGAATGTTACATGCAGGATCCGTTAATTGTGAGTCAGAGTTTAATCGAGGGTACCGGTAAAAACTCCACGAGAAAAGTGTTTTTTAACAAGCTGTTTCTTCATTTCAAAACCGTTCTGTCTCGGATCACGCTGAAATGCCATGCTTTCTTGGGCGTCAGCAAATCAGAAGCTCGCCAGCATGCGGGTTCAGCGCGCGCGGGGGGTTTGGGATTGTGGCGTGATATGACCATCGATCCAGATTGCAGCTGTGTGCAGAGGAAACTCGTCCATGTCGTCACTTAGTCACAGCCAGCGCCAAAGTAAAGGTAATTTTACTTGCATTTTTGTATGCATGGTTGATATTCAACCTACTACAGTATATTCAGTCGATGTAGAAATAATGAAAATTCATAAATAAGAGTGAAACTAAAGGTAAAACTTTACAAGTTTAGTTGAAGGCCATCCGACATGTCCAAAGAGTTAGGGGTGCACCACTGAAAGTAAATTCCCATAGACAGCAGTGATAAATCCCCATACTTCACAAATATTTTAAATTTTTAATATTTAAAAATACAACTCTCACAGGTGTTCAGGCTGCACAGAAAAATGATGTTCCACATGTCCTCTTTCATTTTCCTTTCAATTTTTGGGGGGTTGACCAATGAATTTTTGAGAAATTTTCACCAGAAGCAGACCACCCCTAAAATGCAGAAAATGGCCCTGTCCAGAAAAGTAGCCATTTTGAAAAACCCTCCCTCTGCAAAACGGCTCAAATAGTGCCACTTTCAAACCCGATTGCATCCAAATTGCTCAGAATTGGAAGCCCTGAGTCCGGCCCAGAGGTCCAGTCTCATATTTCTTCAATTCCTCAGTTCCATGGCTCTCAGGACCCTCTAATATAGAAAACTTCGATGTGTATAACTTTTATTAATGAGCTCGGCGGACATATTTCTGGCCTAAATATGAGGGTGTACCCTTAGGCCTACAGTGCCCTATATACGTACTAGGCCTACTGCGGTAGTACATGTAGGCTGCATGTACTTCGCGCATAGGCCCTACCATAATACGAACCCTAGCCAGTACAAATTGATGTGGATTTCTTGAAAAACGTTCATTTTGGATGTGTCATGCCATAAATTTTTGGCATACAGGCCTACTTGGCTTTATGAACACAGCGGTGGACATTGGCGTTGCCAGGATTCTTCCAGCCTCCAGGGGGTGGGGGCAATTTCTTTTTCTTCCGGCTCCCTATTCAATCCCCCTTCCCTCATAAGTTATGATTTAATCTAGGCTATATCTACATGTCATGTACAATAAAGTGTACCCCGAAAGACACAAACAAAATCAGAAAATAGTTCCATGACATAACAAGTTAACTAATTTTCCTGTGTAGATAGTGAATTATAAATGCCAGTCAGTTTTTGCACTGTGAAATTATAGGCTAGGCCTAAACGTTTTCGGAAAAAAGTACTTTGAATTTGTTAGACTGGTCTCGTAGACTTTGTATGGAACTCCTTGCCAAATTATCTTGATGGTTGTTTCAGTAAATTTAAATTTTGTTTCCTTCATAGGAACGGTCACGACGGTGGGTTAAAGATAACGGACACTCACCTGGACCTAATTGAGACCAAAGGTATGCACTTGTACATTTAATAGTAAACATGTACATTTGCCAGTTTTGTTCACAGGCAACATCCTCCTTGAAGACATATACTGCACACCGGCGAGTTCACAGAAGTGTTCACACTTTTAGATTCCCTTGTGGTGTCCCAGAGTGCTCAAGATCATTTGCCTCATATTCCTCATTAAACAGTCATGTGACTTGCGATCACAGCAAATACCGAACATACCATGTAAATTAAGAGGTATGGAACTGATAGATACGCCCAGTAAATGCGAAGTCCACAGCAGTCAAAAAAAAATCCAAAACAAAAGTGATATGATTAAGCACATGAAGCATCATATTGACTGTGGAATACGAGTTGAATGTCCATTTTCTAGCTGTTCAAAATGCTTCAGTAATAAGTCTTCTTTAGCTTCACACATTTCCCGAAATCGTCGGGAAAGGTCAGCCACAGAATATTTTCTTGTAGACCCATCTGTTGTGGATGAACAAAAAATTGGAAATGTGCAAAGTGACAAGAAGCCATCTGACAAGTCAGGCATGACTTTTGATGAAAGTGAAACTGGATTGGATACTCTTGTCCCAACTGAAAGTGTCACACTTAATTTGGCACTTTTCCTTTTGAAACTTCAAGCTAAGTGTCATGTACCTGAAAGGACAATTTAGCTTGTTGTTGAGGAACTAGATAACATGCAAGATTTGGCTATAGAGTACCAGGTTGAAAACATTGTTTGAAGAAGGACTCGGAGAAAGTAGTGTTAGACAAGTGGTCAGTGAGTTACTTGCAAATAATTACTGGAAACAAGCCGTGGAGAAACAGTCAGGTAGTTTGAGGTGGGCATACACAAGGAAAATGTACTACCAAGACAACTGTAGATATGTAAGTCCTGTGTCGTTGTGTCTGGGTAAGGACAGTAGGCAAAAATCAATTTGCTTTCACAATGTACCTTTGAAAGAAACTTTGAAGGCGCTCCTGAAAGACCCTTCTATTCAAGCAAACATGCTGTGTTTTACCAACAGCAACCCTGAGTCTCAACAAGTAGATATTTTAGGAGATTTCAAGGATGGAAAAGTGTTCAAAGGCAATAAGTTCTTAAATTCATCTGACACTGACCTAAAGTTGGTATTATTCCAGGATGCTTTCGAAGTGGCCAATCCCTTAGGCTCAGGAAAAAAGAAGCATAAATTTTAGCTGTTTATGTGTCTATGGGTAACCTCCATGCCTATGTCAGATCGGCAATAGACCAAATGCAACTGGTTCTTCTGTGCAAGAGTGGGAAGGGGTGGGGTTCACTTTGACAGGGTTACCCCACAAACGTCGCCCCATGTGCTTTACCTCTTTGTTTTTTGTCTAAATACAGTCATTGAATTTGACCCCTCCTCAAAGTGGAATTGGTTTTTCACTAGCTTTTGACCTTCCCTGACATTGAACAAATACTATGTAATAACCCTAATTTCGCTTTTTTGATTCATGCCAGGTTCATCTGCTTTAACTGCAAAGACGTTTATGCTTGCCATTGACAAGACAATCATTGTCAACAGATCAATCCCATCACCCTTCCAGGCTCTGTGCATGCTTGTGGCTGCCTTCTTCAACTTCAATGCGGAGTATCCAGGCATCCGAAACAAGCCACTCTTGAACCTGTGCAGCGGTATGCAAAATATTCTTTGAGTTAAAATGAGCGCTATACAAAAAATGGTATACTTGTTTACAACTTGGTAGTCATGGTATTTACATGTAATAAATGTTTCATTGGTTTGAAACACCCTCATGATGTGTTGACTGGCAAATGCACATTTGAAAAGGTTTGGCATGTTGTGTATTTCACCACCATGCTGCAAAGTTTTGACATCTGTGGGCACTGGGATTTGCTCATGTAATGGGGATCACCCACTTGATTCTTTAAATTTTGTGCAATCCGTTGCAGATAATCCCAGTTTTTGGTAAGGTAGAGGCTAGGCTTTGTGTAAGGTTTTTGATGGAACAAATCTAAAAGAAGTGTGGTTCTGAGAACTAGAGATCTGTGGTCCTGTCAGATACACCACAAGAAGGAACAAAGTTACATGTACATGTATGTTTAGGAAAGTGTTTCAGTCATGTGAATATAGTTATGGTGAATATAGTTTTTCATCCACAGCTGTCTCCTTGGTATCAATCCTGAAAGGGGTACGAAAGCAAAGAGAAAGAGAGAGAAGGGGCGTGCAGTGCACACTGCCAACAGCAAGGTGCTCTCTTTCGTGAATGCCATCAAGGACTTTGAAACCGACTGGACATTTTAAGTAAGACTTGACTGAGGTACATTAAATCCTGGCACATATCAGAGCTATTTGTTTTGTCAAAATTCATTTTGCCATATTTCCATCACATGGGGAAAGCCAACATCTAAAGTGTTCCATATTTATTTTGATTTCCAGACACCCAGTATGTGTCAGGTAATCATCTAGATCCCACATTGTCAAAGGTACTTGTAAATGTATTTTTTTTATATAAGACATCCAGTGTGTGTTAGTAAAGTGCTCGAATCAGACATGGGCAAAAGGAACAAGTGAAAGTCATTTTTGGAGGTTTTTTCGACCCCCCCAGTGTCAGCAAATAATTTCAATCTCACCAAGAAAAGGTACATGTATTTTTTTAATACTTTTTTATTTCAGTCACCCAGGATGTGTGAAGATATTTTGTCTTTCTTTCATGGAGCAAAGTCCATGTAAAATGCTTTTTATATTAGTTATCAGACACTGAGTGTGTGTCAGCTTAGGAAGAGGTTCCAGAATTTTAAAAAGTACAAAATTACGTTGTTTTTCCTCTATTTTGATCTTCAGACACAGGTTAGGTAATTATTTCAATGCCACGTGGTTGAAGATACTTTTTTTTCGTCATATTTGTTATCAGACACCGATTGTGTGTCAGGAAATCTTTCCAGAAATTAAAAAAACTAAGGTTTATAGAAAACATATTTTTCTTTTTTTTATTTTCAGACACCCAGTGTGTCAATCAAACATGGTCATGTTTTAATTCAGTCACCCAGTGTAAGTTAAGAAAACTGTTCCAGTCATGAAAAAAGTACATGGAAAATGTGTTTTTTCTTTGTGTGGATTTTGAAGCACCCATTGTGTGTCAGGTAATTATTTCGATCCAACATGGCCAAAGGTAATTTTAATCTTTTTTTTCCATAGTGGTTATCAGTCACCCAGTGTGTCAGTAAAATGCTCAAATCAGACGTGGACAAAGTTCTTGTAAAATGTATTTTTATACTCAGACACCAAGTGCTGTCAGGAAACAGTTCTAGAAAAAAGTTCATGGAAAGCATGTTTTTCTTTTCTTTTATTTTTGACTTTTACACACCCAGCGTGTCAGGTATTTATATCAATCCCACATGGTCAAAGGTACATGCCTTGTTTTAAATTTTGGTTTTTTAGACACCCAGTATAAGTTAAGAAAACTGTTCCAGTCATGTAGAAAAGTACATGGAAAATGTATTTGGATTTTGAAGCACCCAG
The DNA here is from genome assembly GCF_054643075.1 of Acanthaster planci. Taxonomy (NCBI): domain Eukaryota; kingdom Metazoa; phylum Echinodermata; class Asteroidea; order Valvatida; family Acanthasteridae; genus Acanthaster; species Acanthaster planci. Next base: position 11,316,926 of record NC_141795.1, read on the forward strand.
TGTGTGTCGGGTAATTATTTCTATTTGACATGGCCAAATGTACTTTCATAGTGGTTAGCAAACGCCCAGTGCGTGTCAGTAAATGCTCAAATCAGAAACGTGTTTCAGGCATGGAAAAAGTACATGTAAAATGTTATTTCTTTATTACTTTACTTTTCAAACAATTTATTTTTTTCTTAATTTTAGAGTCTCAGTGTATGTCAGCATAGTTCAAATTAACATTTTTCCTGTTCTTGCCTCCACTTTTGGGCTTGTAAAAATACAGTTAGAAAGAGATTAAAATACGGTTCCTTGATGTGTTGTGGTGTTTCTAATTTTACTGACGTTGTGTGTAAAAATATTATAAAAACATGCAAATTGACTGACATTGCTTTGTAAAAAGTAATACATATGAACTGTTTAATCCTAAAACAACCGCTAGTTCAACAAAAATTGTTCAGATCAATGGAAAAAACAAGCATGAATTGCAAGAACAAATAAAGGCAGACAATAAATTAACATTTGATGATTTTAAAGAAAACATCCCACATGTTTTTGGAAAAATTAACATTTTCGTTTACATGAAATAATCGATATTAAATGGGTTATTGAAAACAGATGTGCTGGTATTTGACAGAGGACAAGTTTTATGAGAATATAGTTGCCTTTGTATATCATAAAACAAACGTGCTTGTAAACGCAACAAAACTCATGTATTATACCTTACAAAATAAAACTAAATTAAACAAACGGGAGAAGTCTGGCAACTCAGTTGACCTGTCATTTTCTGTAATTTTACAGAATTATTTTTTACAGTGTAGGAGTTCTTTCGTTTTTTGTACTATCGTCAACACTGTGGTATGTATTGAGGTTTGCATTCAAGCCGTCTATCGGTTCGCTTAAGTGGAGGGAAAAACAACCCAAGAATCTGACAAAGTTAAATCCTGTTTGATTGCAAGTAGGCTGTTACATCCGAGGATGTAACAATCGGTCAATAATGTAATACTAGTCAATAATGTACTAAAAATCGGCCGATAATGTAATACCAGCCGATACTGTGATAACAATCGACCGATTATGTAATAACCCAAGCGTCTCCGCGGTGTCCCCATCTGTTTCTCCTCAACGAGAGACCTGTGTACTAATGACGTGTTCCCCGATGGCTCGAGACTAGGGAAAGTGCATAATGTGACGTCATCCGTAGATAAGCCTATGCCCTCACCTTCCAACGGAAATTTTATTAAAAGTATACGTGTACGGAATGACTGCCCAGATCCAAAGATGCGTGATTCCCAAATTTGCCATTAAGGCACCTTTCCATGTACGTTTATTGGCTGCTTTGCGTACACGATGCGTTTCACTTTCACGGACACCATAATCGAGCCATTAACGTAACAGGCGTGTGCGTTGCGTTCGACCGTCAAAATCACTCAGGGAGCGATTTTGACAGATACGCAACGCTTGGCGCAAGTGTTGACGCGCATATGGGAAGGCGCCTTTAATCTTCTTAATTTTTACTATTAAAACGGGCGAAAAATTTATTCATACTGGCACCCCCATCTTAAAAAAAAAAGCAGCTACGCACCTGAAACGCGGGTGGTCACTTTGAGCCTCGGTAAAATTTCTTTATGATAGCGAATTATTTGTTTTGAAGGAACAACATTGTGCAGTGTCCATGTACTTGATGCAGTATTAAAACGGATGTGCATTGAGATGGGATCGAAAATGCATGTGGGAGGGAATCCTTAGAATCTTTTGCTTTGGGTTTATGGAACCTGTATTTAGTGTGTGCTCTCAAAATTCACTCCCGTTTTTGTTTTACACCCTGCCGCCCTGTTTTGCAAAGTTGATACCGGGATGTAACTCTATATGTTCACTGCTGGACTTTTTACACGAAAAATAACCTACAGAATTAATTTTACTGACTGGATATCTTAAATTTTATAATTCCCAATACAAGAGCTGATTGTACCTTAAAAATGTTGGGTGCCAAGCAGACCATAAACTAGCTTTGATTAAAATACGGAAAAAAGATTCGCCCATGTGTTGGTGTATATTATAAGGAATGGAAATCAATAGGCCCTACAGAAAGTTAAAGGAAAGAGCAGTTTATCCTTGTAAAAGAGGTAGGGCCTAATCGTTTAGACAAAAGAATTACATGTATTTTGGGAAAGCTAACTACGTCTTGGGACCCTTTCTCTGCTGCACGTTTCATGTTGATTCCACAGAATGATTGCGCTTGCTAATTTGACAGTGGAGATTTATATCTGCAACGAGAAGATAAGGTCGTTCTTTTAATAGGTGCTACTGCGATGAGAACGTAGCGCCATCGCCCGCATGTACCTAATTTCAAATTCGTTTACATACGCATAAACAATTTAATCATTAATAATAAAACAGGCGAGTCTCACTGACGCCCTATGTGTACATTTTGTACATGCTCAGCGCTGTTGGTCTGAGGCCAATTTTCATTGTGTTTCCGCCGCTATCACCGGTAAAATGATGCTAGAAATGGAAAATCCAGAAAAGGAACTGGGTGGAACAGACCACAACCAGCCAAAGGAGACTGCTCAAATGGTGAGACAAAATAATCTGTCATACTGGCAGGTAAACTCAGCAAGGTCGATTACTATTATGATCAACACAGTTTGGTTTTTTATATTTTTCACGTTGTGCATTAAGGCATGCCTAATGTGCCAATATAATACTGCTGATGGATAAACGTTGTTTTACGATGTCAATCATTACAAAAATTCCCATTGTCTGTGGCTTTGTAAGCAATCTCTCTACTTTTTGCAGCTGTTCAATAATAAAAATATCACGAGTTTTTCCGTGATGCAGAGAATTTTCTAGCTAATATATTGTAATAGTAAGAAGACATTACTTCGGTGGTGTAACACTCGTGGGCAGGTGGTACGCGCGTGTTCCTTTCCTCTTTGACCAATAGGATGTCGTGATTTGCCAAATACACGCTCGCGTCAAGCTGACAAATGTGCGTGTGAGTGCGGTGCCACCGCAGTTATCCGGTGTGACGTCACTTCAGTTGAAACTGGGCCCACTGCACGTGCACTGCACACTGATCACCGTTTACATGGAACTATGGAACCGGAAGTTAACGCAACAACTTCAGCGATCGCCCAACTGAGGGAGCCTGCAAGTCTTGGTGCGTCCGCCTCTGTGACGAAGCCACTTACGAACTAGGTAGAGTCTGATCGGATTAGTCTATAGACGCGCTAAAACGTCAAACGAACAGGGCGACGCGCAATGGGCAAAACGCGTTTAAGAAAAAAAAGGCAAGATAAAAACCGTACAGAAAGTCTGTATTGCAAATTTTTCGGTCTTTCTGCATACCGCAATTTAATATTTAAATGCTATCCGTGTACATGTATGTTACAACATATTTTGCAATATATAAAATAGGGCCTAGTTTTAATAAATATTACTCGTCCTTCGTTTTTACACAAGGAAATGTACAAAGAAAAATTCGTGAAACGAAGGGCCCAAGTTAAGGTTCTTCTTAAGCCTTTACTAATACCGTAAAATTTCACTCTGTACAAGGAACTTTTCATCAAGTGCTATGTACCATTCTGTGTTTTTATTGAGTGTTGAATTTTCTGCGGCTTGGCATAAAATGTGAGCACACATTATGAGTAGTAGAGACCGGTACGCACAAGACCCCAACCGACCTTCAATCATCGTCCCCCATGCAGTTTACTCCAAAATACCCAAACTAAAACACAGCAAAATCGAAACCCCCCAACACCTGCGACCCACTTTTTAAAATTTTATGAAGCCATTTCACCCTCGGCAACTCGAAAACATCTGAAACCATCTCGCCCTTAAAAACCCACGTTCCAATTTTGCCGTGACTTAGTTTCCGATTACCGCGAAAAGGAACGATGATGGAAGGTCGGAGCGTGTCCATTGCGTACCAGTCTCTACTACTACGGTTACAAAGAGACTATGCTTTTGGTCTGGGTCTTCAAGCAAAAATGAGTTTAAATTAAAAAATCTACATATAAAAAAGGTATGGATACAGAAACTACTAGACCGCAACGCCAACCTGTTTTTTTTTCGGGCTTTAGGCGCTTGAAAAAATCCTTCTTGGCCGATTTTATTAAACGATATGACATTCTTTTACCGACACCAAAGCGTAAACAACAAACAAAGTCGGAACTCGTAAAAGCGGTTCAGCTTTTAAAAATAGCTCAAGATAACGACATAGAATCTACGGCCCTGGGCGCCAAAGGAAAAATATTACAAAAGGATTTGATCACCGCGATTAAAGCGTATATTAACCCACGGGTGATGGAAGAAGTGGACATCCGAAGAATTAGGCGCTTCGGAGACAATTATAGAAATTGGGAGTTGATACCAATGTAGTGTAATTCCCGGTGACGAGAGAAAGTGAGGCGGTGAGGCCAAATTTTGGGGTTCCTGTGTCACTCTCAAATTTTGGTTTATTGGAGATCTCCACTTGGCTCAAGAAAAGACCTGCCAGTACAAAATTATTAATTTAAACAAACACGAATCTTTGGTTCTATAAATTAAATACCAATTTCCATGATCAATAAAGAGTATTGCTGTTGCTACATGTAACTTAAGATGTAACATGTACATGCTGCGGATTTCCAAGGTCATGCATAATATATTGTACATGTACAATAACAAAGGTGGAGGTACTCGTACGTGCACACCACATTGCAAATTTGACATTCAACTTGCCCCCTACTACATACAGCCACTTTTATGACCTTATATTAGCTATTATATAACTCGCTATACACATGTAACTCACCAGTCGATGTAGCCAATCTGCCCCTAGCCTAGGGCCCCCAACCCTGCTGGTACAATTCAGCAAATCCACGGGACCATTCCAGGCCGGCCCTGAACCTGACGACTACAAAGTTTCTAGAAGTTTTGGAAGAGGTCCAAGGTTGTGGGGCGAACGACCAATTTACACGTATATTCATGGCACCGGAGCTTAACTGATTGCAATTTAATCCCTCTATTAATCGATCTGGACTATTAAATATATAACCATTTGCATTTATCTGTAACTCACATAACCAAGCCATTAACATTTTATAAATGAATGCATTATTAAACCTGGCACTATCTCTCGTGTCCGCATAGCATGTCCAAAACACCAAGATTACTACACGGCAGCGTACCGAGCGATTCATGGACAACATGAATTGCGCCCTCATGTGACTACAGCACTTAACAAACACCACACCAAAGACGACCTGATTTACTTTTTTGATTTTTATAGAAAGTATATCAAGGACAGGGCACTCGCCAAGTTTAAGGAAATTGGATCGTTAAAATTACAAACGTCCATTAAGATTCAGTTTAAGATGGAAAAGCCTGGTGCTGAAACTGTCAAAATACAAATCCATTTGACAGTTTTAATTCTTTTGGCGGTAAATTTTCTAAAACCGACTCGAAATCCGCGTGACCTTTTACTTTCAGGCTCTATTCAAAATGTAGATCCGTAAACAGGGACAGACGAATACTCCTCCTTCGTATTCAAAATGATACTGTGTATGAAGTCAGATATGTCGGCAGGGGCTGGTGTGTGTATTGATTAGTTGTTTTGACACCTTAGATGTTAATGGAATGTCCTTTCCATGCAGGAATTTGTGTAGTGTGCCCTGTTTTCTTTCACTGATAGGGAAGTATTGTTTTAGAGATAAGCAAGTTTCCTACCTCCATGGTTTCCTTACCTCTCCTGTATCAGGCACGAAATTAGTCTGGATACCAGACCTGATGATTCTGACTACGAATTAAGGGTCAGTATCACCTAATATCCACGCGTGACCATGTGTATATTAGTAGCTCCATGACGTGGCCAAGACTGCAGGGATTTCTCCAGTTTTCTGGAAAGAGCCCAAATCTTCCGAAGTCGTCCCGTCTATATTCGACATGTTCGGATGGTATCATTAATGTTCGTTAATTCCCGGCCGGGTTGGTAGGCTAGCTGTTGAACGCAAACTGCCTATCCAAATGGCAGCTGTTGATCCTACAACATTTGACTTTACGCTTAAATCGGAGGTCTCCTCGGTAATCTCCCTAGAAGAGAATTTAGGAAGAATCAGAACCTGACGACTGGCAAATGACGTACAGCAGGGTGCACCACTGTAATGAAATAAAAACACCCAGGCTCTCATATGCAGCAAGGTATGAGACGGAGAGAACCCCCCCCTGCTTTGTGTTGGTCATTGTCTCGCAGGAATCTGGGGAATTCCTTTCAGACATCTTGGGGGATGTGTTAAGTAACAATAGTCTGGAATGTGTATAGGGATTGGACATGTTGGGGGGGTACCCCTCGGTCTCATTTCTTGCTGGGTATACAGGCTCTCGACTTGTGACCCCTGCGTCATATCTACTTATGGGTGCACCACTACAAATAAATCCCCATACTTCACAAAAATTTTAAAAATACAACTCTCACAAGTGTTCAGGCTGCACAGAAAAATGATTTTCCACGTGTCCTCTTTCATTTACCTTTCAATTTTCGGGGGGTTGTCCAATGAATTTTTGAGAAATTTTCACCAGAAGCATACCATTTTGAAAAACCCTCCCTCGGCAAAATGGCTCAAATAGTGCCACTTTCAAACTCGATTGCATCTAAATTGCTCAGAATTGGAAGGCCCAAGTCCGGCCCAGTCTCATATTTCTTCAATTCCTCAGTTCCATGGCTCTCAGGACCCTCTAATATAGAATATTTTGAGTGTGTAACTCTTATTAATGAGCTCGGCGGACATATTTCTGGCCTAATTACGAGGGTGCACCCTTATACCTGTGGGTGATGCCCACTGGTCTTTATACACTGGATGGGCAGCTCAGCAATAACTGCCTACGTGTGAATTGAAGTGACAGCGAGTAGTAAGGAATGGATATTTCTGTGATTTTTCTAAGAATTGAAAAATTTCTCTCTCCAAAAATAAAAAAAGAAAATCCAAAAAATCCGCCAAAACTTTAACAAATTCACAAAAATCTCCACTCTCCAAAAAAATCCATAAAAATCCCCAATTCCTAAGACTTAACCAGGTTCCCTAAACTTGTCGCTCACCTTTGCAATCCAATTTGAGTGCGCAAAACTAGTCGGCGGGCACGCCACTCGGTTAATTAAACACTTAATCTACAGCGGTGAAAGAAGACGCCATAGTCCGAGCAAAAAAAGACGTGCAGCGTCAAAGGCATCGCACTTGCTTCGTGTGGGAGACGAAAGACGGTTTTGAAATAAAATTCGACGTCTCTCCTCAAAGAGGAAAGACGCCGATAATAATGATAAAATATACATTATAATAAAAAAATTACCTAATTAGAAATGCAAAGAAATCAAAATGTAATGCCGCAAAATCGTGAAAACAGATTAGATTATATCCATCATGCAATCGAGTCCGATCAAGACTCTTCCTACCGAAATACAAGTTCAGACTGTCACCCAGAGTAAAAATCCCAGGCAAGTCGAACAAGGAAAACGCGTGGCAGAACATAACAAGCGCATGAAACAACAACTTTTAGAATTAAAATCTCGCGAGCCTGCCAAGACAAAATCAGAAACTAAAATATACGCGGATCACAGAAACTTGATTTTAGGCGGATTGTTGATAGGGGTAGTCACTCTCGCATTGTTTTTTTTTTTTTAAAGAAAATGCCTGATGTAAACCAAATACGAGCGCCATCGCTGCCTGTCCCAGCGAAAGCTAGTGCATCAGAAAATTTAGCAATGAAGTAAAATAAAAATCGCTATATAATAAAAAAAAAAATGAGTAAAGCAATCGATGCAAACGAATTGCCAATATAGTATATCACTGCGTTGCTGTCAGCGTCATTTCGATGGGATACGCCATGCTTGGTAAAAAGCTGCTGAAAAATTAAACCCCCTGATTTAGACAAACTCAGCGTAGAAGACGCGGCCAAAATGACCGCGATCGCAAGCGGGGTGTTGGCTACGCAAGGTTGGCTAGCATCAGTTGTCCCGCCACACTATGTTCTGGCAAAAAGGTGCTTCTTTCAAACTGGCTTGAGCTTGTTGAGCGAAGTGTGAATTGAAGTGATGTTGAAACTACCATACACGTAACTGACAGTCAGAATGCATATTAATGCCAGACGATTGTGGTATGCAAGCACAAGAGTTGAGTTGCTCCCAGTCCCATGTTTTATTGCATACGAATCTGTTGTCTAGAGTTTGGTCTAGGTCTCCAGGCCTGGGGTATACGCGCAGACAATAGACCTTATGCCTCTGATGTCATCTATCCTTAGGAACTGTAGGGCTCCCTCTGGGCCAACCAGATCTTGCAGTTAGCCTGACCTTTAGTTCCTTCTTCCACAGCTTGACACCGCTCTGTTGTTATCTGTGTTGAACAGAAAATAGACTTTGGCTCAATACATTTGTTACTACGTGTACATTCATCGTTTCATCGAAGAAATATTTCAATCATATCACGGGACTAAAACTGGTAATCAAAAAAAGTACTTTTAGCTCTAAAAATTATCCCATTTTTCTTGGAGGCATTCTATCAGCACACTTATTTAAACAACTGATGTGAACTGCTGGTCATGTATTTAGCCCCATACCTTGAGTGAGTCATCTAGTCTCAGTTGGGCATGCTTGCTGTAATGCAAATGCTCATTGCAAATGCAAGTCTGACTTCTGAAAAACTGTTCAAATCATTGTTATTGCTTAAATTGATTGAAGGCTTACATTCTCCATTCATGGAGGCTAAAACTGTTTCAGAAAGACCATTCTTGATTTTTGGATGTATTCTTTAGGTTTGAAGGCCATTTACCCATGTGACAAACATGTAGTGAAATTACAAGAGGCAAGTTTTCAAAAGTGGCAGGAGTTCTGCTGGGTGGAGAAAACTGAACCTTCATTGAGTCACTGACAGTGGCACATTTCTGAAATAGTTGAGGGTAAGTCAGGTCCAAACTGTCCGGGTCATAGAGAGATGAGAGGGCCTTGGGGTACATGTCAGTAGCAGAGAGGGGAATAAATTCTTGGGCATATGCATCCATGACACAATGAACAAAGTGAAGAAAGTACACCTGTACATGCTGTCGTTGGAAAGCTTTATCGGCGTCGCTCCCCTATGGCATAGTTGCTGAAGTAAAAATCATCAGATATAGGCGCGTGCTATTCAAAGTAAATAGACATTTACTTCAGTGTTTTGCTTTATTGCTGTATTTCTATGTTTCAGTGGCACTATCTGACTTAATTGTTACTGAGCTAAATAACTTTAAAATTAGTGGGTTAAAAATCAAGTGAAGGTGGTAAGGGCACGGGCGCTTTTAAATTCTGTGGTTCTCATCGTTTTTTACCCTTTTCCCGACGTCGAAAAAATGCCCTTTTTTCTGCCGACCCTGCTCAGAGGACCTCGCCTTGTAAATTGTAGGGTATGGTGGGTAGGGTACCGTTGAAAACATCGGTGAAAATGTACATATGCGAAACTGTGACGATTTTGCCTAAGCATCAATGCAGCGACAGTTGAAAAGCACAGGCGGCATACATGTACTGTACATGTACATGTATGCAGGTTGGACTAAAGCGCCGACCGGATGAACCCACACCGCCCTCATATGTACGCAACAAACAAGCATGCTGGCCTTCATTTACGGGGGGGGGATTGGAATACACACTGCTTATACACGAACACCGTATGAATTAGAACGTTTCTCATACTTTTCGAATTTTGTATTAGACTGGTGGTGTTAAAGGTATTTTCAGTTACTGTTGGGAATTTGGGGGACCATTTTCACTTTATTATATATGTGGAGCGTTAGTTTGAACATGGAGGAAGGAAACAGTAGAGCTAGCCTTGACACACTGACTCCAACGAAGTCTTGTGATGTGAACCAATAAATCTATTTCAGCTAGAAACAGACATTCATGGTTCTCGATATAAAACAAGTGACAAGTAAACATACCGGTAGTGCAATTTGTTAGTGGTTCAGTCATCAATGTACGTGGGATGGATTGTTTTAATAAAAAGGAATTTTCTTGTTGTTTGACCAACCGACCATCCCTCAATTGAATAAAAAAGAAGAAGATGTCTGGAAACCACACTATATAAAACGGATGCCCTTTGAAACCATGAGCCCAATTTACACTCCTCAATGACCTTGACTGGAGCGCAAAGTTGTGTAACAGTAATACGCATTCACGTGACTAGTTACTAAATGTGTGTCGCGTCGTTGCGGCCGTGCCTGCTTGAGACTATGCTAGCCCAGACCATCAGTCATCACGGCAGGCACTTACGGTATTAAGAAGAGATGATGCGTGGCTCGTATCGCCGGACAAGGAGTTAAGTGGAAAACTGAGGAAAGTTCAGAGCGTTTCCCTTAGACTGCCTTTCTGCTGTTGCAATGAGCATTTTGGAAGCTGGGGATAATTCAAATTGGGCTAAGCAGACAAATTCTCTGCAAGTTCAATTGGCAACGTCGTCGAACAGAGGCCGAAAGATTCCACAAGGCGGCCACGTTGAGGGCATGGAGAACAAACGATTCAAGGGAACCGTTCGGGTGAGGTCGCTGTCGTGAATACGTTTTCCGTCACTGTAACAATTTTTCTTTCAGTGAGAATGAGAACAAACAGCTTAGCATCGTTTTCGGCTGTTTTTCAATGATTTTCTTCATACTTACTGGGCCTTGGACGATAGTTATGTTTGGATTTCGTTGACTGCGTCAGACCACCTGTACTATGTGTTCTGGTTCTGGTTCCATACTGCGCAAACACGTCAGTGGTTATCACGCGCAGGTCGGATTGAGGGACGTAGTTCTTAACAAAAAATAATGTTATGTATTTGACCCTCCCAGCACCCTGCACTGTATGGGTGGTTTGTGACAAGTTGAACGCATGGATGTGAGGTCAAAGAGCCTGGGGATTTCAATCCAGTTGATGAAAAAGTGTGTGTTAATTAGTTTTCCTTTAACTTCATGTCATTTTTCATTTTGCCGGCTGAAATCTCCTAATTCGTAGCAGATTTTAATGTTGAAATGATTTCAACATCGAGGTTTGGTCCAAAATGGCAACAGACGTTGGCTAAAAATATGCATGGGCGTCACCAGAATTTTTTTGGGGGGGGCAAACTGTCTTGTTAAAACAATAACATTTAACGGCGGGAAGAGGTTCAATTTTCTTGGTTTTCTTAAGCAAATAATTATGTTCTATTTCATTTCTAATTTTTATTTCTTTGGCTGTTTATTTTTCATTCTTTCCAAGGTCCCACCTTATGTAAATAAGATTATTTAAAATATAAATGAAAAGGTGCCGGGCAGTCTACGATGGAGTCAAAGTAGTCTATCCCACTTCTGGATGGAAATTCAATTATGCCCCCAAAAAGAGATTTCTTTTGTTTTCTTTTTGTGTTCAAAATCAAGCTTGGTTGAAATGTAACATCCCTTTTGTTCCAATTAGCAATCTAAATCTAACTCCCACCGCATTTCACCCAAAAGACACATTTGAAAACGGCCCTCTGAATAGGACTTATGAAACTTTTGAAGTATTTACTTCGGCGTGGGATATATTGATGCAACGGCAAGATCTTGTAAGTCACCACGGTGAGATACACATTCAAAAATTTAACTCGCAGTGGTGAGATAATAACTCACTGCGGTGAGATAGCAACTTGCCACTGCAAGACAGTAACTCGTTGCGGTGAGATACCTGTAGTAACTGGGAAAATTTTTTTGTGAGTGGCCCTTATACGCTTCCTTAATACTCAGACGTAGACCGACAAACCCCACACATATCATAATCTTGTTCACCACCCAAACTGTAGGGTTCATTTGTCATCCGCCACACTTTGTGGGACGACAAACCCCACAATAGTTGTGATATGATACATCAGTATACACTGTAGACACTGGCTACTCCAATTCACTACTCCATGTACATGTAAGTTACATGGATGATGGCCCTTATACGCTTCCTTAATACTCAGACCTAGACCGACAAACCCCACACATATCATAATCTTGTTCACCACCCAAACTGTAGGGTTCATTTGTCATCTGCCACACATTGTGGGACGACAAACCCCACAATAGTTGTGGTATGATACATCAGTATACACTGTAGACACTGGCTACTCCAATTCACTATTCCATGTACATGTAAGTTACATGGATGATATGCTTCTCATATATTAATGTGCAAAACGTTGAGAACAGGCCTAGACCCATGCAATGTTCTTGTTTGTTTACTTCTTTAAAAGTCACCTTGGAAAAAGGCATTTGTAAATTGTTTGCCATCATACAGTGTATTAATGCACCTTTTCCTGGTTCTTCATATTAAAGTGTATCAGTTAACTGAAATTCGGTCATGTGTGGTTCACTAATATGGGCTTGTACATTGTATATGAATTTGGTGTCAGCGTGACTCGACACGCATCTAGATATTGTGCACTTATCAATTCCAGAGACTAGTGCTCAGTTTTGCACCAGACTTGAAAATTTTTGACTGGTTATAGCGACCTTTGGAGGTTTCTATGGCTCCTTTTAAAACATTGAATTGAAACAGTTAAAAAACATGCAAGATTTCTTTTCCTAGCTGTATACAGGACTCAAAATTAGTCTGGGTCTATGAAAACTGAAGTTTAACTTTCAATTTTTGAATTGGTATTGAGTGAAAAGTTGAATTTAAACTGTTAAAACCCTGGAAGAAGTCTTTTACTTTTTGAGTATAGCAACTGTGTCAAGGGACACTACATTAAAATCAGTATTTTTTTAATTCTTGAAATGCCAATTGGAAGTTGAATTAAAACAGTTAAACCCTGAAAGAATAATTTTCCAGTTTGAGGTGTGTTATGAAATATATGGACTGGCCAAATTCAGTCACTAGTGCACGCCCATGTCCCCCCCCCTGTGAGTGATCAGATGAGGGTCCTATTTTCCTTGGCCTTCGACCTCAGGGGAAATAGGACCCTCTTCTGTTCACTCACAGTCCCTTGGGGACAGAGAAATATCTTGCCACAATTGACCTCTCATCTCCTATAATCTAAAAGACTTGTGAAAATTAGTGTTTTTGTACACAGATGAATACAGTACGTGTAGAACTACAAAATCACATTTTATTGTAGTCTTTCGGAAAAAGCTAAAATAAAACAGATTAAAATGTTTTCAGCATTTTGCCATTTATAAGGAAGTAAACTTACAGGAATAATCTGCTTTTCCAAAGATTCTAAAGTTTAATGTAACCTTTGGAAATGAGACCTACATGTACAGTAGGAACAGTATTGGCAGAAATGAAAGGTTGTATGAAATTTTTTTTCCCATCTCTTGGAGACTTTTCCAAAATATTACTTAAGAAACACAATTTAAGTAAATTCTGACATGAGTATTTCTTGGGGTAGTTTAAGTTACATGTACATGTACGTGTAGGAACCATTTTTCCCAAAAATTATCTAACCTGATAGGATTGCCCCATGTCAAATCTACATTTAGCCTTTCAAATAACAGAAGTTAAAATTTATGGAGAACACATCTTCTTAATTGTAATAAAACTGTTTCATCTCCAAGTTGAAAATATTTTGTGTGCAAACTAAATTCATTAAAGTGCTTGCAAACTGATGAACATTTGTTATGACATATTGCCACATTGATCTATAGGTTATTGTAAACCTTGTGTGTCATACAAATGTACCAGTAGACTCCTGAATGACATGCTCTGAACTGGCTCATTGCCAGCATCTAGGACTTCCAATTTACAAGTTCAGGTGCCAAGCTGGCCTTTGAAGTGGAGATACACGTACATGTACATCCTGAATGGAATAAATTTTCAGTAATCAGGATGTTGAGTGATCCCAGGTTGAAGGAATTTGGTAAAGGAGTGAGTTACGTGTACAAGTTGGGGGATACCAGTCCACAAAGCTTTGCATTGGGGTCTGCGAAAAGTTTCCATGTTCTTGACATTTTGAACCATATCGATCAATATTCTAACAGGTAGCCTACATGTACCATTGTGGCATCCGGAGCATTTTAAATGCCCTTTCTCACAACCATTCAGCTTCCTGTGTGCATGTGTAGTTTCTTCACTTCGTATTATACATTTTGTAAAGGATCCTTGACATGCAAATGTAACAGGGAAAAATGGCACACTTCAGATGAGAATAAAAATAAATAAAGAAGAGACTTGAAGAAAATAAAACACTTGGGGAACTCGCAAAAAAAAAAACTTTAAAAAGGATCAAAAGGGAGGAGTCGCAAGAAGTCTAAAAGAATAGGGATACGGGGACTGAAACTTGATTCCAACAACAAAATCTTTTATTTCTTCTAAAAAATATCCCCCCAAATAGGAATGCAACTAGAGAACTAAAAAAACAGGACTAAGTCGAAAATCAGAGAATTGTTGAAACCAAACCTAAAATGTAGGGGAAATATGACCAAGACCAAAATTAAATTTAGAAATTAGACCAATCCTAGACCAAAGTAAATCCGCAACAGAATCAAGGTAAGGCTTAACCAATCTAAAACAAGACCAACCCAAACTAACAAGAAAAAAACCAAGAACCTACAAAACCAACAAAACCGACAAAACCAACACAGCACCTAAGAAAAGTTACAGATCAATTCAACTCAAGCGTTAACTACCAAGTCCACCGCAGGTCTGAGCTTTCAGGGCAGAACTTGACTGGTATTTAATAGGTGTGTTACTTCACCGACTGCCAACCTGCTTACTGAGACTTGGGCTCAAAGCATGCCCATAGTGCCTGTCCAGTTGCATGAGTCATCAAGTAAACAATTATGAGGGGCACAGTGCAACTTTAGGATGGGTAGACTAGGGGGTGCTACTCCTATGCAGTGCATGGACATTTGCATTTAGTACAAAGGAAATAAACTAAGTTAAATCTGCCCCTGCTACACAAACATTACCTGCCTGTTTCTTCATTTTAGTTTTAAGTTAATGTATGTAAATGAACAGTGGGCAAATATATGCAAATTAGGAAGAAGACGACTTGGGGCCAGTCAGAAAATGCATACAGCAATTCAAATTGATGAGGAAGCTAATTAAGGTGAGAACTGGTACTAGTTCTAGAAAACTACTGATCAAATGAGTTTGTTAACTGCTCCTAAGGCCAGTTATGGGGGCGCTTTAAGCCACTTCACACAGACGCAGAAACAGGCAACATGTGACTATCAATTGGACTATCAACGTTTATTTGTCCCAGTCCTGTGTGGGTGGCTATCTTCCGGTGACAAAATAAATAAAGGAAAAATACAAACTGGTTCAAATCAGCAAAGGTTTTATGTGCTTGTCACGGTTTTGAGAAATCTAAACTTAAACAATTATACAGCCATAATCAAGTTTACTAACAATTAAAGTACAACATGTTCAACAACAGATTTGGAAATTTGTCGAGAAATACCACTATTAATTAGGGAAGAACATTCATAAGGGTGCTCACCTGATGTAACTGCTCTACGCCTCAAACTCTGACATTCGGGCCCGTTGCTGACTTTGCTGTCTGTAACTGTATCCAATTAGTTAAAGGTTAATTAATGCAAGCACAAAATTACCAAGGTAACTTAAATGTCAAAAAAGGGAGCGAACTTATCACTTGAATCAAAGATTGGGTTGTCTCGTACGTGCATTGTACACTGTAAGTAAAAAATGCTCCAAGTGTAGTTATGGACTCCGAAATATTAATGCTTCACTCACAATCGAAGCTGTGAATTCTGAGCCAAACTGAAAACATGACATATTATTCATATTCTGCAATTCTTACTTCTAAGTGAGAACTCTTTATAAATCATAAATGGTGAGAATTATGGCGCCCCAACAGTCGTGTGTAACATGGCAGATTCCATGTGGCAAGGTTAAAAATTTCAACGAGTATAACTACAAAAACACTATTCTATTTAGAACACAAAATATAACAAATACAACTGTAAGCTCACCAGTTGTCTACAACACCTGACCGCGATAGTTTCTTCTAGCACTCGCGCCCAAATAGGGCAGGTCTGGGTCGAGATTTTGGTCAGTTTTCTGGCGCCATGCACGCTGCATCGCCAACCTATTGTATGTGCCATGCAGGTTTTCGCGGGCGAGAGAGGGCCTACTAACATAGGAAGTGATCTAACAGAGTTGGTTTTAGAAAACATTGATTTAAATCAACAATTTAAATTTTTTGAAAACTTAAAAGAAAAATGTTCCAATTTTTAGTTTTGTTTTACGTGATTGACAATTTTTCCAGGCTTTGCTCATTTATATTGTAAATAGCAAATCCCATCTGTGAGCCCTTCAGTCCCTACTGTTGATAGGAAGTATGAATACATGTGTGACACACAATCTGGGTTGGTGGGATTGTTTGTTGAATTCAAGCCACTTGTGACGATATACATGTGTACATGTAAATCAGCTTTTTTTGCAGTGCATGAATTTCATGTTAAGAAATTATAATCACGATTTACTGTACTGTAGTTTCACTTAAGTTAAAGTGTTCAGTCCTGAGTTTAACAGTGCAAAGTATTAGTATGTACATGTATGTACATACGTGTACTACCTTTTACATGTATCTCTACAAGTAAACAGGTACCACCTTTTATCACATAACAGATAAAAGGCATTATGCTCATCGAACACAGTCAGCTTCCCTCACTCTACTGCCCCTTGACCTGGTCCTTGAGATACCCCTTCTGTTTTAGGCTATGCAAATGAGTGCATGCAGATGCAAATATGGAAGATTGTTTCAGGCAATAAAGGTTAAGCTGGTGAGTAAAAGGATCATGACATAACTCAACTTAGGTAAATAAAGGGAAAGGGCCAATGAAGAGGAGGGGCGTGATTTTCTTGGCGGGAATATCTAGGAGTGTCATTCTGTCACAGTCACTCGGATGAGGCAGAGGTGTTTCTAGAAAGAAGTTTACACTTGAAGAAATATCTTGTTTGGAATATATTTTGCTAACCATTTTCACTTGTCATGTACTGTGCACGAGTTACTCAGCAGTGTCGCCGCCCAAGCTGCTTTACGACAGAAATTGGATCTCAGCCTGCCCCGAAAAGGCAGAAGCAACAAGCAACACGACAGCCTGCTCAGCACTGCTGTATGGGCCGTTCATGTTGCTGATGAAGGTGGCCCCTCTGCCTCATCAGACATGTCTTGACCGCCCGCCGGTGCAGGAGCAGCCATCTCGACAGCAGGCCTTAACTCCGGAATTGGGGCTGGCTATGGCACGCAGCCACTGGTTTCGAAGGGACCAAAGGAGCTATTCCTCCACAGGTGGTGATTTCAATTTCGGTGGGGTCACGCGCGGTGAGGGCGAGCCCTGCCATCTACCCGCCGGTGTTGCTCGCCGTCATTCCTGTGGGCCCATCTGCTGTGTCTGTGGTGCAATCGACCACCATGACAACTGTGATGTATAACTCCGGGATCTCTATGCCGACTGGAAGTGCTGTTCACGGACTGCCAAATAGCTACCAGCTTCTCCCCTCTGGATTTGCTGTGGGCTTCACTGTACCAAGAGCTTGGGCGGCCGGCGGCTTTGGAGCATCATGCACATCAGTATTGTACCATTCCTGGGCCAGCTGTAGTCACACCTGGGGTGCATGGGGTCCCCTATCTCGACTGCCCACACAGCATGTGCCGTCTCATGGCGACGTTGTTAACCGCCAACCGTCCTCTACCCACTTTGCAGTGTTCCCCAATTGGCTTAGCTCCAAAACAAGAACCCGATCGCTTTCGGCTTATTCATCACCTTTCTTTTCCAGAAGGTGAATCCATCAATGATTTCATTGATAAGCATTGTGAAGTTTCGATCGGGCAGTAGAATTGGTAACTTTTGGCGTGGTGCGTGGCTCACAAAAGCTGCTATAAAATCTGCATTTTGCTTATTGCCAGTTTCTCCTTTAGATTATGACTTGCTTGGTTTTACATTTGAAGGTATGTTTTATTATGATCGGTGTTTGCCCTTGGGTTGCGGTATTTCTTGTGCACTGTTTGAGAAATTTATCACACTTTTGGAATTTCAAGTTAAGTCAGTTTCTGGTTCAGCAAATGTTACTCATTATTTGGATAACTTCCTGTTTGTTGGCTGTAGTGCAAATGACTGCATGCAGCTGGTGCATTCTTTTCAATGGGTTTGTGTGAAGTTAGGCATCCCTCTAGCTGCTGAGAAAATGGTGGTGCCTATACAGGTCATTACTTTTTGGGTTTGGAGATTGATACCCTGCAGGAACAAGTACGCATACCGAATGATAAAGTGCACGCTACATCTGAGCACATTCGTACAGTTTTGGGCAAATGCAAGATTTCCCTTCAAGGTGTTCAGTCCCTCGTGGGTTCACTCAATTTCCTCTGCAGGGTGGTTCCCCCGGGCCGTGCTTTCTTGCACCCTTTAACAGTACTCTTTCAAGGCTTACGCCGCTCACATCACGCTGTCCGCATTTCTCGCGGTGCCCGCTATGACTTGTTCATGTGGCTAGAGTTTGTTACTTGTTACAATGGGTATTCAGTATTTTCTAAGAGTGATTGGCAATCTAATGATGCACTTGATCTTTTTACTGATACAGCAGGTAGTATTGGTTTTGGGGCTTATTTTCAGGGGAAGTGGATCCAGGGCCGCTTGTCTACAGATTGGTCCCAAAACCATCTTTTCGTTGCCTTTTTGGAGTTTTTCCTTATATCTGTTGCGTTGCGTTGCTGGGCCCCGCTGCTGGCTGGTTGCAAGGTGCGTTTTCACACTGACAATGTTGCTGTTATGCACATCATTAACAAGACGTCCGCCCCTTGTCCTCAGATCATGCAGCTTGTACGCTCCTTTGTCTTGAAGTGCCTCTAATTTACCATTTCACTTAAGGCAGTGCATGTTCCGCACCAACTTAATGATATTGCTGATGCTTTATCCTGCTTTCAGATGGCTCGTTTTTGCCGAGAGGCTCCCGGCGCCGCCGAGTTGGCTTTGACCCCAATGCTGGTCCCACCTCGGGTGATTTATTAGATGGTGAGGTGGATGCCTGCTTGCTGCTGCCATAGCTCAAAACTTCCACAAGACTTATGAAACAGGCTGGAGGGCTTTCTATGGCGTGCCCCCCTTGTGGTCAAGGATGTCTGCCACTTTATTGCTTGGTTGTCTGTGAGCCAGTTGGCCCCAGCTACCATTGCAACATACATGTAGTTTGGTTTAAAACCGTATGCACTTGACCCTTGTACATGTTCCAGCACCTGTGTCTGAAGAAATCATTTTCCATCTCTGCAGTTACATGAAGGTACAATGTACATGTACTGTACTGCATGCGTTTCATGTGGGCTTGGAAAATATTGAAGGTGGATTGTGATTTTAATCTAATTACTTGAATTAAATATCTTAAATTTAATCCCAAATTTATTTCATTCTGTAACAAAAAAATTAAAGAACTTGAACACACCTGCCGCTACATGTACATAGATAATTAAACTGACTTCTCTCTAAATCTTATACTAGTAGAAATAAAAATATGATTTAAATAAAAAATCTCTAATAGATTTTTAAAAATCAAATTATTTTGATTTTGTTTTAAATAAGACTTTGCCAGCCCTCTCCTAGTTATTCATTCAGTTATCATATCCATTGCAGCCATCCACATTCTGGCTCTGCTACTCACTTATCAAATGTTTAGCATTCTCAATTTATTTTCCCCTTTCTTCCATTTTCGTGCTTTCAGACAGCAGGTTTATAGTTTTTTCATTCATAGATTTGCAAAGGTTCAGACATTAGATTGTGTGAAGTTGTACATGTACAGCTTTGTACAGTTTTGCAGCGTTGATTGTACAACATTTTGTGGGGACCATTGTGCATGGTCCACTTATAACAGCCATTGTTATGCCCAAAACTGTCTCATGAAATTGATATTGTCCACGGATGAGCATGTGCAGTAGATGTAAGAGAGTAATTGATATACTGCTACAAAACAGTGCCTGTGCTCTGTCAGGCACATTTATGCAATTCAGTGGTATTTGGTCAGATCAGAAAGTATGTACATGTACATGTATACATTAATTTTGCAGGGGCGGACACTATTGCAATCCATGTACATTGTACTGCTCTCCCCAAACCCCCCACAGCTTTTGCTTCAGTTATAAATCAATGTCATCTGAATACATGCCCATTATTTTACTGCATTGTCATAATGTGCATGATATGCCCATGTGTACAGAATGTTTTCAAACATTTATCATAGATTTCACTGGAATGCTCTTACACATGTGCATATTTTATTGATAGTTAAATCGAAAGACTTTGACAATTTGAAACGTGCACAGTAAATTAGATATAAATTTCAAGGAAAATTATTGATTGTGATGTCCTTTGTTGACTGATGTTTTTATGATGTTTCATTTTTTGCCATATGGGAGAAGTCCAGGATTTATAACAAACTTGGTTAACAGAGAAATCTGTGATCCACAAGGGATTGGGGGTTTTGTCTGGTGGTTGAATTTCAAGACATTATTTACACCAAGATCCATTCAAAAGTATTGACAAAATTGAAGAGCAGACAAGAAGATACAATGGCATGAGTTGTTTTAACAGCAATAGCAATCACAGCAGAAGCTGTGATCAGTGCATACTCGTGTTCCATGAGGACATACATGTACACGTAGTACCACTGTGGCTATCCACCCTCCAACATCACTTTCTGGTAGAATTGCCCAAATGTTGTCATGTCCAAATCTCATGAAAATTTTCCCTATCAATGTTCTTCTTATTTAGGAGACCCTTCTTCCCAGTGTTTCCTCCTCTATCTATGACAGCCTCGCTGAAAGTAACCATGCCCCCCCTGAAGAACCTCGTTCTGAAAGGAGCCGTTCTGTTCATGGATGCACTGTATCTTTCCACAATATCAGCTACACGGTCAAGACCAAAGAAGATGGCAAGAGAATAAACAAAATCATTCTCAATAATGTCAGGTAAGTGAACTGGAAATTTCATTGGTGTGGAAAAGTGATTATTTTTGCATGCCAATATGGCATATTTGATCAGAATGAAAACATGCTTGAAACACACTTTAGAATAATTTTAACACTAAACCATAGTTCATGCGTAATTCAAAACGCAAGGTATCTGGGTGTGTGGCAGTTTTCAGATTATTTTTCTGGTAATATGTGGAATCAGAATCTACATTCAAGGACTAAGAGGACACAAGTAGATTTGTTGGTTAATGTCCAATAGAAAGCAATGGTGAACTTGAAAAATTAAAACCAAGCTCCTCAGTGCCTACAAGAACGGCAGAAAAATTGTCAATACTCTACTTTATAAAATATAAAGTCAAGTTTTGTCATCCCACTCAACTTCATGAATATTTGTGTTTATCATCACTGGAGCTGATCTTCGTACCAGTATTTGCATCTTTTGGTATTTTATTAGATTGACATTTCTTGATGCACTATACATACTCATGTAGTTCACAAACTTCTTTGGAGCACAAGATTACAACTTCATGATCATTACTTTAAAACAAATGAATGTTGGTGTTTAATGTGAAAGTTAATTAAGGTACAAAATATGCATAATAAAGGTACTAAATCACAGAACTCTTTTTTGGATGCAGGTTCGTACATGTACACTAAAAATGCATTGTATCAGTATGTGTACTGTAACAGTAGGGTTTCCTAATCTGAAACTTGAGCCCCCATAGGATTGTTAAAATGTTTGGCTGTGTTTATACGAACATGTACATGTAATTTATTTTTTTACTCAAGCTGTAGGCTAACAATGATCATATACAGAAATGACATCAAGATTTGGTTGGAACATCACACACTTTTACACGAAATGATGCATTATGTACCGTACTTATTGTACAGCTACCCAGTACACCCAATTGTATAACTTTACTGGCTGACATTTCAAGGGTCACAAAAATTGTGCCATGAGGTGTTCTGTACATTTAATTAAGTGAGAATAAGGATGAATAATAATCCTGGGGGGATAACTTGGACTGCATACAGTACATATACATGTACATGTACATGTAACTCTTGAAACATACATGTACATGGACAATACGGTACGGTATACATGTATGTATGTCACCCTTCCCAAATAAATGTACTTGTACATGTACTTGAAGTTTAATGTTGAAACCTGCTGGTCATAAATCGTCTACTTTTATCTGATGCACAGTATTTACTGACTGCACTTACACGTAAATAGGTGTTGGTCACACAAATATGTATAGAATAGGAGAAAGTCTACGATTTTCTTGTGTGGTCCTAATCCTCCCCCAGCTTTCACCCACAATGGTATGAGGTTCGCTTTCTTTGTTTTCCTGAATACAATTTGTGTTCTTTTTCACCCACAATGGTATGAGGTTCGCTTTCTTTGTTTTCCTGAATACAATTTGTGTTCTTTTTCACCCACAATGGTATGAGGTTCGCTTTCTTTGTTTTCCTGAATGCAATTTGTGTTCTTTTTCCTGCAGTGGTATATTTGGACCAGGAATGAATGCTATTCTTGGGCCAACAGGCAGCGGGAAAACATCGTGAGTCATTTTTTTTTCATGTTATGTAATGCCTCATTGGCTTTTCTAGCCCCCATGTACATGTACATGTAGCTCCAAGTTTTACTTCAACAAATCTGATATTTTGATGGGTCTAGGTTTGCATATGTGTAAATGTAATTGCTGGGTTTCAGTTTTGTGGGACTTGTGAATACCAGCTCCTCAAAAGACTGCTTCACTGATCTATTCTTACACCCATTATGATTATCCTCTGCTCGCCCTCCCTCCATTTTATACTGTGGTGCTGTTGAACATGGCTCCATTTAGTTAGACATGTACATATACTTGGATATTGTTAACCTTTGTTACATGTAGTTAGTGGTCAGTTGCAACTCTGCTCAAGACAGCTAATTATTTAAGGTGTGCCACCCACTGGACCCTGTTGGGCAAACACAATAAGGCACTTGTTTGCTCTGTGTGCAAGTTTTGCTTCACAGTGTATAACAAGAAGCCAGTTGTGGGAACTCCTGTTACAGGTCAATCAACTTACAGACACTTTCTTTGCTAAGGGTGTATTCAGAGCCACTAAATTTTCAGACAGGGGAGAGGAGGGACCCAATATATTTTATATCATATTACCAGCACACTCTGGAGAAAAGTGGTCAGGATCCTTTTCTTTAACTTTTGCTTTAAATGCAGTGCTTACGGGTTTCTAATGTCCCTGTGGATCATGGCTGATACACATTAGAGGGAGGGCCAACTGTCCAATGGAATTGTGTGATGGTTTTCTGTAGCCACACCTCCCACATTATGCTGAGAACAGTTTATGACAGTGGTTTGTGGTCACTATGCTTCAGTGTATTAACTACTAAGGTCAGGTCATACCATACTGTCTGTGTCCTTTCTCTCTGGTAAGAAGTGACCCCAGAATGCACAATGCACTTCTGGGTGTAGTCCACTAACTCAGGCCCATTGAAAACAGTGTAAAATCAGCATTGTTCGGGGCCCAATAGTATGGGTACCAACATCCCTGAGGCATCTGAAATACATGTTAAATTATTGCATGGTCTATAATCTTTTACTTTCTTTTCAATTTTTCGTGGGTTAACCGATTACATTTTGATTTATTCCCTCAAGACAAAATTACCCCCCAAAAAGTGATTTTTCCAAAGTCTGCTTGAAGCCATTTTTCAAGTGACAACCCTCAACTTTCTCAGGCACTTAAGACTATTTTTCAACAGTATTTTGTAGCCATTCTGCTCTCATATGAAAGCTCAAAGACCCATACAATCTCCTTTTTCAAAAGATACTGGGGGGGCACTTTTAATGCTAATGAGCTGGTCAGAAATAGTGGACTGCACCCTTTATGTATACAGTACGTTGCCTTTGAAAGTTAACGCTGTGAAAAGGAATGGGAAAAAAAGTGAAAGGAATTCGCATTTTGCATTTTGACCATAACTTTTCCCCCTGTGAATTTGCAGCGAATTGGATGCGTAAGGGGTAACAACGTGCGAAAACGGTGCAAAAATTGTGCGAAAACAGTGCGAATCTATTGCGAACACGGCGTGAAACAAACGAGAAACATTGTGCAGCGAAAATGCTCAACACTTGCCACATGCGCACAACTGTTATGCAGTGAAGAGTCCTTTACGCAGGCTGCGCTGTGCTTGGGGCCGGCCGGTCGGGCCAGCTCACCACATGGAATGGGCTGTTGTAGTCTGGTAGCGATTTCCTTGGCGGAGCTGTCCGGTCCATGCAGCGCGATCGCGGGGATGTGCTCACCACGGCGAGCCGTGCCCGCATGGCGCAGTTGTTTTCTTTGATTACCATGAATAAACACTGGTCAATGTCAGAGAATGAATAAATGTTTTAAAGTTTTCTGGATGTTGAGTGATTGAACAGGAGTCCCCAAGTCATGAAGTCAAGAAGCACATGAAATGTACATCACTATTTGTATGTATTACAACAAACTTAACTCGCTCTGTTGCAGCAACATGGGTTATTTGCCCTCTTTTTATTTATTCTCGTGGTTTAGTTTGGCGCACCAAAAAATCAACAATGAGACACTACATGTAGTATTTTGTTACTGAAAGATTTCTTTCGATCGACAAATAAAATCAACTGCTTAAATTGTACGTGTATCTTCATGTAGCAAATCTCGTCTTTTCGCCGATTGTGTTCGGTGTGACATATCGGGTCTGTTTTCACTTGGGTTTCTGATGACATGTTACTTTCTGTGGTCACATGGTTATTGGAAAAAGTCAGCGATTGGACTGTCCATGAATGGGCATGTAGTAGCAGTCAGGATGTCGGGATAGGTGTAGATGCAGTGTGTGCTTCGCGATGTGGTGCGGCATGCACGAGGTCTTGTGGCGGTTTTTGAAGAGATTTGGTCTTTGTCAGCTTCACGAGAACTTCGAGATAACCGGATACAAGGCATTTATTCCGAAATCACGGTACATACATCTGCCAATACATGTAAATGTATTTCACATACATGTACATGACAACAGGTGGATACATGTACATGTGCACATATGCGGTGCACATGTTGAGCATCCATCCAACTTCCAAGGGGTTAATTTAAACGCCACAATAGCCAGCTTTGATTTCGCTTGTCGCATTGTATTTTGCTCAAAACCGAGAAACATACTGCGTTGACATTTTAATGCAGTCTTCTTCAAGTAATCTGAATTTCCTGAGAATTGAAGAACTTTTCTCTTAGACTGATTTTCCTCCACTTTCTATATTCAGCGATGCGCACGTTTGAAACCACAGAGAACAAAAACTTCTGATGTCTACATGTACATGCACAAAATACTACTTAATGAAGAAAGCTTGCAAAAATTATTTCCCCACTACCACAGAAAATCTGTGAAAATCTTTTCCCACTTGTGAGAAAAAGTGCGAAAATCTGTTCTCACTTGTGGGAAAATCTGTGAAAATCTTTTCTCACTTATGGGAAAATCTGTGAAAATCTTTTCCCACTTGTGGGAAAATCTGTGACAATTTTTTTCCCATTTGTGGGAAAATCTTTTCCCACTTTGGGGAAAATCTGTGAAAATATTTTCCCACTTGTGTGAAAAGGTGTGAAAACATTTTCCCACTTTTGGCACACTTTTTCACAATTTGTGAAATGAAAAGGAATTCCCTGGGAAGAGAAAAAATGTGAAAAAATTTTCCCATTTTGGTGTTAACTTTCAATCGCAATGTACTGTACATGTACACCAATTGTTGACTGTCTGGCATGAAACAGCACTGGATGCTTGAGAATGTATCCAAGCCTCTATTCCAGAGAAAAATTTGAAAAAAAAAAATTGTCCAGTGGCTGTATACTGTATGGGGAGAAAAGGCTCGAAGTCAGCAATAGCTCTGTACACAAAACAGACTACTACATACATGTACATGTGCCTGTACTTACTGCTAGTGCGAACTCATTCTGCTGTCAGCATCTGAAAATCACCCTTTCCCACATGAGTAGCTTCAACTAGCTGTTCCAACGGATAAGCGAGGGTTACCCCCTTTGGCCAGACACTGTGAGCGGCAGAGGCCAAGTGCACGAAAGACACTCATACACGCAGTGCTTTGAATTGACATGAAAGCTTGATGGTAGAAATTACTCCAGTTGACAGCCTCCAGTCCAAGAGTTGAAAACACGAGCCCAAAATAAGGCACTTCCAACACAAGAGTGGAACAAATCACCAAGGAGAGTGTTAATCCGAGGACTTTCAGTCACCTGTGCATACATTTACATATCATCCATGGCTTGGTGCGCAGGCTGTACTTGACCATCCAAGATTGACACCCCCGCAGTTAGGGTTACATATGCAGCAAGGTATGAGACGGAGAGAACCCCCCTTGCTTTGTGTTGGTCATTGTCTCGCAGGAATCTGGGGAATTCCTTTCAGACATCTTGGGGGATGTGTTAAGTAACAATAGTCTGGAATGTGTATAGGGATTGGGCATGTTGGGGGGTACCCCTCGGTCTCATTTCTTGCTGGGTATATTGGGTTAGCCTTTGTTACGGTTAGCCTCCATTAGGGTTAGCCTCTGTTAGGGTTAGGCTCCGCTAGGGTTGGCCTCCGTTAGGGTTAAGCTCTGTTAGGGTACATCTTGTAAAAACATTTCTTGAAACTGACACACAAAAAATAACAAAATTACATGACATAACCTATGCATAATTCTCATGTGATTACCTGGACATTCATTGTGCCAACAATCCCATATTTCTGATGTCTCATAATCCTTAAAACTCTAATTCATGGCTTGTCGTCGTCTCTCCACCACTGCTACGAACAGAAACAAAAGAAATGATTTTTAAATCCAGCTGCCCTATGAAGGCATTTCACATGATTTCCAAATTATTTCATTACACAGTCAATTTATAGCAAATATGAAACAGCATATCTTCAGGAGTTGAATATCGCAAAAACTGTCTTATATTGACTCCCAGGTCAAAGGTCATCCTTTGTTTTTCTTTATAAAGTGAATGGCACCAGGAAAAGCTCACTTAAACAAGGTTTTTCTTCTGTTACTTTGGAAGGACACATTTTATTTCTGTCAAACTTGGCATTCTTACAAATTTGCACATCACTGCTACAAATTTCCACATTTAAAATACAAATGTGTACCTGATTCGCATATTTAATTGATATATATGTCAATAAAACGAGATGTCCTGACTCCTGGCAGCTGTAGACTTCGATTAGATTTCTGATGTGGTGGTTGCACGTATGTTGGTAAACATTACTGTTTGTCTTATTTAAAAAAAAAAGCCATTTTCTAATTAATTAATCAATATATGCAATGCGTAAAATTGATCAATTTGCATATATAATTATTCATCCTTTTTTAACAGTACAGCACCAGTGATCGGGGTTTTTGAGGATCAATGCCACATGTACTTGTACGGTATACTCCTAATGTATTTGACATACCCTGTACTCCTCAGAAACTACAGATGAAAGTTCAATTACGTGAAAATGATTTGCATATTAATAACCTTTAATAAGGAATTCTGTGGATTTTTACAGCCCTTTGAGTGCAATGCCAACTGTCACTTTCATATCACAGAGCTTTGACTCGTACCACACTTGTGATTTTAGTTTTAGTATACTAACAAATTCGATGATAGTTCTGTTTGAATGTACATGTAGCTGTGCAGTTCAAGGACGAGTCCATTCTTGATGTGGGTTTGCACTGGAAAGCTTGGTCCATCCTGAGCGAAGTGCCTCCGGTAGATACCATCTTCCTTGGCATATGGCCCAATATCTAAAAAGTACACACTAAATAATAAGATCAAATATATAGCAAGATGCTAACAAAGGTTACATTCATATTAACTCACAATGTTTACCAATTTAGAGAACACATTGTAAATATCAAGTATAGATTTATTATTTTAAAATGCAAGTTGAAAGTATAAAAGGCAAGCAATTCAAGATTTCTAGTACACACCGCCACTGCAGGAGGTTCCTTCAAGTTGATGGTCACCAGCCTGATATGGTGTTGGAGTTTCCAGAACATTGGACACCTGGCTGAGTTCATGGACTGGTTGTTCCTCTGGTCATCTTGTGACACTAGTGTCTGCCATTAAACAAAAGTATAGATTATTTGAATTATTTATCATTAAAGGAAAAGAACAGGCAACAATTTAAAGGTTATTCTGTATTACAATGATACTGATCACCATTGTTCTAGGCATGTTTCAAAAGTAGTCCTAAAAGTAGGAAAGTGTCCATAAATAACATGAAGTAAGTTACTTACAAAGTTACATTCTGCTTAAATTCTGTTCAGAATTACAAAATGATTGGGTAACTTTAAAGAGAAGATTTTTCGAGATAGGCCTAGCAAACATTTTGGAGTGACAAGTATTTTTTTATGATTCACCTTAAAATGGTGTAGATCGACCGGAAAGTCCAAACAAAATCTCACAGTTTACAAATTGGCTTTGCTTTCTTTGATTATATATTTTTTTTCTCATATTTTGACAAACCCCATTGAACAATCTCAAAGACATGTTAACGCGTTGTTCACTTCATGACGTGAACACCTGAACAGTTTGCCACAAAATAGAAACCACCACATGGGATGATTTTACTGAGCATAAATTCGTACAATGATGTCATTTTTTAACTAAAAAACCTAAACCTAACCAAAAGATTAGGAAACTTTTCACTCTTTAAGAATGATATTAATGCTTAATTTTGATGAGTTCATGATAAAAGGGCTCGAAATATATGACGGTGATGATTCACGTTTACGAATTTCTTGAACTAGTCGGACACCCAGACTCCCATCATTAGATTTGGGGTGCCGTCGAGTGGTACGCAGTCTAGATTTAACAGGAACGATTTCTCCGTACAAACTGCTCAAACGTCGTCCGGAACAAATACATTTCCGGATGCTGTTACTAGGCCAATATTCTTAAAAACTCGTGATCAAAACACACTGTGGATCAGTGACGAAAACCCGAATGTCGATGCGATCCAAACCGAACCACGTGCAACCACGCGTGCCGTGCGAGCTTGCACGATCAATGCTTTGACCACTGTGCGGCCAATGGTCACCCCGGGCGTGCTTCCGCAAGGAATTTATTCACTTTTGTCAGGAAGTATTTGGTTTTTTGTGCTAATTTTTCGGAGATCAATAGTTAAGATATTGATTTCTGCCATCCTAAAATTTGAAGGTGAATGGATGCAGGGAACGTTAGATATGGGTGTTAAAACTTTGTCATGTTTTTGTTTTTGCATGGGTTTCATGTCACTTTCTGTATGCGTGTGTGCCCGTGCGCATGTGCGGGCATCTGGGTGTGGTGACGTCACTGAATTGCCTAATTATAGCATGGACGCCGCCATTTTGAAATATAGGGTGTAGTCCACTAATTCAGGCCCCATTGAAAACAGTGTAAAATCAGCATTGTTCGGGGCCCAATAGTATGGGTACCAACATCCCTGAGGCATCTGAAACACACGTTAAATTATTGTATGGTCTATAATCTTTTACTTTCTTTTCAATTTTCTGTGGGTTAACCGATTACATTTTGAGTTATTCCTTCAAAACAGAATTACCCCCCAAAAAGTAATTTTTCCAAAGCCTGCTTGCCTCAACTTTCTTGGGCACTTAGGACTATTTTTCAACAGTATTTTGTAGCCATTCTGCTCTCAGGTGAAAGCCCAAAGACCTAGGGATTTGATTTTGGTGAAGATGTACACAGTCTCACCATTTTGGGGCCATACAATCTCCTTTTTCAAAAGATACTGTGGGGGCACTTAATGCTAATGAGCTGGCCAGAAATTCTCGCTTGAATTAGTGGACTGCACCCTTCTTGCAAATGGTGGGGGGGGGGAATTGCTGCCAGTGGCCACCATCAGCAGGAATTGCTTCAAGTACCTTTCACTTGCACATAAACTTTGTCTGAGTGCCTTTCAATACACACTGAATTCCAACAAATAAAATATTACATGTACTATTTTTGTTGCAAATTGTAAATTACAAAACCTGTTATTATTTTTGAATCACTGAAATGGATGCAAAAACGACGGAAATGCCATGAGTAGGCCAAGAAATTAAGAGGTGGATACTCGCGTGTTGAGTTAACTGGCGATTGATTAAAGTGTTAATTTGAAAGAAATAGACGCTTTGAAAATCTGATTGAAATAAAATCAGAATTCTAAAGCAAAATTGCCTGATTGGAGGGCCAAAGTATTACAGTAAAATGTTTCTACCGCTTCATGCGATCCCTTCCAAAAAGCAAAGGGACCTAAACTTTGGATTTCTAAATGCTAACATCGATAGAATTTATTTAATCACATTCGTCACACACATCCATGGATGAGTACTACTTCGTGGTGTTGATGATGATAGAAAACAAAGACATAATGTCAAAATTAACAATACCACAAAAGGATTAAAAAAGCTGACAATGTTGAATTTACAGCTTTGTAGATGATTTATTTGTACATGTAACAAATATTTGATTTGCAGCAAATCAGCTATTTATGAATTCGAATGGTTTGATTGTCAGTATTTAAAGTTTGTAGTGAAGTTTTTGGGTAATGAAGACAAAGGTTCCAAAGATATCAAAGATTTCTTCTTGTAAAGTCGAGGTTTAGAAGTTACCAAGAAATAATTTCGACAGTCACGCTAAAGTATTTATAAAGAAAAGAAAACAGGCCCAGAGCCGAAGACATCGCATTGATGATGATCAAGTCGCTTACTATCATAAATTGTCACAAGTTCTAACTGATCATTTGTCAAACGGGGCTGGGTTGTGCGTATTTCCAGTCAGAAAAGTCAGCCATCGTTTATTTTGAAAAGGAAAGAAGTGTGTCTCTGTCTCCACTGTTGAATGTTTCACACGCCTTATTCGAAAAAGACAGTTGAGTGTTATTTTAAATGAAAAGCTTTCAACTCTCTTATTCTAAAAAAGGACGTCCAGTGTATAAAAATGTCTGACCTACCTTATTCTAAAAAGGGGGGTCGAATGTATTTCCAATGATACGAATACGACCCCCCCTTATTCTAAAAAGGGAGCTCGAGTGTATTTCCAATGATAAGAATCCGACCCCCTTATTCTAAAAAGGCATGTCCAGTGTATTTCCAATGATTAGAATCCGACCCCCTTATTCTAAAAAGGGGGTCAAGTTTATTTACAATGATAAGAATCCGACCCCCTTATTCTAAAAAGGGGGTCAAGTTTATTTCCAATGATAAGAATCCAACCCCCTTATTCTAAAACGGCGTGTCCAGTGTGTTCCCAATGACAAACGTCCGACCCCCTTATTCGAAAAAGAGGGGTCGAGTGTGTATCCAATGATAAGAGTCTGACCCCCCTTGTATTAAATATGGGGGTGGAGTGTATTGCCAATGATAAGAATCGGACCCCTTTCTTCTAAAAAAGGTGGGGTCGAGTGTATTTCCAATGATAAGAATCCGACCCCCTTATTCTAAAAAGGCATGTCCAGTGTATTTCCAATGACAAACGTACGAGCCCCTCCCCTTATTCGAAAAAGAGGAGTCGAGTGTTTATCCAATGATTAGAATCCGACCCCTTTATTCTAAAAAGGGGGTCAAGTTTATTTCCAATGATAAGAATCCGACCCCCTTATTCTAAAAAGGGGGTCAAGTTTATTTCCAATGATAAGAATCCGACCCCCTTATTCTAAAACGGCGTGTCCAGTGTGTTCCCAATGACAAACGTCCGACCCCTTTATTCGAAAAAGAGGGGTCGAGTGTGTATCCAATGATAAGAGTCTGACCCCCCTTGTATTAAATATGGGGGTCGAGTGTATTTCCAATGATAAGAATCCGACCCCCTTTATTCTAAAAAGGGGGATCGAGTGTATTTCCAATGATAAGAATCCGACCCCCTTTATTCTAAAAAGGGGGATCAAGTGTATTTCCAATGATAAGAATCTAACCCCCTTATTCTAAAAAGGTGTGTCCAGTGTGTTTCCAATGACAAACGTCCGACCCCCTTATTCGAAAAAGAGGGGTCGAGTGTGTATCCAATGATAAGAGTCTGACCCCCCTTGTATTAAATATGGGGGTCGAGTGTATTGCCAATGATAAGAATCGGACCCCTCTCTTCTAAAAAAGGTGGGGTCGAGTGTATTTCCAATGATAAGAATCCGACCCTCCTTATTCTAAAATTTCCAACGTATTTCCAACGACAAGCGTCCGACCCCTCTTATTCTAAAAAGAGGTGTCGAGTGTATTTTCAATGATAAACATCCGATTCCCCCTTATTCGAAAAAGGAAGGGCGAGTGTATTTCCAAAGACAAGCATCCGATCCCCCATATTCTAAAAAGGGGTCTAGTGTACGTATATTTCCAATGACAAATATCCCCCCCATTCTAAAAACGTCCGACCCCCTGGTCCAGTGAGTTTCTGATGACATTTATCCACCCCCCCCTCATTTCTAGTGGTGATAAAACCACACGAAATTTACAACATACATGTACATGTACTTGCATACCTACTTGCATTTAAGCAATTCACTTCATATAGCAATATAATGCCTATTGGCTGTGCATAAACAGTACTCCTGAGCATGCATGTTCAAAACCAGTGACTTTGCGGTCACACATGTCAACCCCACAAACTGCAAGATGAAATTTACAACTGGCTCAGGCCAGCAGTAATATATAATGGGGACAAACGCTATGCACAAAACCCCCCGGCCAGTGGGGTTTCCCTATTCAAGGCATCCAGACCACTTTTCACAAGAGTGTGCTGGTGCTGAGTGGCGGCGGCTGAGTGGCGGAGGTCGTACGATGGGGTCCAGAAATTTTTTAAATTTTAGGTAATTTATGGTGGCCCTTTCAAAGAGTGAACTAGGCTAAATACAGTGGCTTCTTTTACAACCTTTTGGAAGGAGTGGGGTAAAAGTTCTCCCAGATCACCTTTTCCTCAATGTTTAAAAAAAAAAAACAAAAACAAATTGTGGTCCGCCCATCCACCAGTGTTTCTTATAAGACAGGCCCACCAACAAGTACATATACATTAGGGTAATCTCTTCCTCAATCCCTCTAAATTTCATTAAAAGTGGAATGGACCTTTTTCATTTATGGGTGTTTTTTCCTTTGACAAAAAAAAATTACTCAAAATCTTTAGATCTTAAGCTTACTTAGTCTTAAATCTGATGAAGGTTTTTCATCTTTGAATTCTTCAACAGTTTAATTCAAGAAAACTTGCAACATTTCTGGATTCTTAACTTGATTCACAAGTTGCCACGTCATTGCATCCTACCGGCTACTGTACAAATTAGACCACAGTCCCACATGTGTGCAATAAATGTCTCTTGGGTCAACTGCATGCAGTTCGTACAACTAAAACAACTTGCAAAAAAATTAGGGCGGTGCCGAATATCTAAATAATCAATCGATTAGTGAATAGTTGAATATTATTTTTCAAATTTGAATATTCAAATGCAAAATTTATGAAAAGGAAGAGAGAGTTTTCTTTTGTTTTAAGAGAAAAATCGCACTATGGAGACTTGCTTTTAAAAAAGGAGATTTAAATGAAACATGACAGAAAAATATATTGTACGATTCAAAAAGTAAATTATTCAATATAAAATTTAAAAGGAATAAAAATTTTTAACAGGGTAAGAAGTTCATTGTATTAATTGTCTGTGAAATCTTACTAAATCTTGGCTGAAGATACTCCTAGAGGTGAGAAGCTACTGGCGCATGTATTATCGTGATTATAATTTACAATTGTGTGCATTATTGCAACTGATTTTGTGTATAATTTGTTTATCAACAATCTGCTGGTTGGTGAAACTGAATATTCAGATATTTGATTGAATCGAAGGTAGAATATTCTAATCGTGAATTACTCGAATCCCAGCCCTATAAAAATGTGCATGGGCCTTGGGTTGTGAATATGTGCAAGTTTGCCACTTGATACATCTTAGGAATGTTGTTACAAGGCAAAATTACTCCACAGGGAAGTTTACTGCCAAAACAATTTTTGAAGTCCAATTTTTAACAACAAATTGGACAATTATTTGGATGGCTGTGTTCATGTATGGTTGGGTTTACTCTACCAAAGGACAACTCTTGTCGCATGTACCAGTACAGTTGCATAGAGCATGGAAACAGTGAGTGACTTCACATGGGCATTCCGCTAGTCTTGGCCCAAAATTAGGCCTAGATTTTTACAAATTGAAATCAGATTTTCAATTTATGTAAACTTGTTCATATTTTTATGCAAATTGGAAGACAAGTCAGCTTAAAGGGAAAGTTACACCATTGATTTTTTGTCATAATTTTACAAGGTTGGCTTAAACACATGTAGGAGTGTAAAATTTACTGCAGCTTTCAATCCTCTGACCTATTTTGTGTTTGGGAAAAATCAAGAAAAATGCTGTGGCCATTTTGACGGTCAAAGTGAAGATCTTGTAATTTACATGTACATGTATCGTTGCACAGCATCAATTACATGTACTTATGACTAAGCGAACAACGTACACATGGGGTCCATCTGTAGATGAACATGTGTGACTTGCCCTTCCAAATGAACAGTTTTCAATGGCTCACTAAATCAGCAAATTTACCTTGAAGTAACAATGTACATGTACATGGAGCACTGTGAATTCATGGAAAAAACTTTATTGAGCAGTGAAGTTACTGCAGTTGCAATCTCAACTTGTGTCCATGACACAGTGTGCATTTGTGTGCGTGATAGTGGTTCGTGACCACACTTTCGCAGCAGTTTTGTCAGTAGAAGTCTAAAATCCATTCTCAGGTTGCTATCTAATAATTATGGGCACAGTAATCACGGAAATCTTGAAACACAGGAGAATTAACATTTAGAAATTGTAGTGATGAAAATCCTTTCATTGCGCAGCAGCCACTATTGTGCTTCGGGTGTGGAAGTGAGATTTTAGCATTCTCACAATAAGAAAATCCCTTTTCATAAATAAATTGAACTTTGAACTGATCCATATTACGCTAAACCTCACTTTCATTTTCCTCTTTCTTAACTTTACAATGTACATGTATATTGTATTTGATGAATTTCTGTCTGTGTGTTTTTGCTATTTTTACCATGACCCATTTATTCATTTTCCTACACGTACATGTACATGTACAACATCTGTACTCACCATTCAAAAACCTTGGCAACCATTAACAGATACATGTATGGTATTTAAAACAATGAATTTTTAGATGATGGTTGGCCAACCATCCTTTATTAAAACGAACAAATTTTGATATTCTCAAACATAATAGCATTCTTGGCAGAAATATTTTACAGGTTTTTGTTGACCAAGGATGTTATTTACTTTCTTTCAAGTAAGATACTGGTACATGTAGTTAAGGATTATTTGGCATTCCCATTTGTGGGATTTTACCAATGGTGTAACCTCCATGTACCTTTATTTATTTATTGCAAAGCAAGTAAATTCGAAAGTTTCTATTGTTACAAAATTAAGCAAATCTGGATTTAAATTACAAAATCAAATCAAGTGATTTGATTAAAATCACAAACCTGGTAAACCACCATAAATACCGATATTGTCTAAGCCCAGTTAAAATGCAGCCAGTATACATGTATACCCTTCATCATGTACATACCCAAAGAGGAAACAGTTCCTTCAGAGATTCAGGTACATGTACCAAGGGCGAAGTACCCGGTTTTAATCCGGACTCTAAATTTTGACAAAACTACATGTATTAATTTTGCATGCTATAAGTGTAGCCTGGTACTTTAACCTTGTTCTATCATTATAGTGCAGGATCAACAAACCTGTTGTAATATAACTACCCATTACAACAGTTTTTTTTTTTTTTTGCTTTGAAATGTTAATAGAGTAATAACTCGGGCTTGACTAAAGCTCACTTTATTAAGAATATTTAGTTACTTGTGTTGGTTGTATTTCATTGCATAATGTCTAAAATGTCTTGAATCCTAATGAAATGCACATGTACTTGCAGAGATTAAAGGTAAATGTACATGTAGATGTATGGTACACTGATTCTTTTAATACTATGTTAAACTCAGAAGTGGATACTTAAATGAAGTGAAATCAAATCATAATTTAAATCATTTACATATAATTCATGCACTGAAACCCAAAAGCTGATTTAATCAAAACAAGTGGTTTGAATTGAACGAATAATCCTGCCAACCCAGATTTTGTGTAATGCATGTGCATTCATACTTATCAATACTGGGAAAGGGCTCAAAGACGGGGATTTGCCAGTTGAAATTTGTGAAACTTATCAGTTTTAAAAAAGTGAAACTTGCACTATTTCCACAGATTCAGAAAAAAAATAAACTGCTGATGATTTAAAGCAGTGATTGAAAAACTTCAAGGTGATTAAATTGGCCAAACCTTCATGTCGGGCCAAAATGGTATTTTTGCCGTAAGGTGAAGAAAGAGAAAGAAAAAGGAACACCCCCCACGCTAAGGTGTAGAAACCAAAACTAGCATTCCTCAAGATAACAATATCAAACGCATCCATTTACTGTTATCTGGAAATATTCTGATTTGAGCACTTGCTGATGCTTGGATTGCCATTGTCAATTTATGATGTACATTTTGTAATAACTTACTGCACCCTACAATCATTGTTTCTCAATTTGAATTGTTTAAGGGGGATCACCTTCAAAATTATGTTCACACACCAGATGAAAATTGGGGCTGCTTTTCTAGAATAATGGCCCCTGTCATGTTACAGTTGCTGTCACAGCACTGACTCCAGTTCCTGAATGGAGTGGCTACCTTGAGCATGAAAGCATTGAGACAGTTAAATTTTTGCACTACCTGTATTTGTAAGAAAACTTTGCTGACTATTGTTCTGTTATGAGCTGAAACAACTGTTACAGATATTTCTGTACAAAATTTTCCCAGACTTTGGGATATGTTATTGTCACATTCTTTGTGTTAAGTCTCTTCCTTGGCTGATATCACATTAACATGAGCTCATGCAAATTTTCATTGGTATGAAAATCAAAAGACACCAAAATTCTCTCGAAATAGCACAAAAAATTGAAAGTTGGGTGAAATGAGACACAAAATGATCATTTGCAAGAACTGCATTAACAACCATTATATTGCATTGGCCATTTACATGTAATATGAAATACAGTACAGCCATCTGTTTTAGTTCAACAACTTCAGCATTTATATTTTATTAAATTAGACTCCTGGACACCCTGGCAGCAAGGAAAGACCCGAAGGGCTTGACAGGAACTGTGCTTATTGATGGGAAATCTCAGCCTAAAAACTTCAAACTAGTCTCTGGCTATGTTGTTCAGGTGGGTGACTGACTAAACTTTTCCAAGACTACATAATTAGTCAGATTCCATAATGAAAGTACATGTACACCTGGACAAGTTTACAGGTTAGAACTGGTAATGCTTTTCAAAGTAAAAAGTGTTTAAAAAATAAAGGATTTTGCTGTACCATAACTTGTTACAACTTTGTTTCCATAGTTGCTATTACTTGAGATGTAGAACATTTAAAAATTGTTCAACAGGACGATGTTGTCATGGGAACTCTAACCATCCGAGAAAATCTGGCATTTTCGGCAAATCTGCGCCTGTCCAAAGAAGTGTCTTGGGAAGAACGGAAGCAACGGGTGCAAGATGTTATCAACGAACTTGGCCTTAATCTGTGCTCAGAGACAAAGGTAGAGTTAGTTTCAGGATAAATAAATGTAGTTTACATCGTTGTTGCCAGCATTAAAATCATATCATTATGTTCCTCACTTTTAATCCTGAGGCACTCTTTTGCTGGGAACTTTCAGAATCGCCCAAAACTCTTTGCTAGAGTAGAACTGATGTACTGGAATGGCACTTTGACACTCTATACGTGTACCGTAACTTTCAGGATCACTTGAAAGTTTTAGGTTGCCTGGAGCACCACATATTATTATAAACTTGTAAAGTTGTAGTGACCAAGTCCTACAAAATCCTCAAATGGTTTGAGGATTTTGCAGGAGGCTAAAATTCACAACTTTCAGTATAGCCTATGTTTGTGTGGTTTACACATTTTTAAGAGTTCTCAATAAATTGAAAGGAATTAATAATAATCACTGACCTTTAAACTCCAAATGTATTGACACAGAATAAATAATTACAAAAATTAAATTCAAATTCTTACTGTTTGGGTAACTTTTATTTCTTAATTATAGAAGTTGGCTTGAACTGTAAGTTTGTATATATTTCAATTTATGTTTACAGGTAACTGTGACTATCTGTTTTCATTATGTATTTTGACTTCTGTTTCACTTGTGTTTTTGGTGCTACATAGGTATATATGCCTTTTGTACAGTAATTGTGTTTTTGTTCATTTTGTCATGGCATGTCTAATTTTAGTAAGAGTGTTTTTTTGCCCTTTGACCCATGCACGTGATTGCCAGCAGTCTAGAAGTGGTTCCAGCAAAAGGTTGTCTGGTCAACATTTTAATATTTGCAAAGTAAATTCACAGATGGCAGTAGGGATATTCAGTGTTCTATGAATACCCAGTGTAGTGTATTAGCTGCAGAAAAAAGTTTCATTTTTGTACAGAGTGCTATTCAGTTTAGAGGGATGGGTGCAGAGTTAAACCCCTGACATCCATCATGTACATGTAGTTGGAACAGAAATTCAACATCATCTCCTGTACTGTATTACATGTACATTAATATGGGCAATTTTTTGGCAATGAAAGTAGTTACCAGTATTCAGTTGAAATATACATGATTGTCCCCAGCAATATCATCATAATTTTGTCAATGTTTTTTAAAGAATTGTCATTGTGTTTTAGAACAAATTATCAAAAATCATAAATATAAAATGCACGAAATTTGAGATGTGAGTCTAAATGCTAACCACATGGTTCTTTATTTCATTTAAAAAAAGACTTGTTCTAAAGGTACATGTATGTGTAAGGTGAAAGAGTAAAAGCACTGAAAGGGTTAATTTTACTGGGAGACCCTTTAACACAAACAGAGAAACAGCCTTATGGCCAACAAACATGACAAATAGAAGCACACAGCCAAAACCATCAGTAATGAACAGATACTGGTACATGCAACAGTGCACATAATATATAAGGATTTTGAAGGATTCACCAGGGAGGCAGAACCCAGCCAAAAGACAATGGGGATCTGGGTAAAAATCAAACAAAGCTCAATTTTTGCCTTCAGAATAGAATTAATGTGGTACAAGGATTTTTTTAAGAAGTTTGACAGGAAATGAGATTTTCATTTCCTTTTTCAGGCCATCTGGCTGATAAGGACTTTTGAAGAAGGAAGATTGTGGTATGATACAGTCACTTTACTTAACATGACACTTTGCACCATGTGACATGTCTCAGAAAGTCAAGTTTAAAGAAATTTGCTCGCCATCTCTGTACAGTGGCACATTTGGAGGATTCTGGCAAAATGCCAGATTCCCACATATTGCAATTTGGCTCAGTATCAAGTCTCGCCACTAATAATCCTTGAGAATTTTCCTTCTGAATTGGCAAGGTTGGGACTGAGTTCATCCGGGGGGTCTCTGGTGGGGAGAGGAAGCGGACCAACGTTGGTATGGAGCTGATCACAAAACCATCAGTGCTGTTCTTGGATGAACCAACCACTGGCTTGGATGCAAGCACAGCTAATGCTGTCACTTTGCTCCTCTCCAAGTGAGTAGCTTGGTTTACAGGGTAAATAAAGTGACTGGTCTCTTATTGGTATATTTCCCAGATGAAAAGCTTATAGAGCCATGTTCCCATTGGACCTTTTTTGGTTAACTTACCATGACTTTTCTGTAGAATTATAAAATTAAATCCAATGGGAACACACAGTAAACTGACGTCCCTGTCAACTTACCACAATCGCAGTGTAAAACTACCAGGCTGAAAAGGGTCGCAGAAGATTTCCGCACAGCCACGGTAAATTAGCAGGGGTGCAAAAAAGTTCAACTGGAACACAATGTAGATTGACCTCAACCATGCTAAACATACAAACTAGACTACTGCCTACACAGAGATCAATAGCAGGCACACAAAAATGGTTGTATTGTTCCAGCTTCCTGCGCACAGTACGGCAGGATGCCGCGCACACACAGTGAAGCATGCCCCGATAAAGCTGTACACATTGTATCGGGGCTTTTCCTGTAGGGGTTCGTCGTCCTTGTAGCAGATTTGGTTGAATTAGTCAGATTTTGTCTCTGTTTTTGTCAGATTTTGCCAATTTTGTCATGATTTGTACAGTGCAGGCAATGTAATCAACAGGTCTTATTAGGCCTAACACAGTGAATAAACATTCTGTTATGGTAAAAAAGTCCATGTGGGAATGCACAGTAGATTGACAAGAAGGAATGTGCAGTAAGTTTCTGTGGGAAAAAAAGGCCAACAAGGCTCTCATGGGTTTTTCCGGGAAGGTATGGAACATGTTGTGACAGTTGGACACATTGAAGATAAAGCAGTCGAACTCAGAGTAATTGAGTTGTGAATGGAAATATGACTCTGCTTCATTCACAAGACTTCTGCTTCTTTGACAAGATATCTAAGTATCAAAGTAAAACTGTTGTGAACTGCTTACTGTCCACAGTGACCTGAAATATACAAATCTTAAAACAGTTAGAATGCTTGATGTTTGGTTCCAGAAGAATTAGTATCAAAGGCAAAATAATTTCAGCATGCAGATTTTAGCGGTAGTAGGAAGACATTTTTATTGTGTTCTTCACATTTTTGGGTAGTAGTTTCCCCCGTAACAAATGGCTTATGTTCAGGGATTTCTTTGCAGTGTATTATGATCTTAATAGTAAACTCCGTTCATACAAGTTATCAATTTGCAAAACACTCTGAATGTTGAAAGTCTTATCATACAAATAGAATCACAACAAATGATTGATATGCTACCCCTGGAGGCTGTTCATTGCTGTTCTTCCTTGGGTGCATTTTTTTTGTCCTGAATGTGCTCTGTAGTGTCTCATCCTTTTCAATGTTAACACAAGAACTGGACATACAGGTACACCTGTCTTTTTGTGTACTGACATACTGCAGATTGTCCAAGCGAGGGCGTACCATCATCTTCTCCATCCATCAGCCTCGGTACTCCATCTACAAGCTGTTTGACAGAATGCATCTCCTGTCACTAGGCAACACAGTGTACCACGGCATGGCCAATCAGGCCCTAGAGTACTTTTCACAAAATGGTTGGTTTTGAGAAAACATCTTACTTGCTTACTTTTGATACGTTTAAATATTTGTTGTCCAACCTTCAAGGAACAGTCTTTGGTGTAATATATTGTGAGAAAAACAACATTCAAGATTGTCAAGTCCAAATCAGAAGTAACAGAATCATGTTTTGATTTGTATGCAAATTCCACACACCCTTGATAATTGTGCCAAAACTTGACTGTGCTTCACCAAATTATAAATGAACTAAGAATGGCAGTGTCCAACATGTGTTTAAAGACATATTTATGAAAATGGCATTCTTTCATCACTTTCCTCAAAATGACAGCTTACTTGCAAAGTCCCATACATGTAAGTTCTTTAAACCAAGTTTGCTTTTCAACAATTACATGTATTTCATCAATTACTTTGCACCGCTGTAAATGTGGGATTGCACCTCTAATTGCACTCACTGTTTAAACATCCAAACTGGAATATACTTGAATTGTTACAGTGTAGTATTTATATACTACACTGTAACAATTCAAGTATATTCCAGTTTTAATTGCAATTGATTTCTCTTGAGATATTCTGTAGGTTACAAAAATAAGTCAAATTACTTTGTTATAAAAAACAGAGTATATATACATGTAGAAGGAAAATATTAAAAACTGCACTTATACTTCAATAGCAATTTTCTGTAAATTTAATAATGAAATTTTCAAATCTAAGCATAATTCATGCATAGTTTAAGTGTATTTGTGGAACAATTTGACATTGTTAATTCATAATGTTGTAATTGGCACTTACTGAAAGGAGTTGCTAGTGCCTTTTGTAAATTTGTAGGATGACTGCTTGCCTTGACATACATAAACCTTCACAAAGAATCGCTGTAAAATTTATGAAGTAAATAACTGTTTAAAATATGTAAGTACCGTACTTAATTACAGAAAATAGTTGGTTTGAAGTAAAATGACTACATACATAGTCACCCAGATAGATTACACACAGTTGGAGAAAGGCAAAACAACCAAGCAAGCCCAAGCCAAACAGTTTGCATTAATGATGAAATATTAGCTTTGGGAATATTTTGCTCAAAGATGAACACTCTTGACCCACCTTCAGGGTACATCTGCGAGGAACACAATAACCCTCCTGATTTCTTCCTGGATATCATCAATGGAGATTCTATGGCCATCACCACAGTAATGGAGGACAGTGGAACAGGTGAAATAAGGATGCTTACACTAAGGAAGATTTGTAGGGAAAGAAGCAAGGTTCAGGGGTTATATCAACTTTGCTTTGTAGTCCATGTTTCTGAGGGATTGCACATCAATATACGCTTGCTAGATACAGAATGTTTGCTTCCATTTACAAGACTTTTGAAAATATCCACACCAACAGGGACATGAAAAAACTAGAGCCAAAATTTATAGAATTACATGTACCAATAAAGAAGATCCCTTTCGGCTGGCCCCAACTTTAAATAATTTTCCCCGTCAGGGATTTTAAAACTAAATTCTGAGATCACACTTTCCAAGTTTAAAGGGCCACTTGGACTCAATTTTTGCAGGCATTGAAGACAGCCAAGATTCTATTGTCAATGTGGACTCACGGTCCGACTTACTGAGTGACAAGCTTGCCAGCCTGTTCAAGAACTCAGCCCTCCACAGCAGTCTGCAGGAGAAAGCTAGTCAGATCTACAAGGAGTACATGAGCACAGAGGAGGTTGATATGAGAATCATTAAGTACCCAACCTCCTTCTTGACACAGGTATGTTGACGCAATGCTGGGCTCCTTACCTTCTCTCCCTCCACCATCCTGCCCACCCACTCACCTCTCACCATTTAGATTTGCTTTTCACTGCTTTTTAATTACTTTAAGCAGTTACCAATATCCACAAGAGACAGTGTCAAGCAGTTTAACACCAAAAATGTTTTTCTACACCTTTGTACAACAACCAATCAGCATTTGACATTGCAGCACATGACAGGATCACTACAATTTGATACAAATAATCAGTTGGATGCATTAAAAATACATGTAATTGAATGAATTAATTCTCAGATTTTAACTTTATTTTTCCATGGTTTTCAGGTAAAGGATAAGGCCCACATGTACTTCTCATGTACTTCAGAATTAACGGTATCAGAATATGAAATAATATTACGTTCAGACTGAAAAAGGTACTAAGATAGGTACATGTACCTCGTACATGTATATACCCCTCCCAGCTCAAATTTGTTGACACTACCCACCTGGAAGTTGTGTAAAATGGATCATTTTGCGAGATATGTCAGAGAAATAAACTGTTTGGAGTTGCGGCAATGCTTGTAATTGGGCAACCTTCGCAGTTAGGCATCCTGTCCAAATTCTTGTTGGGATCTATAGGGAATAAAAAACCTCCTGACATCTACATTTCCTGACTGAATCCAGTAGGCTTTGTGTAGCACCGTTATCAGGATATTGACAAACATATAATATATAATCAGTGCTCTGAAATATGTGACTCACCTCTCAGGTTTTCTTTTCACTGTACTGTTATTACTTTAGGCAGTAAGCTTAAAGCTTACTGCTTTGGGTGAGAGGTGAGGTCATATATTTCAGGGCACCGATTATACATGTATATTATATTACTCTCAATATTCTGATCAAGGTGCTACACGGCTCTTCATATTTCTCAGGCTTCTTTTGTAGCTTTTTCATTAGTTCCTTTTGCCCCTACAGGGTAAAGGTCTTATACATGTACTCAGCAAACCTTTATCCGGCTCACAGCAGTACATCTCAGTCATCAAACTCTGTCATATTTTGTGCGGCATGCTTAGTGATTACTTCAGGCCTGGCCAGATATCAGCCTAATAAGGGACAATTGTGCAATGTGTGAAAGGTCACAGGCATGCAAATCATGCTGGAAACCTTTGACCAATTAGATTCTCTTGGTTACGTGTCGCAATGGTAGAAGTGCAGATGGCTGTAATTGCACAGCCGCTTGCCCTTCTGGGTGCTCAGTCAAACATAAAATTTCCTGCATTCCATTTTTCACCTACTACCACCCCTGTAGCTCCACCTACAAAGCACATTCATTCAGATCTTTATATTGTACAATAGCAGCATGAAACAGTACATGTAGGTATTTCTTAGGGCAATGTCTGTGGGTTCTTATACATTGCTGCATTCTTTTGGGTTTGTCTGGCAAGTTCCACAGATACAGACAGCCAGTAACTCCTTTTCCTCATATTTTTGAATTTAAATTCCTTTGGATTAATTATCTATAATTGTCACAAAAATTCCTACCAATAGACCAACTCCAACGATGCTAACTTTTCTCATTGAATCGAATTCAGATGAGCCAATTCTAATAAAAGTGGCACATATCTGTATTTCCTTTGCAATGCACAATTTTGTGTTAGTTAAACAATTTTTGTACCCATTTTTCCTGTGACTCCATT
Source organism: Acanthaster planci (assembly GCF_054643075.1). NCBI lineage: Eukaryota > Metazoa > Echinodermata > Asteroidea > Valvatida > Acanthasteridae > Acanthaster > Acanthaster planci. Next base: position 11,361,392 of record NC_141795.1, read on the forward strand.
CCAGTATTAAAAAAAATGGACATGTTGTTATGACTCATAAGCATCTAATGTATAATGATTTTTGTGATGTATTACCATTTAAATGAAATACAACAATGCGTACACTTTAGGCATGCATAGCACACGCAGCCACGGACGACAGCACGAACTTGAAGAATGCTCTTATTCTTCGGAAACTCATAGAATTTGAATCCCAGTTCTTTTGCAAATTTATGGTTTCATCCACCAATGACCCACAATTTCAGCATTATTGTAAATTATGATGAAAGGACCACAAATTCTCGATAGGGCACTGTAGATGCGGCACAAAGATCAATCTCCGGTATACGGTGCACGCACATGTAGCTCCATGTTTATACATGGACGCTCGTAGGGGAACCAGTCGTGCCATGATACCAGTTTCAATGTTTTCTCCAGTATTACATCATACAAATTTCATTTCTCAACAGCACCGTCAGCTGTTAGATTGTGGAAATTTCTCATAAAACTCAAAGACACCATTCAGAAGTTTCGGCAAAATTACAAAAAATACAGACCCAAAACAGACTTGATTTGGTAATGAATATATGACTTAGTCTTCTGCTTTCAACCTACCCCAAACAGTCGCTAAATATGCAAATTCCTTTGCATCTGATTCAATTCACTAAAATTTCTGATCTACTGTTGTGCGCCCTCTAGTCCCATGATGCATAGCGGAATGGCCGTCATGTTCATCCTTCTTTTCCTAAGCGTGATTCTAAACGGACGTGTCTTTTTGACTTCTTCGAGTTTATCAAGTTTCTGTTTCGCTTCTACACCTTTGTGATATTCTGATCAAACTGTAACGTATTGTAATGAACGTACATTCAATATTTCAGAGTTGATGTGTGTATTTTTTTGTTTTGGTGGTATGGTTTCTCTTCTCATGTGTGTACATTTTATAGATTGTTGACTCTACACTATTATACTACCAAGCACACAGGGTCAACGGGGTGACCCTGGGATTGTTGGGGGTTCCGTGAGACAGAGGTCCAATACTGCAGTCCCCCTTTTTCCTTGGTATATATAGGGTCATCGGGGTGACCCGGGGTTTGTTGGGGTTCACAACGAAGTGCGAGCATTCGGAATTCCATGACCCGCTTTCCCCTATAGACCGACAGGAGTCGGTCTGCGGAGGATCGAGTGGCATCTTGCTAATCTTGTGACTCCGTGGCAAATGTCTGCTTCAATGGTCTTAGCTGCAGTGCGTGCGATATCCAAGGGCTCAGTTCCCCAATGTAACACCAAAGCATCGCAATCGATGATAGTGCAAATTTCCTCCACCAGCTAGGTCTGGGCGCAAAACTTCTGCGTTCCAGTTCCCAAGCATTCCGAACATGTGATGCCGGCCGACAACAAGCTCTTGTCAACACCTACCATGGGCAACACCCGACATCAGCATGGCTCACAAGACTATGCGCCGGAGTGGGCCCACACTGCCAGTGCTATGTACACCGGTCGCATCACCCCCGGTGCCATTGTCTTCAGACACCCTTTCAACCGGGGCACCCAGCCGTGACAAAGACACTGACTCTCCATGGGACAATGTAATGCTGTTATGTAACTAAGGCCTAGTGCATAAATGCAGTTTTATTAGGCCAAAAAAATACGTGATGTAGTTGTGCTGTGCATGCCTATCAAAAATTGTGTCGGTAGGATGGAACATTATGTTTATTTGAGGGCAATTTTGTGCTGATTGAATCAGTGGGGGCGACAGCCTCCAAAAATATCTCAAAAAGTGATTAACACCTGTCTTAATTTATGTAGAAAATTTTGAACAATTCACACAATCACGACGGCAATCACTACAGCAAACTGGCCAACAATGTCCTTGTATCGCGCAGTAAGCATGCATGATGCATCACCAGCGGGCGATAAACCTTGTGCCATGAGCAGAACAACCTCAAATTACACTCATGAATTGTATACATAAATAAATATGAGACCAAGTTCTGTGAATTAAATTAGAGAAAACCTCTTGCAACATAACATCGATGTCTTTCTGGCCTGCAGCCTTCTGCATTCGTGACATGTACGGCCGATGAAGAGTTTTTATGTACAATACATTCAGTACATGTACATGTACAGACTGCCCAGTGGGCACACGACGCGTGAAAGACGTCTTTTTGCGGTCGTTATGTGGTCGTGTGTCGTAAAGTGGTCGTGACAAAAAAACGACGTCTTAAAGACGTCTTTTATCCTCGGCTAGAAACATTGCTTCAGCAACCATGACCACAAAAAAACATGACGTCTTTAAGACGTCGTTTTGCAGTCGTTATCAAATCATCGGTACTACACATACAGTGAAAGGAGAAAAAGACGTCTTAACGACGTCTTTTTTCTCTATTTGAATTGTTTTCTTCAACAAGCAATACATGAAACACACGACGTCATTTTACAGTCGTTATTAAATCGTCAACATACAGCAGAAAAAGATTTAGATAACCTTATGAAGATTTTGCACGGTGACTTTTAGTTTGTCTCGGATTTTGCCGGTTCTCACTCGATTTCACCGCGGTCGTTATCAAATCGTCAACATACAGCAGAAAAAGAAAAAGATTAAGATAACCTTATGAAGATTTTGCATGGTGACTTTTAGTTTGTCTCGGATTTTGCCGGTTCCCACTCGGTTTCACCGCGGAAGGTCAAGTCCCTCCAGAACAATGGCATACAGTGTATTGCGAAATCCCGCCTGTGGCCGCAGATGACTGTTCTGTTTGATTGTTCTCATCTATTCGTCAAGAGGGATGTGTGAAATAGCAGTAGTGCGAATGTCCATTTACAGGAAAATTTTAACACAAGAGGAACTGCGAGTGTGGTTTAGTACACATGCTTGTGATTTATGATTATTTGCAGTGGAACTGACCCTCAACCCCCTCGCCTGATTTAAAATAACATGACATTAAAATACCCCTACATTTAGAATGGATGAGGCTATTTTCTTTCATTGCCTGCATGCTCGCAAGCAACGACTGGCTTCAAGCGTGTGCACCGCGTTACTATAGTGGCTCTGGCTTAGTCTTAGCTGGTTCCAGCCTTCCGAGGAGACTCTGAGCATGCCGACTGGAACCAGCGATGGCAAAGACTGAGGTCATGTCCAAAAGTCAAAACGGGCTTCCAGAACTACGGTTAGGTCTATTGACTTTGGCGTCTACACGTATTTCTAATGGAATAAAGATCTTCAGGTCAGGGAACCAGACTACTTCATAATTTAGTCCGTGCTTTGAATTAAGAGAGCTCGAGTACATGTACATGTTCTTGTATCGCTGCAAGCAGCTTGTCCGATTAAAGAAGAGCAAGACAGGTTAGGCCCTTCCTTAAAAGGTAAGTGCTTATAAAATGTAGTTCTGTTACGTATGGGCATTGTTGGTGAAGCAGAGGTCAGGCTTAAACGCAATAATTTTAATCCTCAACAGCCAACCAGGTTGGCCACGGTTGTTTCCTACCTCCATGGGTGGACTACAGACAGTTTTTATTCGTAGTCGTACGTAGACTCGCAGTCGTAGTGCAGTAAGGAGCATCTGGGCTAGCCATAGTGCCCATACTTCAGCGTCATCAAATATGGCAAATACTATCAGCGTCAATAAATCTAATTTACCCTTTTAAGATTAAACGTTATACCGTTGTATTGGTGAGACTAAATTGTGAAAATGTAACGGCAGTACATGTATGTGATGCAATGTACAATATTGGCCACTCGATGTAGACATGTTAGAGACAGTTGGTGGCAGAAAAATTCTTTTTCATTCTCAATCACAATGAACATGCGCACTTAAGCTCAGACGTGGTGTAAACAGTGGTAGAGGACCGGTTTATTTGCTGCCACCAAAGTCTTTATAGTTTTAACAAAAATGAATTGTCTTATTTGTCTAACATTTGCAGAAAGTGTTGCATCACACTGCACAACAGTGTCTGCAGTAAGACATCGAATAGCGAAGTACCTCAAGCTTAGTATTCCTACCAGAGACAAACCAAGAGCCCTGAGTAATTCAGCAGGCATGCCCACCGGATAACTGTGCGACCAGTCTAGTGCATCAGATGGCCTGTTTCCTGGCTGTTTCATATATTTCAGTGATATTTAATTTATGAGCATAAAGCCTATTTTTGTATTGGGTCTTATTTGAAAACTTTAAACCTTTTGTTGTTCAAGTAAAATATGTTCATTGTTTCCTCGGGTTTATTTCCTCAGGTTGAAGCAATGAAGGCTGTTTAAAGTACGGTAATAACAAAATTACACGTCTGATCGGTTTTTTTTTGGGGGGGGGCATGGGTAAAATCTTTTGCGGCATTAAAACACGTACAGTAATTTAAATTGTAACTGACTAGATCATCCTGTTCCAGGATAGTCTGTTTTCTAAAAATTTGACAAACCACTGCATGAGACAAAATTTTCTCCAAAAGGTGTTCAATATTTCCATTTTTTTTAATTCTAAGCCAACTCGATTTGAATTGTCTTATTAGTACAAGCCTACATCTTTTCATCAACTGATGTCTGTTTTTCTCGCTCTCATAAATGCCATTACATGTACATCTAAAACGTATTTTACTAAGTCTTGCCTTGTTGGAAATGTTTTGCCAAATATTCAGTTACATGGCTTGTACTACATGTACATGTACTGTATGATTAATGTTTCTCATTCTTGCCTTGTCCGTAAAAGTAAAACCTTTTAACTGCTTTTATCCAGGAAGTGTAAACACAAGTGTACCTTGTTTCATCGTCACGTTGATCGTGCTGGGTGTAATTGTAATGGTCCGTCCAAAGCCATTGAATTTACCAGAAATATTATTGGTACATAATATTTGTGTAGACCATCATTTTCAGCAAAGTGTGCTAAGAGGTTATTATAATGTGAAGAATGAGAGTTAAATAAAAAATTATGTTTAGTTGTAAACAGTCGCTTTAGTCAAAATTTATTTTATAGCCAGGCAGCGTGTTAAGGCATGTGAACTTCTTTTTATCATAAAAGAGTAAAAAAAAATTGAATCGTCCAATGCAGATGTCTTTTTTCCTTGATATTTGATGGATAAAAGACGTCTTAATGCTGACGTCTTTTACTGCTCAATAGCTGACGTCTTTTATTAGTCGCAATGTTGACGTCTTTTATTAGTCGCAATGTTGACGTCTTTTATCAGTCGCAATGTTGACGTCTTTTATTAGTCGCAATGTTGACGTCTTTTATTAGTCTCAATGTTGACGTCTTTTACTAGTCGCGATGTTGACGTCTTTTACTCGTCATAACGCTGACGTCTTTTTCTAGTCAGATCACTGACGTCGTTTACTGGTCAGGATGCTGACGTCTTTTGGCTTTGCATATACGACTCAAAAAAGACATTAATAAGACGTCAATATTAGACGTCTTTAAGACGTCATAACGACGTCTCGTGCCCACTGGGTGGTACTGCTTGCTACATTTGCATGACGCATTCTTTTGCATGGGTGCGGTGCAGCGGGAACTAGAGCACCTTCGTTTAATGCATAGAGTTTCGCACACGTTTTCACTACTGTGACAGCGAAACACGAATGTTGACGATGTGCAAAGTATTGGATAAAAAGTGATGGCTCTATCCCATTCAGAGACACTCGCTCTTATAGATTGAATCCAAACGAATAAACTTTAGGTGCTTTTGAAAAAACTCATGTTTATTCGAGGGTGTGTCACTGAGTGATTTATTTCTATGTGGAGACTATAGGGGAGCCTCGGGAGGGTAGAAATAATAAGAATTAAACTTGTGTAGACTGAAACCATGTTTATCCAAGCGGTGGGTTTGATTTAGGTTTTACCTGAGAAATTAGCGGGAATGCATTTTCATCCCTTCGGGGACTAATCAGCTGCTTGATTCAAAATATGAATTGGAATGTGTACAGGTATGGTTTAGTGAGTGGAATGGCACTCACTTGACGGAAAAGTGATTGCGTTTCTCTGGGCATGATATTCATGCACAATTAGTTTGAATGGGTTTGTTCATTCAAAAGTAAAATGAGGATATCTAAAGCGTAGTCAGGTTCCTCAGGTGTGGAGGAGTGATAGTCTTCCGCATGGCTGAGTTTGGCTGTGATAGTGTTCTTCTTGATATTTTTGACTACATTGTAGGCAACTATTAAAAGGAGGTTTGGGGAAAACTTCCTTTAATATTGGGTTGCCAGAGATGAGCTGCCAGTGTTTAAGAAGAGCTCTTTTGATATCTTTGTATTTCACATGGGGATTGTGCATAGTGGGGAAGACGAGTGGAAGTTCTTTTTTGTTCTTCACTTTTCAGTTGTTGTGAATCATGGATTCCTGTTGCCGGAAATTAATGGACTGCATCGACCTTTGAATCTCGGCTTGATTGTAGCCTCGTTGCAAAAGTTTTTCTGCAAAACTTTGTTTTTTTGTAGAAAATCTTTCCCATTATTTGTTTTTCTGGCTTATCTCAGGATTTCTCCTTTGACGAAGCCGTGGAATACGTGTTGTGGATGGGATGAAGTTCTGTCCAGGTATTTGAACGTTTCCGTTGGTTTCCTGAATACTTTCGTATCCAGGGTACCGTTAGAGAGGAAATGTGGACCTTAGAAAATTGTAATGTCTAAATAGGTAATGGAAGTTTGGGATGCCTCAAAAGTGAATTTGAGGGTAGGGTGCAGTTGATTCAGGTGGTGAACGAATTGGGTGAAGGAATCAAGTTATCCATTGTAGATGATGAGAATGTTGTCTCTGAATCAAGCCCAGAATAGGATTTTGTCCATGGGGGCTAAGATTTCCGACTCAAATTCATGTAAAACTATGTCGCAAATTTCTGGGCTGGCTACTGATCCCATTGCACATCCGATTTTCTGTCTGAAGAATTTACATCCAAACTGAAAGTAGTTGCAACCTAGAACAAGTTCTAAGAGAGTGTGGATGTAGTTGGATGGGGATCATGGCGTAGCTGAAGTTGTAGGTTTTGCATACCGATTCAATGGCTTGCGCCTGGTGAATGTTGGTGTACATAGAGACAACAGTGATGCTTGCCAGGAGTGAGTTTTGGGGAAATTTTTCCTTTTCTAGTTTCCGTAATATGTCTGTTGTGTCACAGACATATGTGGATTGGGCGGATACTATAGGAAGGAGGAAATAGTCCACATACTCAGAGATCTTGGCTGTTGGACTTGTGCAACCACTGATGATAGGTCTGCCGACAAAGGGTTCACCCGGTGGGGTTGTTTTATGCATTTTCGGAAGAAAATACATGGTAGGGCAGTTAATGTATTGCTCAAGTGGGTGGAGGCATCAACCCCAATTTTCACAGAACTTCCAGTTGACCGCTCATGCGTCGAGATGTTTAAAAGTTCTCGTTGGTGCCAAACAATGGCGTCCAGAGCTTCGACTTATTTCCAGTTTGCTAGGGAGGACTTTGACAACTTCCTCTCTGTCCCTGAGATTCCAACTGAGGCTAAAGATAAACTTTCCTCCAATGCTCACAAGCCTACAGGAAAGTCTCCATTTTAAGACAAGGACAAGTGTTTTGTTGAGTCTACTCTTCCTTAATTTGACAAAGCCTCATGACATGGTCTTCGCTGCACCATGTTTATGGCACTCCTCTCTGAGTATTTGGCCCGAGCGTGTGACGAAGATTCACCAGTTACTCCCGACTTGGCAGCTGTCGCACTTCGAGTACTTGATGATAACGTCAACTCTGTCTTCGAGCAGTTCGTTTGGATGTCCATTTTAGCCACTTCTGCAGGCAGATCCAACACCTTAGATGCCATGAACGTTCCCCATGAGGGAGTCAAGTAAAAACTTCAAGTACTTCCCCTTTATGGCAAAGACCTTTTTGTGGGAAAGTTCATGGAGATGATGGAGTCAGAAGTTATGCGCATTGACACAACACAAACTTAGTTTCCGTGAACCTCAGCCAGCAGCTCCACCTCACCAATCTCATCCTGATGACCACAGGGCCCGACCCTTCAGACCTCCATGTCAGGGCAGTTATGGTTCCTTTTACCCCATTTGTCAACCCAGTTACCAGACAAATTGTGGCTGTCCATCCTCCTCTCGGCCTACCAAACCACCCCAGAGGAGCTTCAAGGGAAGAACTATCAAGTCGCGTTACCCCCGACCTCCTGGGGGTAGACTTTCGTGATATTGCTTTGAGATATTTAAGGAATGCATGTGCAGGTACTGTATTATGATGAACAGTATGATAAAAATGTATACATTGAGAAGGCATACATTCTGAGTTTCATATACCGTAGGATTTTTATACGTCGTAAACAAAAAAAACCTAATTAAGTACAAATTCCCTTTTGCGTTTTTTTCCCATACTTTTAACCAAGACAGGTCTACTCATAAAGCACTGTAATTGGCCCCAGGAGTGGCAACCTTAATTTAAATTTATACTGAATGAGGTACAGTACTGTAATTTACGCTTAACTTTGGAATGCCAGATGATGGCTTCCCTAATTATTTTGTGTGGACCAAAATGTCATGTGAATTAGCTGGTCAAGTTTCTTGGCTATACCTGTATACATAATATGAGAGGTAAAACTGCCTTAAAGTCTCTTCTATGTAAACAAAATACATGCTGGCAAGAAGATGTTTTGGTTTAAAACACTTTAAACCAAAACTTTAGTTTACAAAATGCAAGAAAAAAAATATTGGGAAGGCAATACATGTAGCTGCTTGTTTTTTCTGGCAAATGAAAAAGCAGCGTTTCTTTTTGCATGTGTTGTGCATACTTAGTTGTCAGGATACTGCATTAACTGGTTTAGTAAATTCAGCCGACAGGCATCATATTTATTCGTCTTTTAGGAAACCATTAAGAAGAGGAACATTTTTAGTCCTGCTCAGCCTGAGTAGGGGCAGCAGCAGCTGTGACAGGGGCACGGTTCTGTCTATTCTTCCGTCCACCGCATTGATCTGCTGCCCCTTCCAGTAATGGACGACCTCCTTTTGGATCTCCAGGTCTATAGCCTTGCTTGTTGTTTTGTTCCTCCGGATCGATTCTGTATGAAACAATGTAAATTAATTTAAGTCCAGTAGATTTACTCAAGCTAAACAACAATGATACAAAACCCTTGCCCTCTTAAGTGTGTTAATTGATAAGCTCTAATTCGAGTTTGAATCCAAGCATGGTTTTCAAAAAAGCTCAACATTTATGGGACCCAAATACCTACCCAAATACCTACAAATACCTACAGCAAATGGGAGGGAAAGGAATCCCCTTCAGAAAATGTGACCCTCTCTCGCTCGATTTGAGAAAAAGAAATTAATACAAATGAAGTTTCAACTTAAATAAAAAATTGGGGGTTGTTGTCAACATTACTAGCTAGGCAAACTGTGAATTTGCACGAGGGAAACCTTAAAAATAACCAGACATCGGACCAAATGACAATTAGTTGATATTTTCAGTGGGCTTAATTCAGTTCAACTATCTCCAAATACATCCACAAACTTATTTTCCAGAATGCTCATCACTTTAAGCTTTTGAATGACTTCTTTCCCCCTTGCCCTGTCCAGTTTAACATTTTGAGCACGTCGTTGTGGAAAGCCCTTCCAATGATGCGGTTTAAGGCCTCATAAGTGGAGAAGCCTCCTGTACTGGACCAGGATGCAATCTAAAATAAAATCCACAAACAGATGAATCATTTTATAAATTCATTCTTGTACAAATTTTGAACTTAACATTCGCCCATAGGCTGAGAAAAAAGTAATGAACTGGTTGGCTTATTTTCATTAATTTATGCAAAAATGAAATGCCAAAGCCAATGTGTAAAATTTTTACTGCAAAGTAAAAAATAGAGATTTTTTGTGTACAATTTATAATGAAACTTTGATACTTGTGGTGCCTCAGTATACTTCAGTTGTCTTCAGGAATATGTAAATTTTCATTGGCATAACAGAGTCATGAATTTCCATACCAGGTGCTTCTCCAAACGCGAGTCTTCCTGAAGAAGCCTCTCCAAGAAATCGATGTCTTGAAGAGACGTCAGGGGAAAGATAAGGCCCTTTGGTAGATAATAGTCTTCTCCATGTTGTCCCGCATCTACATGTAGCTGCAGAGAAATCAGCAAATTGTTTTGCTGGTCCACCTTTCTCTTCAATTCTAGTATTTCTGTTTTAAGCTCCGTCACCAAGGTGCCAGGGAGGTGCTGTGTGGCCACCAGAAATAAAAAACTCATTATGCATGTATACATGAATAATGCCTACACGACTCATGTATTTTGCAATTTTGACAAAGTGACGAAACTCACTACAAAGCAAAAGACAGTATTTGTGCAGCAAGAAAATTTTCTCCTGAATCATGTTAGAATTGTCTCCCGGGGACACTGACATTTGCTCATATTAAATAAAAGAGTTATGCTGACATAACAAGGAGGAATGAGGACACGGTACACAAATCAATTGGATTGATTCTTTTTATCCCAATTCTCTGAGTGCATCATTTTTTTCAGTATTTGTGCTTGTCAAAAGATAGGTTCAATTTCCTTACACGTGTTCACCACTGTTATGTGCTGTACATGAAGAATCCCTCTTCTCAGCTAGTTTAACAACACATTACTTGTGCAGCAGGAATCAACTTATTTGAGCAAATTGGCTTCATACAGTCCCACTTCAAACTGGTTACTGATTCATAACCCCGCCTATGACGATTTCGGACATTAGAAGATACGGAACTTGTGGACGGAATCCTACCTCAGTGTAAGGAAAAAGTGGAAAAAAATTCAAACTCCAAAATCTCGCTATAGCAGCTAACGTTACACATGGACAATTCATGGCCTGATGGACATTAGGCCTATGGTCACAAAGTCAACTGAAATGCCATGATTGTCATGATCGTAATGACATGAATGAAGACCTTGTCAAACAACCTGCATGACCTGGGCGATCAAGGCCTCATGAATTTAGGCCAACTGACAGGACCACACCGACTAGTCACAAGCAAAGCATTCCATGGGGCTCTACACTACAATGAACCATGCCTACTGCATGCAGTTAACGGCCATCATGGCCATGACATGACAAAATTTGTACAAAACACTCATGTCCTTAGGCTACAAAGCACCGAGCCTGAATAATTCTACATGTATACTACACTCATCTCAGTTAATCCAAAATCCTGTGAAGAGCCGGAAAATGGAGCTATAACATTAGTAATATTAAAAAAGTCAGGGAATTTTCAGCATGAAGTGTATCGCGTCGCGCACAGAGGAGGCTTGCAAAATTCAAATGTCTGACAGTAGGCCTATGTACATGTACGTACTGTACATGTACTGTACATGAACGTGCCACGTTGACATGCGAATTGTGCGCTGGGACTGCTGGCTGGCCGATGGGCGTTGTGGATGACTGGTGTGCACGCGTGTATCACATGGGCACCGCGACCTCATGTCGTGATGCATCAAAAATCTCCAACCAAAGTTCCATTCCGTGGCTGGCGCTGCAGGGGTACGGTGATACTGCTAGATCATTCGCATCATGGCAGCATATTATGGTCAGAATTGGAAAACAATTGGCACAATCAGTATCCAAAATCCAAATTGTATACGTCAATAAAAGATTGAAAAAAGAAAAAATAGTTATATACATTTATTTTAAATTTGCCATTAATTTCTTTCGACCGATCCAGCTATTAATTGTTAATTAAACAAAAATTTTATCACAAAACCTTTGTCACTATCGGTCCAACTGTGGTTCAACTTTGGCTACATAACGCGGTTCGTGGGTGTTCTACGATCAGCAAAACCTATGTCTAATACGAGGTGGCTACCATCAGTGGACCTTAAGAAGCTAATGAGCTGCGTGCTAACGCCGCCCAGCCGCTGCTCAGCTGCTGGCGGTCCGACGGTAGCTTGCGCTCTGGGTGTCGGCGGGCGACTTCAACTCTTCGCAGAGTCTTGGGAAAAAGTCACATCAGACAGCCGGTTGCTCATGACCATTTGTTACAGATGCGCCCTCAAATTCTTGAGCTCCCCTCTGTCTGTACCTATCCTCCGTCCGACTCCAGTTCCTACTGACAGAAACAAATGACAGGCACTGGAGTCCAAGATAGACTCTCTCCTTCCGAAACATGCTATCTGCCCGGTTCCCGAATCTCAAACGAACAAGGGCTTCATTTCAACGTTCTTCCTCACTCCAAAGCAGGAACTCAGCAGCTGGTGATCTGTTATCAACCTCAAACCTCTGAACCGCTCTATCCACCCGAGGGAATTCCGCATGGAAACCCTTCGGATGGTCACGCAATCTCTACATGTTGGGCCTCTTCCATAGACTTGAAAAATGCCTACCTTCACATTCCGATTCACCCACGAAGCTACGAATACCTACGCTTCCTATACAACAGGAACCTCTTCGAATTCACAGCTCTCCTCTTCAGCCTCTCCACTTCACTGAGAGTGTCCTCGAGGGTTGCAAAGATCATTGCTGCCCACCTTCAAAGGCGGGACGTCATGCTGTTTCAGTACCTGGACGACTGGCTGATCATCGCCAGATCATTCAACATAACAGAGGTTTTTGCCCGCCTTACTCGCGACATCATGAATCGCCTGGGCTTCATCATCAACCACGAGAAGTCAAATCTCACCCCTGTGCAATACCTGATGTATGTAGCGGCGTCTGTCAACCTTCAACGAGGCATAATCTCACCAACGACCGAACGCATCGACAACCGTCTCGACTGCATGAACGTTTTTTCTACCGAGCAATCTGCTCCGGCCCGCACCTGGCTCCGTCTCCTCGGCTTGATGGCCAGCATGGTGGACCTCATCCCCCTCTGCAGGCTGTACATGCGTCCACTACAATTTCATCTTTTAGCTCTCTACAGGCCAAAATGGGACTCAATCAATCTCCAGGTCCCCATCTCTGACTTTATCAGCCCCCATCTCCAGTGGTGGTTAGTGAAGAGACGCCTCTCTCTCGGAGTTCCCTTCCCCAAGGTGAACCCGGAAATAACTATAACTTCTCATCTGGGCTGGGTAGCCTCCCTACCACCGCTTCACGCATCGGGAACATGGGACCTCCAGCTCCAAGGGAGTCACATCAATGTACTGGAACTTCAGACCGTATTTAATGCACTGAAAACTTTCCACCCATCATAGCATCATAGGTAAACGAGTCCTCATCCACTCGGACAACTCCTATGCCTCCTGATGAGACAAATATTCCTTTGGGCCGTGGATTATGGCATCAACCTCCAGGTGACCCACATTCCTGGTGTTGACAACTCCATAGCAGATCTTCTGGGGAAAGGTACGTCCCACGGAGTGGACTCTGCACATCAGTTTAGTCGAACAGATCTTCACCGAAGTAGAGAAACCGAACAGCGATCTTTTCGCCTCGGCAGAGAACACCCAACTGCCAGTATTCTGCACCAGATTTTACCACCTGCAAGCCTGGGCAACAAACGCTCTTCAAATCAACTGGGAAGGAATGTTGGCCTACGCTTTCCCTCCAATATCCCTAATACCGGCAGTTCTCTCCAAGATCAAATGGGAATGCTGTCATGTCCTTCTCATCGCCCCCTTCTGGCCACGCCAGTCATGGTTCCCGTGTCTGACCAGACTTCTCGTCCGGGTACTGGTGATCCTTCCCGGCAGACCGGATGTGCTACATCAACCAAAATCATCAATGTCTTCAGATTATGACATTTTACTTCGTGGTGTTCAGAGTGAGGTTTTGTTCCGACCGAAATTTCTGTGACATCTATAGCTGACTTCTCCATGCATCTGTTCAAATCAGATCTCCATGTTTCAACTATCTGTAACTACCAGTCAGCCATTGCGGCTATACACGATGGCTTGACTGTGTCAGAAAATACTGCTCTTAAACATCTACTCCGGGAATGTTTCTTGAGAATAATCCCTTCATGGGACTTGTCAGCTGTTCTCCAACTGCTTGCTGGTCCCCCTTTTGAGCCTCTCAGTGACGCATCGTTGATCAACCTATCAGTAAAATTGGCATTCCTACTAGCAGTTTCTACCTCACGTCATGGCAGTGAGATGAAGGCAATGTCCATCACAGATGGCCATATTTCATGGGAACCCCATGGCATTCATCTCATCCAAACGCTGGGGTTTCTCACCAAGAACCAGTGAGGTTCTTTCCTTCCTCCTGACATTTTTGTACCAGACATTGCCAAACACACGGGGACTCCCGACAACAAACCATGGTGCCCAGTGTGACCTTTTAAATGGTACTTAGCCAAAACCAGAAAACTCAGAGGCACAACTTAGCAGCTTTTCATCACTACAATAAAACCTCACCGAGCTGTGACCAGAGATACTATAGCCAGATGGACAGTTTCCGTTATCAAGTTTACCAACCCATATTGGCCAAACTCTGTGGACAATAAAATACTACGCCTCATCAGTGCTCATGATATCCGAGCAGTTACCACATCATGGGCCTACATGTACTTCAGGGGCATACCGATGGAGGAAATATGCAAGGTAGCATGCTGGAAGACCCCATCTCCTTTCACCACATGCTACCTCACCAATGTTCTGCAAAAGGACCCCGCACATGGCAGAGTGGTCCTAACATCAGCCACATCGATGCCAAAGGTTTCTTTATCAAAGTGGTCCACCACTGAAACGACATAACTCCATTATTTGGTGAGTCCGCAATAAAGTTTGGACAATTTCATACTCCTCTGGCGTTCATATTATGTAGTGCGTCCTCGCCGCACCCCCCTCCAAGGGCTCGGTGCTACTCTACATATTTAGTGATTGTTTGGGGTAGGTTGAAAAGAGAAAACTCCTCCCCACAGAAATGGCGTACGACGGTTGATCAGAAGTTTAAGCGAATTCGGAATCAGACGCAAAGGAATTTGCATATTTAGCGACTGTTTGGGGTAGGTATTCAATTAGGTATTAGGATTACACACTAAACACTTTTAAAATCGTTTTGAGTTGGTCTTTAAGGTTTCCATAGTGCTCAAAAGTGTTGCAAGGCTATAATTTCCTGGCTGATTTTAACATCAGTGGGAAGTGATTGTATGTTAATGCACATGTGAACTGTGGTTTGGCTCCTGTACATGTACACTTAGATTTGGGCATGTGGTATTCCCATACTTGTTGGGGCCTGTGTTGTTCAAGGGCCTGGTGTTGCACCATAACTGATGTGCCTGGTGTGCCTATTATTTACTAACTCTTCTGACAACTGGTATGCCCAAATCCAGTATCTGGATAAATAAAACTTCATTAAGGCAGTGGCATAAAACTCGATAATTTACTTTCTGGCTGTTTTACTTTGAGTCTAATTCTAGGGAAGGCGTGGAAGGCCAGTGTTACATGTATGTGGTTTTGGAGTAGATACCAACACTACCGTCCTCAGTTATAGGCACTTATTAGCCTTACATTTCTGTGGCCCCAGAAATCAGTCATGATATTTGCAAACACTGTGGAATTTGTACCCCAGTTTAATGGTTAAAACGTGAAATATGTTCAGAAAGATATTAGCGTTACACTGATACCCAGATACAAAGTGTTAGAGTTGAACAATCTGATTTCATTGAATTGAACTTGGCATTTAGTGAATTATTGCCATGCTCAGTCATCTCGTTGGAGTTCATCACTCTGATGCAGTAATTAAACATCTTCATTCATATAAACAATTTCTGCTGCAGCTGTACTTCGTGTCCAAGCGGACAGTTTTGAACCTTCTGAGGAATCCCATGCAAACATACATACAGGTAAGAAGGAAGGATGACATGTACAATACATGTACAATGCATTCAGATTCTGAATTCAGTTGCAGCCATATGAACCTTGAAGTATACATTGATGTAAGCTGCTCTCTGTTGTCATTTAAAAATTGGAAGTGACCCATCTTTGATTCTTCAAAATCTCCTGGAGGTTATGGGGGAATTTAAGGGGTTTAGTGTGGCAGAGCCCAGCCAATGTTTTTTTTAACAAATAGCTGGATTTGCCTCATAAAAGCTTAAATGCAAATATTCTAGAAAGTTTCTCTGGAGTGTTGGATTTTGCAGGATTTGGAGGGATGTTCTTGGAAGAAATGCAACGAGTGAATAAGCCAATATGGAGTTTGTGGCAGTAATATGCGGAAGCAGAAATGCCTTAGAAAAAAAAGTGAACAGAAACTAATTATTTGTCTGTAAAAACTTTGCGGAATTATCCTTGTGGGCGCTATTCAGTTCACGCCTGAGATCCAAAGACTTGTCTAGTGCATACAGTACTTGGTGCTCATAATAACAAATCAGTGTGGTGTTTCATTATTGAGTTTGCATTATTTTATTGTTGTACTTCTTTATCTCTGTTAACCAACCTCTTACAGTTCATCTTCATGATTATATTTGGCCTTGTGGTTGGGGGTTTGTACTTCCAGCTTGATCTCTCCACCTCAGGTCTTCAGAACAGGTATGCATTCAGAAAGAAATTCTGAAATTGCAGTTGCTCTAACAATTTGGACACCAAACAACAAATTTTGGAGGAGAAAGAAAGAACAGGCTTAACTCACAGTCCACAAGTTTTTTCCAAGTAGGAAATTCAACACTAGTCACAACAAGACTGTGTCTGGAGCAGACAACCATAGCTACAGCTTTTTCTTCTGTTAGCATTTGCTCATGTGTTTACAACTGTTAACTTAGGCTTGAGCCTTGTTCTACATGTAGACACAAGATGTGAATACAGCCTCATAATAGCATGCCTGTTTGATCTTTTCCATTTTTGGTTTCAAACATTAAACAGTCGTAGAAAGATATCAAAGTTGTGTTTTGTTGTTTGTTTTTCTGTCAGAGTTGGTGCTTTCTTCTTTCTCATCATGAACATGGTCTTCAGCAACCTCAGTGCCGTGGAGCTTTTCATCAAAGAGAGGGTTATCTTTATGTAAGTTTAGATAGCAAAGTTCAATCATTGCATAATATGATGCAGTTAAAAAGTCATCCCTTACAGTGCACTTAAGCACCATTAGTTACTGGCACACACTGTTAAACAGCATACACTGGTATTTGATACAACTCCTAGGTGAAGGGTTTCTGAAACCCCACTCACATTTGGATTATGGGATGGGCCATTTGATCACCCCCCATAATTCAGTGGTGCAAAGCATACTTTTTCAACAGCCAAAAAATGACTAAAATAGGAACAAAAACAGAACAAACAGCACAAAAACTTAAAAAGTAGCATGCTTTTGTAAGACGAGGGCACATTATATTTGCATGCAAGTAAAATGAAGGTGTATATCTTTCTCACATTCCAAAGTTTTCCCTTTCC
Organism: Acanthaster planci; assembly: GCF_054643075.1. Taxonomy (NCBI): domain Eukaryota; kingdom Metazoa; phylum Echinodermata; class Asteroidea; order Valvatida; family Acanthasteridae; genus Acanthaster; species Acanthaster planci. Next base: position 11,378,598 of record NC_141795.1, read on the forward strand.
AAGAAATTAGACCTTCATTAGTCTGGTATACAGTGCAACAAAATAGGTTTCCAATTACACAACTTTCCTTTAGTACATACAAAGTTAAATACATTTATTTACATTAATATGCATAATAGCTGTATTTACAAAGTGAGATACATTTTATTTACATTTTCACAGATCATTCTTAACAGGCAGAAATAAACACCATTTTCAAATGTTTGTTCTCCCAGTGATTTGTTCAAAACCTTGGGTTTGACTTATTCACTCAATTGTTAGCAATAAAGGTTGTCAGTACTAGTGTTTAGTGGGTATAATTCAAAGAAACTGTCGGTGTTAAGGTCCACCGTGCAGCCTGTCTTCTATGGCAGAGATGATGTTTCTCACGAGTCCACAGCATTCTTACCAGAGGGGTAGTAACTCACATGTGAGTTTGCTGACAGATTTAGCCTGTCCAACTCCCCTTTACTTGTCTCTCATGGAGGAACCAGGTCTCTGACAATCTTGGTTCCTGGGCCAATCTCTCAAGATTGACAACGTCAAACAGGCTCTCAGTTGCTCAACCTTGGTTTTGGTGCTGTTGAAAGAATCACAACGTACATAATACTCAGTGCCTGTAGCTGGGTAAGAATCGGCCTCTCATAGCTTTCTACTTGCAGGAAACCGAACAGACTCAATTCTTTTCTTCTCAGTTCATGACAGTAAAACCCTTGAAAGTCCCATGACCAATTTGGATGTACACATGTACATGTATTGTTTTCCACACCCTATTTAGTAACTTTGAAAAAAAAAAGATATTCTGTCATTAATCTGAAATGATTTAACCACTTCGGACCGGGGCATTTTTCAACGTTGAGGATGCTGGGCCGGCATGACTATCAGTTTTTCCGTTTTCAAAATCCTTCAACAATTCATCATTCCATTTAATAGTCGTTTATAGCCGCACGGAGTAATCTTCAGGCACTACTCTTAGTTGACAGGTGACCTTCATTGACGCCCAAATATTTCAGCCAGGCCTGCAGCCTTGTAAACAGAGCCCAGATTGTGCGGTGTTATACAGCTGTCTTTTGTTCACGAACCTGGCTCAGTGCACTGCTGACCTCTTTTCAATAGGGGCCAGATTAGCATGCAGCGGTGCTGTGTGGCTCATCGCTGCGGTGGTGGAGAGCTTTTGTCCCCGGTGGTAATCCGCTTGCTCTAAATACCCCAAACCCTGGTATACGGTTTCAAAATAACACTGGATTATCACCACTTTTGAGAGTGAAAAATGCCGGTCATGCCCAGCAGCCTGGTCTTTTGTTCGGAGTACGGTCTTTTGTTACAGGGCCCTGTTTCCTTTGTCCGAGTTCGGAGACCCCGGCCACACATATAAACCATACGGCTCTGATCCCGGAGTCCCCAGCTGGTAGTGGTTAACCAATCAGATCTGTACTCTCTGTCCATGTAATTCATGGTAATTAACATGATAATAGTAAGAGGGGCTTGCCATCCCCTGGACATATACAAACACAAACTTGTTCCTTACACTAGGTTTGGCCTATAAAAACATTTATAATTAAAATTAATAAATCAATAAGGTGTGTAGCAAATATGAAAGTCAAAAGAGTATTCTCCAGACTTCAATTCACATAGGGATAATCTTTTATCATGAATAGTGGCCTGAGTAAGTTCTGCTCCCTCCCTTTCCCCTGTATCTTTTTGAATGTCCCATCCCCTTCTCATTGAAACTGTTAACTGGTTTTGTTTGTTCTAGTCACGAGTCTGCCAGTGGATTCTACAGGTGTTCTGCTTACTTCTTTGCCAAAGTCTTCTGTGATCTTCTCCCAATGAGAATCATTCCAACATGCATATTCTGTGCAATCACATACTGGATGATTGGTAAGTGACAGCAATACAGGTATATGTTGAGTTAGATGCATGTCTACTAGGCCCACTAGCCACTTAATTTGGGTGTAATGTGTCTTTAATTGCAAGCTCACATTTAACTTAGAATATCAGTTACACTGGAGCTGAAAGTATGTAATGAAATCTAGGATGGAGGCTAAAAAAGGTTGATTGATCTGTTAATCGGTGGTGCAAACAGCATTTTATAGGAACCTGAAATGTGCCCACCTTACACCTGTCCCATTGCATTGTGACATATGGACCACAAGAAATAGTCCGAGTGTTAAAGACACACTCATTATTTCTGGAAGTGTCATTACAACCAGGAATTGATTGAAAGTATTGTGCAACATTTCATTTGGCATAAACATCAAGGCCATATGCTAAAGAGTAAAAGAAAGCTACTGTATGGCCCTTCTGTGGTCTGGCCCCATCTTTGAAAATGAAGGCCTGGTGATAACTTGTAAATCACATTGAAGTGGGATAATTTAGCCATGTTAGGGTGAAGCACATGCAACATATCAAACCAAATTGCCATTAGGTTGAAAATTCACTGACATCATGTTTTCTCTTATACTGTATATGGTTTACTGTATATGGTTCATGTTGACAAAAATCAAACTTCACAGTTGAGTGCTTTACAGGTTGTCAAAAATTTTCCCGAAGTTCTCACCTGCAGTTATTATTAGTATTATTTATTTCTGATAATGACACCAAGGATTCTTCAAAAGCTCCCTAGGCACACTGTACTGGTAGCTTTTAAGCCTGAAGAAATGTGTCGAGAGGATACAATGAGAAGCAGTTACAGTTTTAGAGGTGGGAAGACACCCCAGAGGAGTATTCTGGGTAAAACCCGTAGAATCAGGTGGGGAGTGAAAATCCAATCCACATGTAGACCGAGCCGGGATTCAAACCTGGACCGCATAGATGGAAGGGAAGGAAAGAACGACTATATCAACCTGACTCCCCAAGTCTCAATAAGAAGTCACATGAATTGTATATTGTAAACATTCCTGGGTTAAAGTTAACCACCTGCCGCCGGGGAGCCCGGTTTCGGGCACATATTCTTTATATGTATAGCCGGGGTCTCCAAAATCAAACTAAGGGAACTCGGCCTTGTAACAAAACCATACTCGTAACAAAAGACCAGGCTGCTGGGAATTACAGTGAACTCCGACTAAGTCGCCATTGCGTAACTCGTTATATCGTCCAAGTCAGCCATTTGACAAAGTCTTGATCGCCTGTGATGCATTTCCATTGAAAATTTCATTTCTAAGTCGGCATTTATAAGTCGTCATTTTGTATAAGTCGGCACGTTTGCTTTGTTTAAGTCGGCATTAGAAAAAAATGGTGCTTTGGTATTGGTTTCCTTCACCATGGTTGCCAAAGAGTGTCAAGGGCGAGTCCCATGCGTGCGCGGCCAGCATGAATACATCAATACCAGTAACCCCTCTAGTGCTACATGCATGAGCTCTGTCCATTTTGAGGGTCGCTTTATTAAATGTAATCTGTTTCCCTGCCCAAATATTCCCAGACAACCCTTGATAATGATTCGTTGGGTAGTCAGAATCATTGGGTCTGGTATCCAGACTATATTGAGTGAACTTAACCAATGCATGAGTGTGATTGAGAGTGTGTTTTCTGTATACAGTAACTGTATCACATACATGTACGTACTGCACTGTAGAATCGTAATGTGATATGCAAGTGGCTTGCCATCTTTGCTTCGTCATTAGGGGCACATAATTAAATATCAAATTTGCAGCCCGTTAGGACAAAGAACAAATTTGCTGGGATCGACCATGGAGCCAGGGTAGACCAGGGTAAATCAAAGCCATTGAATTAGTGCAAGGAATTATAATGTACATACTGTAGGCAATACATGTGTACGTGTAAGTTGGCAAAATGATGACTTACACGTACAACACAAGTTGGCATTTGTGTAAGTCGTCATAATTCTTGAGTTCCGAGAACGCTGGCTTAGTCGGAGTTTGCTGTACCGACATTTTTTCACTGTCAGAAGTGGAGAAAATTCAGCATTTTTTTGAAACAGCATACCACTGTTTGGGGCATTTAGAGCGAGCGGATTACCACCGGGGACAAAATTGCTCCACCATCGCATCGATGAGCCACATAGTAACGCTGCATGCTAATCTGGCCCCAATTGAAAAGAGGTTGATCAGTAGCACACTGTGCCAGTTTCCTGAACAAAAGAAAATTATGTATCACTGCACAGTCTGGGCTCTTTTTACAAGGCGGCAGGCCTGGCTGAAATACTCCAATGTCAATAGATGTTGTCTGTCACATTAGAGTAGAACCAGACAGTCCTTCGTGTGGGTATAAACCAACCCAGGAATTTTTAAAGAATTTTGAGAACAGAAAAAATGAAAAAGATCCTGTCCAAGCAGTATCACTATTCATAAATGCCCGCAGCGCGATGTGGTTAAGTGTTCGTGTATAAGTGGTAACACTTCTTCTAAAAATAAGCAAAACAACTTGTGAAGGACTTAACAACAGCATCAATAATTAAACTCAACATTGGTTTTGAGAGGCCCAATTTCATAGCATTTCATAACAACCGATTTTTTGCTAACAGTAGGGGTGTGCATTTGCGGGTATTTTTAGAACCGGGTACCCGTTTTTTGTTAACATCGGGTACCCGGGGACCCGGAAAAGAGATCGCCTGATAATGGCATTGCGCGCAACCCGGTGGATCATGTGCCCGAAACACGGTTCTTTTTGGTACCTAGGAAGCAAGCAGAACATTGTTCTAAACGTCAGAGATAATCTTTCCTACCTTTTTATCAAACGAAATTGTTACCTTCAGTTTTCAAATTTTGTGTGGGTGTATGAAACAGAAAAACAAATCTTCACGGGAAACGTCAGAAAAAAGAACAGAGCTGCAAACCACGCACATGATATACGCACCTGCAAACGCTCAAAGGAAATGTCCCGGATGCTGCATGACCACGGACACGCGGAACGCATGTGGCGTGCACGAATGGTGAGCGCTGGTCGTGTCACGTGCGGACCAGATCAGCGCTATGTACGTCACGGGTTAAAAGGCTCAAAGTTTTATGTACAAAAATACCACCGTAACTCGAACAATGCCCACACCATTACATCCACTTATTTTGAAGTTTCTGATTAAAAAAACCGCCACCAAAATGCTTCAAACGGCGTTGAAAGTATCGGAAGTCTAAATAGGGTCAGGAGTCATCGCAAGTTCATTTCTTTTCTGACGAGGACCAGCACGTTGCATAAATCAACGTAGCTGCAACTGTGTAATCCTGGCTTTCAAGACGCTGAAACTAACCTGATTGCAACGCGGGCCCAATTGTAGTCCCCTTCAGGCAGTCCAATCGCTGACACTGCAGCAGCCATTTGACCGTAAAAAGAAAGGTCATGTGACCACACATAAGGAAGCCCAAGTGAAAAAAATAGCTGCGCTCCACGTTGTTAAATGACTAAGCGATACGAAAGTTTTGCCACACGAAGGTACGTACCACGATGAAGTGGTTTAGTTTTATAAATACTTTTTCAGGATAACTCCATTCCCCTGAGGTTCAAATTGTCGAGATTTTAATGCATAAGTACTTCGACAAGTGATATTTGATTGGCCGACTGTATTATGACTTGCACCTGTCAACATTTCCTTTTTTTTTCGAATGAAAAAATACTTGGATTTGAAATGCTTTAGTACATACAGAAAAAAATCATTCCTGTTTTTTGGTCAATTCCTCATCCACAGTTCCGCTGAATCACTGAGGAAATTCAAGTTGCTTTAATTTGAAAATAATTTTGAAACGGAATATTTCTTGGTATAAAACTTAACTAAACTGGTTCTCTGACTCTTTGGGTTTGTAGCGCACATTTAGTGCTTTGATTATAAAAGAGGCCGATCAACCGCACAATTTGTGTGTGATCGCTACTTACCGCACGCCGTGTGGAGTCCCAGTACCGCAGGAATATTACACAATCCGCTCTCGCTTCGTCGTCAATCCCGACATAAAGTACTTTTCATTCATATTGTTTTATTTGACAAAAATACTCTTAATTCAAACAGTAAGCACTACTTATTCTGCACAAAAGTCATTTAGGCCGACAGGGTTTGATAGTTACATATACAGTCATGCAAGTGTACATCAACAGCGCTCCCCCCTCATAAGACAAAACTCCTTCGGTCTCTTGTTCATATAGGTTTGGTACAGTCATTTTCCTAGTTCCAGATCGCGAAAATTATTCAGTAAGACTGCAGCTAAAAAATCCTCAAATTCGAGTGAAATATGGTCAGAAGTCAACTTTGTGTTTTGGATGTACTTCAATTTTTTTTCTTCAAAATCTAAGCTTTTATATTTGGATTCACAGGATCAATCGACGAAAGTGATGATGACACCTTTCCTAGTTCTGGATCGGTTTAGAATCGAGACAAAAACGTCTTCACAAATAAAAAGTAACCACACGAAAAATCCATTTTCAGCCAAAACCATTTTAAAAAGTTGCTTTTCTAATAGAGAATCTTTTAATTTTGAGAAAATTAGATGAAAAATAAGAATTCTAATGAATTAAAAAAGGTAGAAATTGCGTACGGTTTGACTCGACTTTTAAACTGTACAGTGAGCTATCAACGTTATCCTCCCCGCGCCGCACAGTTGACGAACCCATTACGTCACATACATTTCTGCTGCGCCCGTGTAGTTGAGTTCGCAACGACTTTGCGTGGTAACGCTGGGCGATCCGAGAGTGGGGGAAAAGCTTGCCGTTTTCGCTAAATTAACAAAAACGAAAACTCTAAAAAAGTAATTTTGATTAAGCGGACATTAGATGCAAAGGTTTATATGACTATTCAATTTAAAGAAATATTTAAAATCACACGTAGCGAGTGACCTATCGCCTGTGAATTTTAGTGTTTTTTTCGCTCTTGTGAACTAGGAAATTCCGGAACTAGGAAAACGACTTGCGGTGCAATTGGCGGAGTGGGTAAAAAATTAGCTGTCAATCTCCGAACTCAAGTTTCATGTATGACCGCGGGACCGGGTTTTCATCGGCACGGTGGTTTTCCATTAAGTCTGTCCTTCAGTAAGAAATTTCACAGACATTTTATGCATGAATGTTTGTTCCTAATTTATTTACTTTTTTACGGGTACCCGGCCCGGAAAAATGGAACCGGGTTTTGAAATCGACGGGCGGGTACCCGGGTACCCGGCACAGGCCTAGCTAACAGGGTCTCCGTCTAATAACAAAACTGTTAAGCATTATGTTTAGCAAAAGCATGCTTAATCCAGGAGGAAAAAGTCGGTACAATCAGTGACATAACCAAAAAAAAATCACTGTGCGCTTGTAACTGTTCACATATCCCTGCCATAATACAGTGCATTAACAAGAATATAGTTTTGTGCTAACTCTAAGTTAGTAGTGCTGTGAAATTGAGCCCTGGTGTGATTATGATGGATTTTGCCATCTCCCCATCTACAGGGCTTAAGGCAGAGTTAGATGCTTTCTTCATTTTCTGTGTGAACATGGTCCTAACAACTGTGACTGCCTGTGCCTTGTCATTTGCCATCAGCTCCAGTGTGTCAATTATGGCCGTTGCCACTCTTTTTGTTGCTGTCTGTTACATATTCATGATGGTAAGATTTTATTGTTGTTTTCCTTCAAATTATTAGGAGTGTGTGCCAGTAAATGGGTTTCAAGTGTAATTTATTATTTTATAATCTGTATTGTCATACAGATGGTATAAAATGGAAAATTAGTGCTGTTAAGTGTCAGGGGGGGTGTAAATATTCACAATGGGAATTAAAAAAATGCAATGGATATTTAAATCAATGACACCAACTACACAATATTGTAGCATGTCCCGCTGAACAGGGTTCGACGCTGGTATAGAATGACATACCGCAACTCACCGTTTTGGTCACGAAATCTCTGTTTTATTGCTGTCGCGTACACCACAATGTGCTCTTCCGACAAGCTCTAAACATGGCGCCCATCGGTAGGGACTGCGCAGGCGCGAGGCGGGAAAACCGCGGGCCGTTCGCATACCAGCGCGGGCAGCCAGCCAACTCCATGGGGGTCCGAGCTGGCACCCCCACCAGCCGGACCCGCCGGCGCTACAATATGAAGTAATTACTTACTGTTATTCTGTTGAATCAGGATACAGGAAGAAAGTTTCAAGTGTAATTTATTATTTTAAGAACATGTTACAATTATTTAAATCAAAAACTGTGAATCAACACCATAGATTAATGTATTACAACTTGAACATGTTGAATAGCAAGATCCCAAATTGGAGATGTTACTGACAAAGACTGAATCATCTGGGCAGACAAATAAAATGAATTATCTCCAAGGAGTGGCATGCCCTAATAAGTTGACTTACTTTATTTGATGACAGATCTTCAGTGGACTTCTACTGAATGTCACAACATTACCAGAATGGCTGCAGTGGCTTCAGTACTTGAGTATATTCCGATACAGTCTTAATGTAAGTGTGCTTTGTTAGCCCCACCAGTTGCATACATGTACAAAGTCAGTTTTAACTTAAAGTCTGGCTGATTATGTCTGGATTTGTGTTCAAAGGGTCTGAGAAATGAAATTGTTTTTCTATAGGCCTCGAAAATACACTTTTGCAACCTTGTACCCATGTGCCAAGCAGTGTGTCCCTGTGACCACTTGTTCTCCGACTCTGGTACTGGATCACTTGCACTTATAAATGTATGCCCACATGTCAATTACGAATAGTCTGGTGCCTAGAAATACTGTTCACAATTCGGTGTCTGATATAAAAACAGGGTTAATTATATGTGTCATTGTGAAGCTGAACACATTTCAAAAGATCAAAAGAATAGAATCTTATCCAGCCAATTCACACTGTCACATGTCATACAGATGGTATAAAATGGAAAATTAGTGCTGTTAAGTGTCAGGGAGGGTGTAAATATTCACAATGGGAATTAAAAAAATGCAATGGATATTTAAATCAATGACACCAACTACACAATATTGTAGCATGTCCCGCTGAACAGGGTTCGACGCTGGTATAGAATGACGTACCGCAACTCGCCGTTTTGGTCACGAAATCTCTGTTTTATTGCTGTCGCGTACACCACAATGTGCTCTTCCGACAAGCTCTAAACATGGCGCCCATCGGTAGGGACTGCGCAGGCGCGAGGCGGGAAAACCGCGGGCGTTCGCATACCAGCGCGGGCAGCCAGCCAACTCCATGGGGGTCCGAGCTGGCACCCCCACCAGCCGGACCTGCCGGCGCTACAATATGAAGTAATTACTTACTGTTATTCTGTTGAATCAGGATACAGGAAGAAAGTTTCCCATCCAGGGGTTACTCTGGCAAATAAGTGGAAAAAGACCCAAAATACATGTTCTCTGGGTATGAGATTGTGTTTCAACCAACGTTTCTTTCAAAAGGCATTATGGTGCCTTTTTTATGCAAATGCAATTCCTGTATTCTTTAGACAAATTGTGCAGTTTTCTTAGAAAGAAAACCTCCATGTAGTCCAAAAAAATGTGAACAAAAAAGTGCTGGAAATTTTGATGTTTTGCTATCCAAAATTTCCTTTTCTTTTATAAATTATTGTGTAGTTACAACACAAGCAACCCTTTGTCATAAATGTTTTCAGTGCGCAAATTTTGGGGTGACAATTGAACAGAAAATAATACAAAATGTACTGCATCTTCCCTAATATGGCATCACAGCAACAGCACCCTCGGTAATGGGAGACTTTGAGATAGTCCTTTTTAAACACCAGTTCTGAGTGTGCACACATTGTTCTATGGACCAGTGAATTTAGCCAAGACGTTTTGAAAACTTTTACAGGCCCAAAAATTTTAGTTCAGGGTCATCTGCTAAAAACAATTTATCAAGAATTTTTCAAGAAATCATCATAAAGAGTTCATGATTAAAGAGTGTTCACCATGCTAGTAAGTATGAGGGTTGTAATTTTTTTTTAACAAGACAAAAATAATGTCCTCATAAGGTTTGTCAAACCAGTGTGCGCTAGTTGTGTGAAAGAAGTCACTTTAGAACATTATCAGGGATGTACTAAGTTCCAAATGTGACATGAAGATTCTGGCTTTTGAGATGATTGTTGAAGTTCCAAAGAGATTTGAGATGTGAACTGTGAAGACTTTAACCATAATACTCGAAGCAGAGAACAGAGCTGGAGTCTAATATTGTACATGTACATGTATTTATGTCTTCAGGCCCTGTCGGTGAATGAACTTCGTGGATTGGAATTCTGCAGTTTTGTGAATGGTACTAAGATAAATTGGTGAGAAAAGCTCATTCTTTGTTTTCATTCCACTATTAAATGCAGAAATTACAGATAGAAGGGCATGCAACCTTGTTCTTGTTTGACGTTTGTAATTTTACATGTTACGGTTGACTTGTGGAGTTTCTGTGGGATGATGTCAAATGTGCCCTCTCCTGAAACATGATGAAGCACATGTAGGTTTGTTCTAATTTGTTTTAATCCCTCTGTGCACAGTGTGCCAGGGGAAGCTTACCTTGGGCAGCAAGGCATTGATGACACAGACTGGGGTCTCTGGAAGAATGAGGTTGCCCTGGGATCAATGATCATCATCCTTCTGATCTTGGGTTACATCCAGCTGCGGCGCATCCACAAGCTTAAGTGAAACTGATACCCATTGCAAAAGACAAGCAGTGAATCGCCTGCACAGTTGTCACAGCTCCTCGACACTGTTGTTGGGTCTTCAGCTGGATACTTTGCAGGGAAGCAGACACAAAGAGGAATTTTACACACAGTCACACTTATAATAAACATCAGAGTTCTAATTGACAGCAGTTGAAAGGGACTCAACTTCTGCAGATCCTCAGCTTGAATCTTAAAATGTTGCTTTTGCATTCACTTTCCCATTACGTATGAACCTACCTGTATTCTGTTGTATAACCATTAGGTCCATGATTAACCACTTCGTGCTGGGGCATTTTTCAACATTGATGATGCTGGGCCGGCATGACTATCATTTTTTCCGTTTTCAAAAACCTAATATTCATCATTTCATTTAACAGTCGTTTATAGCAGCACGAAGTAATCTTTAGGCACTACTCAATGTTGACAGGTGACCTTCATTGACGCCCGAGTATTTCAGCCAGGCCTGCAGCCTTGTAAACAGAGCCCAGATTGTGCGGTGTTATATAACTGTCTTTTGTTCATGAACCTGGCTCAGTGTACTGCTGACCTCTTTTCAATAGGGGCCAGATTAGCGTGCTGGGGTGCTGTGTGGCTCATCACTGTGGTGGTGGAGCGCTTCTGTCTGTAATGCCCAGCAGCCTGGTGTTTTGTTCAGAGTACGGTCTTTTGTTACAGTGCCCTGTTTCCTTTGTCCGAGTTCGGAGACCCCGGCCACGCATATAAACCATACATCTCCGATTTCCCCGGCAGGAAGTGGTTAACATGTCTTGTGCACAGTGGGTTTCAATTACCTAATAACTTAAAGAGTCCAGGACTGGTAGTGGTGATCCTTTTAAAATGTAAGCAAGTAGGCCACACATTTTGTGCTCAACAATTTTTAAGGTGATTTTCAGTAGCACCGTCAACTGACCATAGTCATGGAGTGTTGTCATAGAACGTTCCTCCTTTTGTAACCCAAAGATCAAGTTCAGTGTGCATTACATTGCTTGCTTTGCAAAACCAACCTCACTGAACTCTTAAAAAATATATTGTAATATAGAAAAAGTATGGAAAAACAGTCAGCAAAAAGTATGCAAAGGTTGATGGAGTTAAGAAAACACTTCTGATGTAGAGAAGAAGGAAATCACAAATTTCTCAATTGAGATTTTATTTGCAACTTATTTTTACTGAAAAAGCTGTGATAATAAAAGGTGGAAAATGTTTGAAAATTATCTGAAGTTGTTTTGCTTGACAAATCTGTAACATAGAGTTTTTGGTGACCCTGTGTAAGCAGATCTCATTTTAGAAGTGTAGCTCTGATAAAAACTGATGGTTTGGATCAGTGCGATGTTTTAGAAAAAAATTATAATGTATGCATGGGGCATTGAGATAACTGTAAGCTAATGCCAGTTACTACCAAATTGACAAATTCAGAAGTTTGGAAAGGTTATAATGTGCACTGTGTAATATACATTGTCATTCAAAAACGTCAGTGTCTTTATAATGCAAATTTGAATTTTGAATTTTAACTTCACAAACAATGGATTATTAAAGTATGTACATGCTTACTAATTTTAAGCAGTGTGGGGGTTGAATGTGACCTCCCTCAATTTTACATCATGATACAAAAATTGTTTATTAATTGTAGTTGTATTACAAGGTTGTCGAATTAACCTCACATCATGATTTGTTACAGTTAAAACTCAACAAATTTGTACATGCGTTGTATCACAGAATTGGTTTTTGTAAATGCGGACATGTTTTTCATGATCAGATATTTAGAAATCCAGTTTCAATTTGAAATGAGGAAATACTTGATATAAAATCGTATAAGTATATGTTTGCCATAATAAGATTTCAGTGTTGCCACATTTTTTAACACTTTGAACAAAATCTAATCTGCATCAAAATACTTGTGCTGTCATTATTTGTTATAAACCATTTCCTATTGTTACACGAACATGGAGTCCCAAGTCTATGATGTTCTCGCTGTTAACTTGACCCTTCGCCTGTGTGCACACCTCTGTTCCATCCATCCGCGCATAGGTTTGGGCTTTGTGAAACATCTACATAAGGCCTGAGTGCAGGAGTCCCTGTGAAATGAAAACTGTCAAACTGCGTGGGTAAATATAAGTCGTCAGTTAGACTACGATAATTATTCACATATATGAAAGTGAATAAATCATAACCAGTGGCGTATCCGGTGATGGGGGGCAACTTGCCCCCAAACTGTGTTTTTTAAAATTGTTTTTATTTTTTACTTTTACAAAGAACACTTGCTAGGTAAGACAGTAATCGCGATACATGTATATGTTATTAAACATTAGCACCAAAACCCGAAATGAAATCAAGGATGTCGGGACTGTGAACATTAGGCTTTTGATACTCTCCCGAAATCATGTTGAATTAGTCCAAAGTCACAGTCACTTTTGAATTTGCCCCACCTGATACCAAAGGCTGGATAACACCGCTTCTCATAATGCATACAGCTTAATTCTTGGAAATTTCTCACCCGAGGACAATTTTTAAAACAAACAAAAAAAGGGTGAAGGGTATTTTTTTAAAATTTGTTTCACGAGGCAGGAGGGGAGTGATTTTCTTGATTGGGACAGGATTTTTACTGCGTCTAATATGTGCTGAGTCGTCTTTGTAACTAATGACCAAGAAATTAATTAGGACAAAAAATGTGTGGGCTACAATTTTTAAAGATGTGCACTTCCAATCAAAATCTGACATCGGAACTGGATTTGGATTGATCCTTTCCCATAATCCGGCAAATTCTAATTTTACCACAACTTGGCATGAACCAAGATTTATTTCTTCAAATTACTATCCCGCCGTGGGGAGATGTAATGATTCTGCCTGGTATGTTCCCAGTTTCGATATTAAGCCTTATCCCGAAACTTTATGGCGTCTGCATCCTGGAGTTGTCTCCCTCTCCCTCCTTTTTGCCACAGCGGCATACATGACCCATTGTATTTGCACCAGGAATGAATGGCATTCTTGGGCCAAACAGCAGTGGAAAAATGTCGAGCTATTTTATTTGTCCGTTGTTATAAGAGGATTTTTAATGACTGACAACTCAATTTTTCCATATCATTAGACAGACAAATCACGGTTTTATGTTCAGCGGAGGCACTTATTCATTGACCCGAAAAATCTGATTCGTCCTGTCTTCTGCTTTCAACCTACCCCAAACTGTCCCCGTGAAAAAAATATGTACATGCCTTTGTTAAAAAATGGCTAATGGTGTCGTATTGCATATCCAAGATATCTGGTTGGGTGAGAGGACACCTGGACCACTTATTTGATGCGAATGTTTTTTACGAATGAAACTTTTTTCCAAGTTCGTGTTAACGAGGTATATAAAAGATGTCATTCTTCTGTATAAGACTGTCTTCTGAATATGCCTCCGTATTTGCCCCCTTTTATTCTAATGTCTCATGATCTTATTTAACTTTCACTCTTGTAGTCATAAATTTTTCATTTATTGACCTCGTGTGTAACTTGATATGTACATTGCAAAACGAAAATAAATGTTGAGTCAATTAAAAAATGCACCTCTGCACTGAGATGTGAACGTGCTCGTTATGTTACTGGGATGGGGGGTTCCCCGCTCATACTTCACCCTCTAGACGCAAAATAGTGAAACTTCACTCTCAAAAAGAATGAGTTTCATATAAATCAACTCCAAAAGAGTGAAAACCACTCAAAAACAAAGCCTAAGGAAACCACTCCAAAATCACAGAGGAGCCATAAAGCCCAAGGGCGAGATCTCCTGTCAATGGCTCCTTGGCAGATTGTAAAATTTCATTCTTTTGGAGTGGTTTTCACTTATTCCGGGGGTTTTACTTTTGTCAGAGAGGGGCTCACTCTTTTGGAGTGTTTTAAGAATAAGAGTGCATGAGTTCTTCAATCTTTTGCATTAAGAGAGCATGGTGCCAAACAAAAGAGAGTGAATGAAAAAGACATTTAGCTGTGCATCAGTAACAATATAATTACCTATGCGTCTGCCCGTCCGCAACAATCAGACATAACAAATCTGAGGGCTTAGCTCCGCTGGAAAAATTCCTGGATTCGCCTCTGATAATTGGCACAAACGTTTCTCGGTATTTTTTCTGATGTACGTTTTTATGGAAGGGGCGATTATACCATGGAGGTAGGAAAAGACCGTAGGGGTGCAGACCCCTAATTCAAGTGAGAATTTCTGACCAGCTCATTAGCATTAAAAGTGCCCCCCCCCACAGTATCTTTTGAAAAAAGAGATTGTTTGGCCCCCAAAATGGTGAGATTGTGTAAATCGTCACCAGGATCAACTCCCTGGGTCTTTGAGCTTTCATATGAGGGCAGAAGGGCTGAAAACTACGGTTGAAAAATGGTCCTAAGTGCCCGAGAAAGTTGAGGGTTGCCACTTGAAAAATGGCTGCAATCAGACTTCGGAAAAATCACTTTTTGGGGGGTGATTTTGTTTTGTGGGAATAATTAAAAATGTAATTGGTTAACCCACAAAAAATTGAAAAGAAATTGAAAGATAAGTGACCAGACAAGAATTTCATTTGTGTTTCAGAAATCTCAGGGATGTTGGCGTGCATGCTATTGGGCCCTGAACGGTGCTGATTTTACACTGTTTTCAATGGGGCTTGAATTAGTGGACTGGACCCTATATTTCAAAATGGCGGCGTCCATGCAGTAGTGGCGGCTGGGTTTAAAATTTATCCCTCTTGTTTACGTTGGTCCTGGCAGTGGTGGAGAGACCACAACAAGCCATGAATAACAGTTTTATGGGTTATGAGACATCAGAAATACTGGATTGTCGGACACAATAAATATCCAGGTAATCACATGAGAATTATATATGTACATGTGGAACATGTCACTTTGTAATTGTTTGTTTGTCGGATTCAAGAAATTCTTTGATTAGGATGGACTGAATGAAACCTAGAAAAGCTGGATTTCAACCCTAACAGAGCGTAACCCTAGCGGATGCCAACCCTAATGAAGGCTAACCCTAACAGAGGCCAACTGTGGCGGGGGGGGGGGTCCGGTTCAATTTTAGATGGTCAAGCACAGCCTGGGCACCGACTGGCCAAGCCCTGGATATGCACAGGTGACTCAAATTTATCGAGACACTCTGCATGGTGATTTGTTCTACTCTTGTGTTGGAAGTGCCCTATTTTGGGCTCAGGTTTTCAACTCTTGGGCTGGAGCCTGTCAACTGGAGTAATATCTAGGGTGAGCTTTCATGCATGGCCAAAGTTTTACGTCTTTCGTGCACTTGGCCGCTACAGTTGGCAGTGTCTAGCCTGGGTAACCCTCCCCATTATTTGTAGCAACAGGTAGTTGAAGCTGCTCATGTGAAAAGTGTAATTTTCAGCTGCTTACTGCACATTGTATTTGCACTAGTTAGTGTATATAGGCAGTCTGCAGTAGTTTGTGCACATTTGCTATAGGCTGACCTTGAGCATTTTCTCTCCATATACAGCCATTAGACAATTTTTTTTCATTTTTTCTCTGGAATTGAGGTTTTTGATGCATTCTCAACCATTCAGTGTTGTTTGGTGTGAAAAACTGAAAAATGGGTGTATATAAAGGGTGCAGACCACTAATTCAAGTGAGAATTTCTGACCAGCTCATTAGCATTAAAAGTGCCCCCCCCCACAGTATCTTTTGAAAAAAGAGATTGTTTGGCCCCCAAAATGGTGAGATTGTGTAAATCGTCGCCAGGATCAACTCCCTGGGTCTTTGAGCTTTCATATGAGGGCAGAAGGGCTGAAAACTACGGTTGAAAAATGGTCCTAAGTGCCCGAGAAAGTTGAGGGTTGCCACTTGAAAAATGGCTGCAATCAGACTTCGGAAAAATCACTTTTTGGGGGGTGATTTTGTTTTGTGGGAATAATTAAAAATGTAATTGGTTAACCCACAAAAAATTGAAAAGAAATTGAAAGATAAGTGACCAGACAAGAATTTCATTTGTGTTTCAGAAATCTCAGGGATGTTGGCGTGCATGCTATTGGGCCCTGAACGGTGCTGATTTTACACTGTTTTCAATGGGGCTTGAATTAGTGGACTGGACCCGTAGGGCCAGGGAGGGGTTCGCCGAGCGCTTAATTTTACCATGAGAGGGCGCTACAACTATCGGTGAGGTCGAGACCGCAGCTCCGCGCGCGCGATCGACAAACAAGCTGCACGGCCGGTCAGGCTGTACTGTGCGACGGCGCGGCGAGCCAGCTTCGTGCGGGCTGCACATGGGAATATGCCAGCTGCCAGTATAAGTGGAAAGGCCTGGAGGCCGGCGGGATGGTTATTGTCCGGCAGCTCAGTAAAGGTCAGAATATTGTTTGTTGTATGACTCAACAAGGGATTTCTTTTCTTCATAACAGCTGAACTCCAACTGTCAGAGTGCCTCCTAAATCTCGACGAGTTCGCTGTATATGGTCAGATTGGTTTGATTGGGCACTAGGCTCAGCAAACGCGAGGGCGAGAGTTTGGCTCGCTCGTCCATGTTGCCAGTGAGCTGGCCAGCTGTACCGAAGAGCGTGTGCAAGTTGTGGTGCCCGGAACCCCCTCCGAATTCTAGAAGACACGCCTCACTTTGCTTGGCTTGCGTGTGAGTAAGAACAGTGTACCCTCTTTGATAGTACTAAGAGCCAGTCACTAACCGTGTGCTAAGAGAATTGGATTGTAACGTCTTATTTGTTAAAATTTTATTTTGATGGAAGCAAAGATGGACATTTTCAGTTTCACGTGAAGGCCAACATGTAAATTTTATTATTCTTAGTCGGGGTCCCCATGCCTACTCGACAAGCACTGCTTCTAAGGGACCCCATCTACATTTTTCCCTTTATGTCTACATATCTACAGTTATGTAGGAAATTGAATGAATGTAAATTGTTGAGTTTTGAATTTTTTATGATGAAACTGAAAGTGGGAAACAAACTACAAAGGTATGGATTTGTGGTCATACTAGTTAACAGTTATAAAATATCTCCTGTCTTAGTATAGGTGTGTGTGGTTCTAATAAGTACTGGAGGGTACTCACCGTTTTTAATAGTATGCATTCTCAGTCAGAACAGCCTAAAAGCACTTTCCATATCACAAAGGCATGTCAAAGTGCTGAAAAAATCAGAGGTTGATAACTTGGATAAAACAATACATGTACATGTATCTTACAAAATGATTGTAGTCCAAACATCTGACATGCCTGCTGTGGACCCTGGTAAATAAACAAATTCCTATACTATATATGTACCGGATAATTGGTCATGTCTTTTTGTTTACATAAGTCAAATATGGCAATTAACCAATGCCAGGTCAGATCAATTGCTTGCTTACATGTACCAGTATGTTAAGTCTTGCCGCATAATCTATCACTACACTACATGCACTATGTACATATTCCACCTTCAGCCTGGTACGTGTACTTTTGTATTATTCATGGTAGCGGATTCAATCCTAACCTCTTTATCCTGAAAGTGAATGATTCTCAAGTCTTGAGGGCTGAATGGCAGAAACTATTCCAAAAATCTGGACATATACATGTATAGGTATGGTATCGGTATCTCAATATCAGGCTACATATACGCCAATTTCAATTGTCTTGATTTAAATCAAATTGATCTATGTACCGGTATGTAAAGTGCTGATTTAAATCAGCAGTTTCATTTCATTACTGAATAGGGTATGTTGAAATTTTGTCAAATGATTGATATTTTATCCCCAGGTTTTGCATTTTCCTTCTGTGAGCCCGCCTTACAGTACACCCACATGTATAGTGTTGATAAGAATGTTGTGAACTCAGACAATATGGGCTGGGAGTAAGCCATGTGGTATGTGGTTGATTCAAATCAGCGTTTTGGATTAAGACCATAAATTAAACAATTCGTAATATAACATTTTCACCTCGGAGTTCAATGTGGTAAAATGCCACTGTGTATCTTTTTATGTTTTCAGGTATTTTATTGGAATATGGACAATTCACAATAGTGCACCTCTAAGAGTTTATAACGCATTGACCAATCACAACATGCAGGTCTGTCCACCCTTTCCAAACGTGCATTGGGTCGACAGATTTCACACATAGTGATTGGCCAATGCATTGCAAACTTGGTGCACAATTGTGAAACGCCCATATTAGAAATGTATATATGTGAACATGTACATGTAGGTCATTATACAGTGAAACCAAAACCAGTGACAAAATGTTCTTAGTATTGTGAGTTTAATCAAGCCTGAGTCACCACTCTTACGTGTAATGATCACCAAGAATTTCAGATTTTTCATTCACAAACCTATTATAATAAATGAGCTTAAGTAATTATTTGATTATTTATCTAGAAACTTGACAGTTCTAATTGAACAGGTACACATATTTTTGAAGTGTCACACCCCAAAGCATCTAAAGAAGAACACATATAAATAAAATTGACCACCCTGCTCAATGTTGTGTATGAGAGTCCCAAGATATACATGTAAGGCAGGGACTGATACCGTATCTGTCCAACAAGTGCTTACAAGTATATGTACATATGCACTCGTGGTCTGTGCAATCATGGAGGAAGGACACAGAAAGATGGACAACTCTGGCACTTCAAAGTGTTTGATGATCATCACTTCCCAGTCAGACAAATAATAGAAACCATCCCAAAAATATGCTATTGCAGCCTGCAGCTTACATGTAGCTGGACAAGTGGTGCCAGTAATATCCTAGCTATACTAGGTGGTGGTGTTTTGCTTGCAGAATATAACTTATCCAGGAAATATTGAGAAAGAAATCATGTTTGACCTTCATGTACATGTACATGTACTTTTGCTATTTGTAAATAAACTTTTTGATTTTGATACGGTGTTCCATTATCCTTGGACTATTTGCAGTTTTATTTTTGTCCCTCCAAAACGTCAGGTCTCCTGCGTTCACATACCCATGCCCAGCCTAAATTTCCCATGTGCCTATTATAATTCGCTGAAATACTTGATTATACGTGCTGCCCCTTGAACCTCCACAACGCACTGCTGGTCCAGCCACCATGTTTGTCCTTTTCTCAGTGCTTATCGTTTATGGACGTGTCTTTTATGGCATTTTCGGAGTTGCGAGTTCTGAACCTTTTGTATTTGTGAATTGACTTGATTTCTGTCACAAAATAAAGAGTGATTTCCTGTCTTTTGGTAAGAGTGCTTATTTTTTATATTTTCTTTGTTCTTATCTGCCCCTTTTTCTGTGCATCATGTACAGGTTTGGGTGTGATCTACTGTGATGCGATGTGTTGGGTATGGCCGTTGAACGGGGTTGGGAAGCTCTTTTTTATCAATGTGGTGCGTGCGTTCGAATAATAATGGCCCAACGCCATACGGGTCTGGCCGCGGAGCGTGGCTTGGTGGGCTGCCCTGCTCCTTTGTGGTGTGGTTTTGTGTTATCTGATTAGCGGCCTTGACGAGGAGAGACCCAGTGGATTGAAAAGGCCGGGGTTGAGCGTGCTATGCCGCAACACTGCCCTGGACCTTTATCTACAAGATCGGGTTGAGCATGCTACATGTACATGTATGTTGTAACAATACTTAGATCGCTGATGACCACTACTGGAATTGATCGGGCTGAGGGAGCGGGTACCGTAACAATGCCCCTGATCACTGATGACTTCTCCATTCACTTACCCACCGGGCCGAGCGTGCTGGACTGCTACACTACCCTTGGTCATCGGCGCCCACTCTACGCCTACAGATCGGGTGAGCGTGCTATGCCGCAACAATACCCTTGATCATGATTGTCAGGGAGTAATGAGCTGTTCCTTTCTCTATGCTGCAGGTTCCGGGCATCGCTACCTACTTCATTCCTGGATGGTCCTACCAACCGATGGCTCAGCGGGGCCCCTGGGGCAACGGTCCACCGTCCGCCCCAGGTCCTTCACGGGCTCCTGCTCACCGAGCGGCACCTACTCGGAGGTCAGGCCAGTCAACTCCCTCCAAGCGGGTAACGGGTCCCACAGCGGGCTCGCCATGCTCCACCACTTCTGCCACGGGCGAGTCAGCAATTCAGCATGGCACCCAGCCTTCCGTTGGTGTGGACAATGGTGCCCCTTCTGGACTGCTACCGGTATGCCACCGGGGCTTCAATTTGCCACATCCCATCCAAAGCTCTAGCTTGCTGATGGACTCCAGTCATGAGGCCACCGGGGACACTCCGGGACAATCTGTGTGCTCCTTGAAGGAAATGACCAACCACTTGGGGGATCCCCGCCCCATCCTTCGTCCAACCGTCCTGGCCTCCAGCTCCCCCGCACTGGTGAAGACTAAGAAGCGCAAGGCCAAGTCATCTTCCTCGGCCTCTTCTTCATCCAAGGCCAAGAAGAGACGCCACTCCGATCCGGGTCCACCGCCACGGATGGCGGCCGTGCCGACCCTCTTGGAGGCCTTCACCTCTCTTACCCGCAAGATAGACTCTAAGCCTCAGCCAGCAGTGACGGCGCCCGACCTGGGTGCCCTCCCGGCCGCCCCCCTCCCTCACATGGGGCCTTCTCGGAGACCGAGGCGACTTCTATTCTCCAACGAGAACCATCTCTTCAGCGAGACCCAGCGCCGGAGTTGGCCCCGGCTCATGGTGATTCGCTCCGCTTGGAACATGGCTCGGCTCTCCATTCTGCCTGTCTTCGGCCTCTCTCCTCCGAGGATGATGACATCGACTCTATGGCTGGTCTGACTCAGCCGGAGGGCTGCCTCTGCCTTCTTGAGTGCGACATGATCTTCGTTCCCATCATCAGATCCCATGCCGACTGAACAGGAACACATGTCGTTCAAGTGTCGCCCTTCTCCTGAGCCCATCTTCCTGGAGATTCCCCTGGATTGTTCCTGTGTGGAGATGATGAATGCCTATGTGAAGGTTAAGCGCTGGCGTGCAGCTCCTCCCAGGGCCGTGTCTTACTACCGCTTTCCCCAAGAGGATGTCTCTCACTTCCTGTCAACCCCAGATATTCCTGACGCTGCCAGAGACAAGATCTCATCCGATTCAGGCAAACGCAACACCTTCAGGGTTAAGGACAAGGCCAACTTTGACGCACTTCTCCGTCACCTAGATATGGCATCCCGCTTCAGCCCCCGATGTTCAGCCTTCCTCCTCCTTCTATCGGAGTATATTACCCGAGCCTGTGAAGAACACTCTCCTGTCTCCCCAGACTTTGCAGCCGTGGCTCTGCGAGGGCTCGACGAGGGACTTAACTTGGTCTTTGAGCAGTTAACTCGTATCTCCCTTCTGGCTACTTCTAGCCGCAGAGCCAATGCGATGGACGCAATGAATGTCCCCTATAATTCCGTCAGGAACAAACTCCTGGACCTTCCGCTTCTTGGGAACGATCTCTTCGCCAGAAAGCTCACCGAGGTCCTGGAGTTGGAGGTGATGTGTATGGAGACTGCCAAGAAGATCTCACTTCGTGAACCTGCAGCTCCTCCGCCACTACCTCTTCCGCCAGATGTTCGCAACCACCTCCAGTGGTGGACTATGAACGAGCACCTGTCGACTGGTTGCCCCTGCATTCCCCCGAGACCGAATGCCACGGTGATGACTGACGCGTCGCTATTCGGATGGGGGGGCCTCCCTTCCTCCACTTCATGCATCCTGGGCTTCGGACTCTTCCTTCCGCAACAAACACGTCAACCTGCTGGTATTTCAGGCAGTGTTCAGTGCCCTTCACCATTTCCAGGAGCATTCAGTAGGCCTGTCAGTTCGAATTCAGAGTGACAACTCCACAGTGGTGGTGTACATCAACCATCAAGGCGACACTCGCTCCCATCAGCTCTGCGTCCTTTCATGGCAGATCTTTATGTGGGCGAGCGATCCCGACGGAGTGGACTCTTCATCCGGGCTTGGTCAGTCAGATCTTTGTGGAGATCAAGTGTCTCCATGTCGACCTTTTTGCATCGACCTTTTCGCATCAGCTGACAATACTCATCTTCTGACGCTATGTTGCAGGTTTCCTCACCCTCAAGCCTGGACGACGGACACTCAACAGGTCGACTGGTCTGGCCTTCTGGCGTACACCTTTCACCCAATCTCCTACATCTCGTAGGTCATATCCAAGATAGAACAAGAGCCATTTGGGATCCTCTTCATTGCCCCGTTCTGGCCTCGCCAATCGTGGTTTGCGAGACTGACAAGGCTCCTTGTTCGAGGACCATTGATCCTTCTGCCCAGGGAGGACATTTTTTGTCAACCCTCCATCCTGCACTGGGCGGTCTTCACTAGACGTGTTGGATATATTGTCCAACCGTCGTTCAGAGTGTCAGGCCTTTCTGCGGATGCTGTGTCCATGGGGGCCCAGAGTCAATAACCCACCACACGCAAGATTTACAACAGTTGACTAGAGCATTTTACTAGATGGTGTTTCTCCAACGGAAGCTCCTGTGAGTTCTGTCGCAGACTTTTTCATGTATCTGTTTCAATCCGGCCTCCAGATTGCCACCATCCGCAACTACTGGTTGGCCTTGGCGGCCGTTCATTCCTGGTTCAGCAATGGATCAACAGTTACTGATAACGCTGCCATTCACCATCTTCTTCGGGGAATGTTTGTCGAGCATCCTCATGTCAAACGCTTCATTCTATCCTGGGACCTTGGGAGTGTTTTATGCATTCCTGCCAGTCTCCTCTTTGAGCGACTTTCTGATGCATCTGATCTCCATCTCAGTATCAAGCTGCCATTTCTCCTGGTGGTAGTTACTTCCAGACGCAGCAGCGAGCTGCATGCTCTGTCAATTGCTGAAGGTCACATCCGCTGGAAACCGCACAGGGTAGCCCTTATCCCAGCCATTGAGTTTTTGACAAAAATCCAGACACCTACCTTCTGACCTCCTGACATATTTGCCCCGAACATAGCCTCGCTTTCGGGAGGTACACATGTAACTCTGACAAAAAATGGTGTCTGGTTTGCACTCTCAAGTGGTACCTTGCCAGGACCAAGCGTTGCCGAGAGCCTGGTTCCAGCCTCTTCATCACGGCGACAAAGCCCTTTCATCCAGCAGCAAAGGACACTATTGCCCGATGGACAGTCTCGGCCATCATCTTTGCAAACCAGGACTGATCGACACGACATGACGAGACGACCCAATTTCACGTCAGAGCCCATTATGTTTGGGCCGCTTCCACGTCCTGGTCATGCTTCAGAGGAGTTTCCCTGGCGGATATCTGCCAGGCGGCTTGTTGGAGATCCCCCTCCACCTTCACCGAGTGCTATTTGAGGGATGTTCTGCGGAGCGAGACGGCTCATGGCACAGTGACTTTGTGCTTGGCGGTCGGGACAGCATCCAGCACTCTCCCAGACCGAACAATGAGTTCTTCATCATAGACACGTCTTTCTTTTTGTGAGTGTTTGCTTGCGCGACGCCTGTCTATATTCTTTGGTAACTACACTCCTGTCACCGACCCACCTCCAGGGTACGGTGCCACTCTGCATATGTAGGCTGGGTAGGGGTATGTGAACGCAGGAGACTCCTCCCCGCATTAGTGTGGGTCAGGTCTCCTAGTGATACTTACCCCTGCCCAGCCACTCCTGCCCGTCCTTCCCCACTCTGGCTCCGTTTTTTTTTCTCCGCTTCGAAAAGGACGAACATGTTGGGTGGACGGCAGTGCATTGTCGAGGGTCAAGGGACAGCATGCATTTTACGGCATGTTCTTCATAAAATGGACCAAAATGCAACTCCGGATGTCATTTTTCAAAACTTCTAAAAAAGAGTGACTTTGATCATGTATTAAAGATACAAATTAGCACCTTCAGATTTATAAAAATGATTATATTGGGATAATTAGGCATAATATGTACTTATGGTGGACATTTGGTTGGCTACCAGTGCAAAGCAAATGGAGTTGAATTCATTTAAAGTTTTACGTCAAAGTGTTTACACCAGAGGACTTGATTTCAAAAGTTCTCTCAACAAGAAGGGAGAATTCAGTATATTTTTTGACTGATGTATTTTAAAGCACCTAAGAAATAACTTTTAAAAAATATAAGCCATGGGAAAAAAAGAGCGAAAAAATTGACAGAAAATGATGAGAAAAGTTTGGCTCTCTTCATTCTCTTACCATTTATAATCACCCTCTCTATACCAACATATTTTCCAGGTCTTATATCTTTCGACCACCAAAAATTATCTTTAAGTTTGGCTGCCTGAAAAATTTATAATGAGTACAATATGTTCGTTGCGAACGTCATATTTGACAGAATTTTGATGACGTTCAAGAATTTTGACAGAAACTGCATGACGTTCGAGAATGCCGAAAATGCTGTCACATGTAGTGCACGAAAATTCCATTTGTGATTTTCCTTTTGCAGGTAATTTGGAAGATAGCTCCGCTGAAAATAAAATTTAAATTAACAACTCTAAGCATTAGATTTTCATCATGAATCGTATTTTATGTCATTTTTTTGCCTACGTCATTCAGAATGATGGATTTTCTTTTGAGAAAAATTGTTCCAAAGAGAAAAATCGCAGAGCGTTGCCATTCCGTGGAAGGGCTCATGAATATCAAATAAAAAAGAGGGCGCACTATTTAGGTTGATGTCAAAGGTGAAACAGGCCATGATGCAGCGAAATGTTTCTGTAACATCAGTGCGAGAGGTTGATAGAAGCCGCAAAGTCGCCATGATCAGTATTTTGGACTGCAGTTTTCGGGAACATACTTGAAGAAAATGTGATCGGTCCAGTCGTAAGAGGATGATGGTTTGGCGGTGCTTTTTTGCACTTTTTTAAAAGCTTGTGTTGTACATCGGTATATGGATTTTACTCCCTTTTTTTGCAGTCGATTGTTTTTTACACTAATGACAGAATCGAATGACATTTGCGACTGCCGACTTCGAGACCCGATTAATTGTAAGAGGTACTTTTTAATTCTGAGATTATGGTTTTAATATGTGTAAATATTATCACCTTTCACCACATATAAATCTGTGTAAAATAACCTCGGGGATTATCACTCCTCAGTAAATTCTATTGGCATAGATTTTAACAAGGGAATTCATGTCTGTCAAAAATGCTGACGTTGAAGACTTTAACTCCAATTAAGTTGAAAGGTTGACACGGTCATCATTGTTCCAGATATCAGCTATGACTTCCCTCATTTAATACATCAAATATTAGAAATTAATTCACTGCTGTTCACTTCAG
Source organism: Acanthaster planci (assembly GCF_054643075.1). Lineage (NCBI taxonomy): Eukaryota > Metazoa > Echinodermata > Asteroidea > Valvatida > Acanthasteridae > Acanthaster > Acanthaster planci. Next base: position 11,404,256 of record NC_141795.1, read on the forward strand.
GAAAAATTGAATTCCCAAAGTTGAACATTATCTAATGGTCCATATTTTGAGGAATCTGCCATAATCAAATCTTTCAGCGAATTGTAATAGGCACATGGGAAATTTGCATATGTAGGGTGGGCAGGGATAAGTATCACTAGGAGACCCGACCCACTTAATACAGTTTTTCGGTACTCGTCTCCGAAGAACATAATTTGGGTCCGGGGGGAGTGAGAACGGGCATTCTAAGTTTGGTCCATGCCAATCTGGATCAGCTGGTATGCGGATCAGACCAATAACAGGCTGGGCTTTCTCGCGTGCTTTCCCAGTTTACGCAGGAAGGCCGTCACTTTCTTGGTTTTCCCCACCATACATGTTTGCATCAAAATTTCATCTTGGTTCACATCGTAATTTTGTCAAAAATCCTGCCTATCAACCTAACTTCTCAAATCCTCGATGGCAAAGAACGGACGAGGTCGGAAGAGACAGGCTCCCGAGAGCGCCGAAGCAGCAGCAAAGAAGGGAAATTCAGCCAACGCTTCACGCCCTCCAAGTCAGACTCGGTCACAGGCCAGAGCTATGCAGGCATTGCTCGCCCCGCCATCATTGGCTGCACGCCCGCCAGACGTACATGTTCACAGCGGCCCCGATGACCCCGTGGTGACAAGTCAGCTGAACCAGATGATCGTAACAGCGCCCTTTCGTGGCCAGGGTTCGCAGAGTGCGAGCACTGCAACATGTACACCATGCCGTCCTCAGCCGATCTCGTCACCCTTTCCGGCCCCGAGTGTAGCGTCTTCGTCGGCCCCTCTGAGCTCCGTTCAGCCTATTCCAGTGCTGGTATCTCAGGGGCCCCTTCCTCAACATTTACTTGGCGCTCCGCTGCCAGAATTAAGCCAACTTTGTCCCTCAGGAACTTGCCAGTCTTGCCAATGCCAGTCGCAAACGAGCGGTCTAGAGTGCCAGCCAGCCGTTCCAGCATCGTGAGCGCCAATCGTTCGGTCGATTAGTCATCCATCAACTCATCCCAGCGGGCGCAGTCTTGATGCTCTTCCCCTTCAGCAGGTCATTTCTGGAGCCCCAGCTACGGTGACATCCCAACCCACAGGTGTACCATCTCTTCTACCATGACCAGGTGGAGCATGTGGGGCTGGATCCCCTCCAAGTTCAGTGGTGCCTGGCTCGAGTCACCGCCCTCTTGGTGAGTATGGCATTCCTATTCAGGGGCCTCCTTTTGCGTGGCACAACACCTCTACACAAGGGGTGGACGACGGTCCCTTAGTTTCAGTTTGTGATCCCTTGGGGGCTACAATTCTAGGTAGTACTAGAGAGAGGATCATAAAAAGTGAATTCATTGAATTAGATCTGCTTCTGGAGTGCCACTTTCACAGCTCCCCCAATTCAAACCTCACACTTAGTTTTGACAACTCTGGGCAGTTACTATTGAAAGACACCAAGAAAAAGCCCCGAATTACATCTATTTTGGGCTGTACGGATGCTTTTTCTTGTCTTTTCCTTGATATTTATCGGCACGTACCCCAAGCGGGCCCAAGAACTCCAAAGGACGTGCATGTGATTAGGATGGCCGGTTTTCGGGTAAGGGCTGGTTAGAATACGATAGCTATTGCAGGTTGCGCCAACAATTCCACCCTAATACATGTAGATCCTGGGCTATTATTGACGGCGAACTGTGGGCCCTGTTTGTGACCGCCCCCGCTGGCCCCAGCTTCAGCCTTGGGACCCAAAAAGGGGTCAATTCTAACTTTCCCAAGCAGCGCCCTTTCAACTCCTTTCGTGGCAGGGCTTCATCCCGTGGATCCGGGTTTTGTTTCGCATTAAACCGCACAGGTTGTACCAATTCCCAATGCAAGTACGCCCACATGTGTTCCTCCTGCCAATCCCTCAAACAGGGGGGCCCTCATGCACAGCACAAAACAGCAAATCTAGCGTCTCCCGCCGCTAAGGCGCTACTTCCCACTCCTAGTCCTTGTTACCCAAACATTTCAACAACTTGCATTAATAAAACCCACTGTTTATGCTGCCTAGCATATACTCCAGTACAGTTATCTGCTTTATTACCATTTCTTGACCTGTACCCCAATAAAGAGGCTGCGACGTGCCTACGTAATGGGTTTTCCGCTGGGTTCAAACTGGGGCTCCAAGGAGCAAGGACTAGTTTTGATTCTCCCAGTACTCAATCTGTCAACAAAAACACTTCTGCTGCCCTAGATAAATTATCCGATGAGATTGCTCATGGTCGCATGGCAGGTCCCTTCACAGATAGGTCATTGCCAAATCTCAGAATTTCCCGAATAGGGCTTGTCCCGAAACCGGAACCAGGACACTATCGTCTTATACGTGATTTGTCTTATCCAGAATCTGGGTCATTAATGAAGGGATCGACACACAGCTTTGCATGGTGCATTACACAAGTTTTGATCATGCGGTCGACTTGGTAGTTGGGGCAGGAAAAGGTGCATTTTTGGCTAAAGCAGATGTAAAATCAGCATTCCGTCTGCTCCCCGTTCACCCTGACGATTTTTGTCTCTCGGGCATCAAATTGCTCGATCATTTTTACGTTGACAAAGCTCTACCAATGGGGCCTTCCTGTGCCCCTGCCTTGTTTGAAACATTTTCTACCTTTCTTGAATGGGTGGTTAGGAAAGAGTCAGGTACAGATCGCATCTGTCATTATGTGGATGATTTCTTGTTCATATGGAGTTCAAACTCATGAGGGGGTATCTCCTGCCTGGAAATCTTAAACTGTTTCAGGAAAGTTTGCAAGGAGTTTGGAATTCCGTTGGCAGAAGACAAAACAATCGGCCCGTCCACTACACTGACGTTCTTTGGACTTGAGATAAATTCAGTAACCCAAATGGTTTCGGTTCCAGAAGCAAAACTCCAAAACAGAGGTTCAGTCTATAGCTCAGTCAAAGAAAGTTACCTTCAGTCCCTCATTGGTTCCTTGTTATTTCTGAGCCGTGCTGTTCCCCCTGGGCGGGCATTCCTCAGACGCCTCATTGACCTACTCTCAGGTGTTAAGAAGCCCTGGCACTTCATTCAATTGTCACGTGGTGCCAAAGCCGACCTGAATATGTGGCTGGTATTTCTGCGTAGATTCAATGGAAGGGCCATCATTCCAGATCGGTTTTGGTTGGAAGACACCGACCTGCAGCTATTCACGGATGCAAGCGATGGCATCGGCTCAATGGAAATTGGTTCTGTGACACTTGGCCCCAGTCGGTTTTGGCTGATTCTCGGTCAATTAGATGGCTGGAATTTTTTCCGGTAGTTGTTGCACTACCTCTGTGGGGCAGGCGTCTGACAGGTAAGCGGATTATCATTCGCTCTGACAACAAGGCTGTAGTTGCTATTGTTAATAAACAGTCTTCCAAGTGCCCCAAGATTATGCATTTGGTCAGATTCTTTGTCCTGCGGTGCCTCTCGGATGTCTCTTTCAAGGCCACTCACATTCCAGGTGTTAAAAACCAAATTGCTGACGCTTTGTCACGTTCCCAGATTACCCGGTTTCGGGAGCTGGCTCCATATACGGCCATTCAGGGTACGGAAATCCCAGCCTTCCTTTGTAAAATTTAATGGCCGAGGCAGAGCGACTCCTCGGAGCTTCCATGGCCAGCAGCACGTGGGTGAGCTACAATAGAGGGGTTTCACTGTTTCAAGAATCTCGCCTTCAAACTGGCTTACAGACTTGCTGGCCGGCTCCATATGGCCAGGTTGTGGCATTCATAGCTCATTTGTCCCTGCAGGGCCTGGCCTCCTCCACAATTAGCTCCTGCACCTCTGCTATTTTGTTTGTTCACAAAATACACAACTGGCCCGATCCAACTAATAACTTCTTGGTTCTAAAAATTCGGGAGGGTTGCCGACGGCAGCCTCATCAGTCAGACAGCCGTCGTCCCATCACAGCTGGCCTCTTGCAGAAGATCTGCACCATATTAGGCCACATCACTTCATCGGATTTCGAATGTTCCTTGTTTTGTTCTGCTTTCCTCCTAGCGTTCTATGGGTTTTTACGGGTAGGTGAGTTTACTGTAGGCAGTAAACATGCCGACAGCTCTCGCACTCTGGGGCTCAATGATGTCTGGTTTGAGGACTCCGATCCATTAGTCATGACTGTAAGACTCCGTTTTTCTAAAACTGATCAGCGGGGAGAGACTGCAACTCTCCGTTTTCATTAGCAGGCTATTTGCACAAGCGGCCCACTTTAGGGGGCCCTCTATTCATCCACTTCGATGGATCCCCCGTAACTGCCTTTCAGTTCCGTCACAAGCTCAAAAAGTCATTGGAAGCAGCAGGAGTTCCCTCAGCAGGCTTCAGCGGTCACAGCTGCCGCATAGGAGCCGCCAAATCCGTGGCCCTTAATGGTATTTCAGTCTCAGAGATTCAGACTCTGGGTCGTTGGAAGTCCTCAGCGGTAAATCTCTACACCCATCCCCATAGGGTCTAGCTAGGAAAATATTTCATTCCTGTATTGCTAAGTGCAATTCATCGGGTAATTGACTTTAACACTGGGTTTTGGAAAGGCCTTTGCTCTCGTTCCCTTATTTTATTCATCCACAGGCACTACACGCACATGGGTAATTTGAGACAGCATTGTCTTCAGAGCCAGTCGGTCCGACCTTTGATGTTCAGCTACACAGTGCCTCCAGTGGTTTGGCATGAGGGGAGCAAAACTGATAGAGCTAGTTCCCATGCTCAACCGTCTTTTGAAATCAAGGCCAGCGCCTAAAACCCTTGTCATTCATTTGGGTACGAACGACTTGTTCTCAACCCCGGTCGTAAGATTAAAATGTACCTCTGTACTGTTCGGGAAACATTCCCGACCACTCGTATTGTTTGGTCAGATATCTTATATCGATTGTTTTATCATGGGGAGGCAAAACATGGGGTTGGCAAGACCAATGTTTGTGCTTTAAACAAGTTTGCTCACATGGTTTGCCACCAAAGCTGCTATGCCAGTACAATCATTCATGTACACAACATACATTTAAATGCATCAGATCCATCCCTATTCTGGCGCGATGGCCTACACCTCTCCAATGTTGGCAATATAAAGTTTTGCGAGAATTTGCACAACGCGCTGGCCTTCTTTTCACTCTATCCAGATGCACCTTGTTACCCACCTTAATGTTTAGAGGTTTCACACACCCCTGGGAGTCGGTGCCGATTTGGCTATTTAGTCTGGTTAATTTTGTTTTGTTTTTTGGGGGGGGTTGGCAAGTTTTCTTAATGTCAACTTGTTTGGTGGTATGTCTATTCAATTTGAGTAGGAAATGCTCCTTGTCCAGCCTGGGGTCATCTTCCCGGGGCTAGCCTCCCTGTACCTTGGGGAGGTGGTTGTGGGAAGGGACCCTCCCGTTGGGAGGTGGATTCTGCCAGATTGCTACAGGTTAGCAATTTTTCCAAATGGGGCCTCTTGTTTAGTTTTCGTTGAAGCACAGGGCTGTTCCAGGCGACAGAGCATTCTTTATTTTGACCAAAGTGTTGCTTTCTTGTTTCAAGTACAACCAGAAAACCGGTAAATCTGATCATCAATTAAAGCCCAGCTGGCAGTTTACTTGTCGTTCGAACTTCATCTGATCTCTTACAGATTTTAATACTTTAAATCATGTACTTGTTCAGTGTTCTTGCTTGTTGAAAAAGTTTGGGAAAAAAGTCAAGAAAATAAATTCGGTGGTGGACAACCAAAGAAACGGCAGAAAATTGTCTCTGTATTCTCATTTCCTCTGGAGCCAATGTGGGGGAAGATTTTCAAAGAGCTGGTATGAGTTTAGCTAAGACTGGAGAGCTAAGTTTATCATGAACAAAATACGCTTTTTCATCACTAGGAGTCATCATGAGATCTCAGCAAATAGTTTGTATAAAAAGTGTCTGTTAAAAAGTGGATCAAGGTACTTTATAACCAAGCCTCCTCTTCAGTTCTGGTTAATGGATTCCTTTCTCAGTCGTTTCAGATTGGGAGAGGTTGTAGGCAGGGGGACGGCTTAAGCCCTTATCTGTTCCTTTTGTGTGCAGAAATTTTTTCAATGATGGTATGCATTGATAAAGATCTTCAAGGCATTGCGGTTGAGGGAATGGAATTTCGATTATCCCAGTATGCTGACGACACAGTTTTGTCTTGAATGGCTCAGCGAAGTCAATGCAGGCTGCTTTCAGAATTCATGACCAATATGTCTGGTTTAAAGGTTAACGTTGAGAAGACTAATGCCATTTGGATTGGTTCATCAAAAGATAGTGGGGAGAAGCTTTGTGAAGAGATCAATGTGAACTGGGTCACAGCTAAGCAACCTTTAAGAATTCTTGGTGTTGGCTTCTCCACTGATCTTAACTCTATGATTTCGCTGTATTACAATAGGATTATCCCGACCTTACATGTATATGGCCAAATTTTTAATTGGTCAAAGAGACATTTAACAGTGTTGGGCAGAATTGTTTTAGTTAAATCATTACTTATGTCAAAACTTATCTACCCAGTGTTAATCCTTCATGATCCTCCCTGTGATATGATTGAGGAGTTAAATGGTCTGGTTTTTAATTTTATTTATGCATATTTTATTTAAAGTGAGTGTAGCTACTGGTACATGTCAACTTACATGTACTTACAAAACTTGCCCCATCCATGGATTTCCACAGTTTTTCTTTTTTAAGGCATCTCTGCTAACAGTTGTTATTTAAATGAGAAAGAAACACCTGCTTGTTTTTTATAGTGAGAGTTTCAGTATTGTTTTTCAGATTGGTTAAATTTGAAAATTTACATTACAAAATGTCAAAATGATTGCTGATTAAACTTGGCCCAAGGCTGCTGAATGATCCAATTGTAAACAGTGGTACAAGCAGTCCTACCCCTGTCTTATTCATCATATTTAACTTGTTTGACACCATTGCCATATGTGCAACAGGTTGGAGAAAAACTCTTTTAAAATCTGAACTGATACCAGGAAGTTGGTGTGTTAGACCTCACTTTTTTCATTGATATGTTTGGGAATTTCATCAAAAATAAATAAAGCTGAACCGACTTTGGTACACAATAAAATGCAGGTACAGTACCAGAATCACAAATACTGCTCAGTATCTTAGAAAGTGAAATCAGGTCAAACTCATGTAATAGATTTGGTGTAAATTATGTCCTTCAAATGATTTGGTGTGAATCATGTTCTACACACGTGATACTCACAAATGCATTTTCACCGAATAATCATGTGATTCAGTCACATAAAAATGAAGGTAATTTAATCATTATAATCATTTGTTTGGAGCAATAACAGGCATGCACTTTATTGGCCTATTCTTTTATCACGTTTTGCATGCGTCAAAAATGTGATTGACTAGTTCTTTTACCATGTTTTCAAAGATCCAACAGGCACATTATTGGCCTGTTCTTTTGCACTCCTCATTTACTTTTTCACTGTTTAGCATTGTAAATGGTGAAAATGGTGTTCTTTTGCATGAGGTGGGAGCCAGTGCAGTATAGCTGTAGCTGTAATTCATTGAGCTTTGTGCACGTTTCACCATTGCAACAGCGAAATGCGCAACAAGCAACAAATTGAAAGGCAGCCATCTTTGGAACCCTCTTAATCAATAGACTTAATTTTAGATCGACACATAGATAGAGCCATCACTTTATCCAGCCCAATTATTCAAAATGTCCACCAATTTGTTACTTCAATTAATTCAAACTCCTGATTCGATTCTTATTCCTGGTGCACCTCACAATAATAAATCTGGTAGGGAAAGCTGCAGTATTTCTGTCATTCAATAGAAAATATTAAATTTCCTTAACTTACGGTTGCTGGTCGATGTTGTTGACTTGTCTCCCTCCAGCGTGCGAAGTAAAGATACAAAAGTAAAGTCACAATCTGCTCCAAACACAATCTTATAAAATAGCTGTAATTCTTCCAAGCCAGATGGACTCAGAAGATAACTCTTTGGGCCTATAGCTTGCCCACAGATCAAACAAAATCGCTGCAGCAGAGCAGGTTAACGGCACAACCACTCACTCAGATACATGGGAGACGACTGCCCTGACTCTATGTTCAAACCGAACAACCTTCCACTAATTTACACCTCATTGGCTCATGCTCTTCAAACTTCACTGTACCACCATTCTCATTCAAACCAAAACTCATGCATATACAATCATGTTCCTCAACAGAGTGGGGGTTACAGAGACTATCCATTGTAAGTGTGTGTGAATGTGGGTATTGGGAAGATGCTCCCAAAAGTATGCATGTACAAGGTGTCTTTATTGTTTTACCTGTTCACTACGGCTCTGGCCCAAAAGACGGAACTAAACAGAATTATTCACAGATACTCAGGGTGGTTTATTGTAACACTACTCATGGTCTTCTGTTTGTGTGAGACATCAGCATTAGTCAGTCGTAACGGATCTATCACCGGGTAAGAGCTACCCACGAATTAGTCTGGTTCCTTGGACAAATTGCCCTTCCGACTTATGGACTTGTGGCCAGGAATCAGTCTACGACTGTGAACAGTCAGGCGGTGCGGAAATAGAGGGGTCCTGTTCGGAAAATGTTGAGAAAAAAAAAGGGCAAAAAAATTGAAGCCCATCTTCAAACTCGACACGCGCACTGACCAGAGACTGACCATTTTTTTGGGGGGGGCTTATGGAGTGAAATTAAGGCTTTATGTCATGCTGAGTGTGGATTAAGTTTTAAGGTACATGTACCTGTAGGGGTACAAAGGTTTTTGGTCATTTCAGACCAAGGAAACCAGAGATATATGTACATGTACATCAGCCTGATGATGAGTCAAATGGCTTGGAACAGATTTTCATTTTAGTACAAATTGACTCTTACAGGCCAAAGAAGAGAGGAACTCTTTAATAATGGAATGAAATTTGTTTTCCTAAAAAAAACTAAGATGGTAGGGTCTTGAACAGTTTTTTCTTTTTTGTTATAGCACAGAAAATGGATGCTACCATTCCCAATGGGAGAATATCTCCAGTACCGATACCTGGCCACAATCCTGTAACCTTAATGATGTCTCATGAACAAGAAATGAAAAACAAGGTTTGTATTTTTATACATTACATGTAGCTATGTTTGCATCCAAGTTTAGAACCAAAAAAGTTGTTTTCAAAGAGTGATCTAGATACATGGATAATGGTTGTTCAACCTTTTTCCAAGTTTATGAATTGAAAGTCCACAGGATGTAGACCTGTCCCATCCTGTTGTAGTGTACATTTTGTATGCTCCCGAAAAGGATGGGGAAAAACGGATAGCCCTAAATAAAAACTGTGGACAATACAATCTTCAAACACTGTGCTTTTTGTTGATCATCAGCTGGCTAATCTCAAGCCACACTATTCAGGGCTAATTTGGTACCTGTACGTATATGTATGTGCAGAGATACAGCAAATCAATGTAAATTTACAAGCACATCTACAAGTACTAGTACATGTATGTATTTGCATTTGTTCAGCCACTTTGAAACTGAGCTGTATAGAATAGATTATTAGATGAGATGTCAACACTGCGGTGGTACAACACGCGTGCAAATGTTAATGTGGAGTTGTGTTTGCGCTGGACTATTTTTTCCAACAGTTTCACCAAGCCATTGGTAAAATGAAGAAACCCACTGTCTGCACTGGACTTTTGACGCAGGAAAACTTTACAAGACCATAGGAGAAGTTGTCAGTGTAATGAGTTATGAGGGCACTTTGTGTGACTCCTTTCTGCATAACATTTCTGTCCTCGTTATCATCTGGCAATGGCGCACTCTCAACACCAGTTAATCTTGGAACTGTATCAGTAACAATTTCTGCTATGATTAGGATCAACAGAGGAACAGATGCACTGGAAATATTCACCTCATGCCACACTGCAACGAAATGTGCAACATGCATGCTGTTGTGCTTGGGCCAGATTGCCCATGCTTTTACCACCTCATGCTGTATATACTGGACTTACATGTACATGTACAGTGTACATTTAGCTTGCGAATTTGTGATAGTTGTTACTACTCTAAGGGGCATATCCAATGTTGGGGGCGGGGGAGGGGTACAAGAGGGACAACATCTATTGAGTGGGGGCCACAAAATTGGAGTTTCTTTGTGTAAGGGTTTATGGCATTTTTCAGGGGCTGGTGGCTATGGGCAAGGCTGAATTTTGGGGCATTTTTCAATTTTCATGCTCTTGAAAGGAAAGGAGTTGAAATAGTCCACCCGCCCCCCAAAAAATCACCTTGCTCTCATTATTTATCAAAAACTAAAATGACTTTGCCCCTGGGGGGAGGGGTATGGCCTTTGTTGGCTCCCGCCCGTGACTAACAGAAAGTTCTGGGAGTTGAGCATTTTGTTGTTTTGGATTTGCCACCTGTCAAGTTAATGATGCATATTACTAGTTCATTTAGCTGTACTGGTAAAAAAAAAAAAACTAGAAGCAGTAGTTGTTACAGCAACAACCACAGAGCTTTTTCGGATTTCGAGTTGTTGAACAGATAATTGTGTCAGTGATGATCTGTGACAATTTTGTTCTTGGACCCTCTGCAGCAGCTGGAGTAAGAGTTTACACCTAAATATACAGTCGGTCACATCGACAAAAGTGCCAAAGACCGGCCGTTGAAAAACAAGTACAAAACCTGTGGGGAAAGTAAAATATTACAAAATGAATTTTAAAAATCACAAGGTGATGTCATCGTGACATTTTCATTTGGAATAATTCTTTTTATCAGGGTCTTTGTTGGGTGCAACTTTGATGACGATCAAACGTCGCAAAGTTATACCAACATGGTGGCTTGAAAACATGTGCAGTGTCAATAGATGATTAACACACATGTATGCTCCTTTAAGTTTATGTCACATGATTTGCGTCTAAACCGAAAAGGTTTCATGAAATATTACTTGATATTTTGACTCTTGAGTATGTTCCAAATCGAAAAGCACTGCGTAAAACATACAATTTCCCTTTCATTCTTGAGCGGAGGTTGAGGATTACTCGCTCATCACGATTGGTAATAGTGTGTTGTAGAAAAACGTGTGAAAAACCTACGGGAAAGGACTGCAACTTTATTCTCGGGTCACGTAACCCCAAATGTTGATAGGCAGCCCCTCGGGTTGATGAACTACATACGCTTTCAATACAAAGTCGCTCAGATGAATGAGTGCGACAGTCTTTGACTTCAGAAAACTTGTACAAAACCTATGGAGACAAACTGCACCTTTAAAGTCATGTCATGTGATTTGCCCTTATATCAAGAAAAAATTATGAAATATTATTTGATATTTGGACTCTTTGGTATATTTTTAATTAAAAGAAAGGGAAAATTTAGTTTAATTTTTCGTTTGTTCTGGTAGTAATTTTCAGTCGAAGTTGAGGACTACTCACTCATTAGGCTCGATAATAGTGTGCAGTAGAAAAACATGTACAAAGTCTATGGGGAAAATTAAACATTCAAAAATCAATCAAAAATAGTTGATGACGTCATCACAACTTCATAATCTTGGTATCATTATTGTACAGGTATAACATTTTTTGTTTGCTGTAATTTGATGACTATTAAAGATCACTAAGTTACGAAAACAGTGGCTTGAAAACATGTATAAAGTCAAAGGGCTGTAAACGTGTGCAGAAAAGCTGCTCCTTTAAGATTTGCATCTAAACTGAAGAAAAATTATGAAATATTATTTGATATTCTAAATCTTGGGTATATTTGGAATCAAATGAAAGGGAAAATTTAGCCGGACTTCTCTTTCGTTCTGGTAGCAATTTTCAGTCGAAGATGAAGACTACTCACTCATTAAGCTCGATAATAGTGTGTAGTGCAAAAACGTGTACAATCCCTATGGAGAAAAACTGCACCTTTAATCTCATGTCACATGACCACTGATGATGTCGTGATGATGCAGGTGTTCTGGACCCTCTTTACGTAGTGGAGTAGGAGTGTGCACTAACATGAAATCAGTTAGATTGACCAGCGTCCCGAAGTGTGGCTGCTGAAAAACGTATACCAAAACTATGGGGAAAAATAAAATATTCAAAAATCAATACGAAATAATGTGATAATGTCATCATGACGTCATCCATTTGATATAAATCTTGCATAAGGGTCTTTGTTGGCAATCACTTTGTCAACGATCAAACATCGCGAAGTTACCAAAACTGTGGCTCAACTACGTGTTCAAAGTCAATGGGCTATAAACTCATGTGCAGAAACACTGCTCCTTTCATTTCATGTTACGTGATTTGGGCTTGAACTGAACAATTTTTATGAAATATTATTTCATATTTGGACCCTTAGACATATTTCAAATTAAGTATCGGAGCGTAAAGTACCAGATTTCCTTTTCTTCTTATAGCAATCTTGAGCCAAAGTAAAGACTACTCGTTCACTAGTGTCAAGTAGAAAAATGTGTACAAAACCTATGGAGAAAAGTAAAATATTCAAAAATTAATATAAAATAAGGTGATGACGCCATCATGACGTCATTCGTTTTCAATAAATCTTGCCTCAGGGTTTTTGTTGCCTGTAACTTTGATGATGATAAAACCTCTGAAAATTACACAAATGGTAGCTTGAAAATGTGTACAAAGTCACTGTGCTGAAATAAATATTGAAAAATCAATACTAAATCACATGACGACATTATCATGATGTCATTTCTTCAGAATAATCCTTGTATAAGGGTCTTTGTTGACTTTCACTTTGATGGCGATGAAATGTCGCACAGGTTTCAAAATAGTGGCTTGAATATGTGTACAAAGTCATTGGGAAAAATTAAATACTCAAAATTCAATAATACATGTAAATCAAAGGACGATGTCGTCACGACTTCGTCAGTTTGGTATCATGTTGCTATCACAGTTACTCCTTGGTGTAACTTTAATGATGATTGACTATTGCTTAGTGACCCTAATAGTGCCTTGAAAACTGTATACATAGTGCTTGGGAAAAATATTAAATATTCAAAAATGAATAAGAAATCGGTTGATGCCTTCATTGTGACGTCAACATTTTGTTTTCAAGTTGGCATTGGTGTCAATCCTTGATGTAACTTTCATGACCTTTGAACTACATTAAATGACCAAAAATGGTGATTGTTGGAAAACCGTGTGCAAAGTCTATGGGAAAAAAATTAATTATTCAAAAATCAATAATAAGTAATTGATGATGTCATCATTCTGAATTTCTTCTAGGACCATCCTTGGACGATCATCCAACTATCCTCCAAGTTTGAAATCATTCTGATTTTTCTAACTGCCAAAGTGTACTAGTGGAAGAAGTTGTCTGAAAAAGGAGGAAAAAGAAACTAGGCACATCTTTGAACTAAGGTCCTTCAATGATGTAAGTTTCGATGAAGTTCCAAAGGTGCAAAAGGACCAAAGTCGATGGTGGAAGAAACATGCACAAAACAAATGGGCTTTTGGTCAGAAGAGGAAGAAGAAGGAAGAAAATAAAAAACAGAACAAAAATTGGGATAAGCCAACCCCCCCAAAAAACACAACGATTACAATAGCTGTTTTGGCAACTTGCCGAAACAGCTTTAAAAAAAATGATAGGGAAAACAATACCAGTTTCGGCAAACTAGAGGTTTGACTGTTGTTAAAATAACGGCAGGCTCTCAATTTTGAAAAAAGAAATTCAAGAAATTAAACTATGAAAGTATCAGAAACAAATACCGTAAGTAATGATGTTTTATTCAATACGATGCGATATGTATTGAAATAAGGCTTTGAATAAATGTGATTTTTAATGTGATGAGAGCTGTTTACTGATAATGTTTGAAAGAAATCATCACATGTACTGGTATTTCAAAGGATATTGAGCTTGAAGAAGTGCACTTTAAATGTCACTTAACTTGTCACCTAATACTTCCCTTTGTAGTCAACAATCTGCAAAATTTCAACCCAACGGGACGTGTATTTAGGAGATATCAGGCCTTAAAGGATGCGTATGGATTGTAGAGGAAATATCCTGTTTGAATCTGCAATATTGGTCCTTCTGTTGCAAGGCCGGTGGACATATCGAGCTATAAAATTAGTCATTTTGGCGTTTCTGTAGACCTCAGCACTGTGGTCTTACAGTTCTAATATCAAGGGCGCATTGTGCAGAGGCATACAGAATATAGGCCATTTTCCAGTTTCCAATACTTATGCCCTTTGCACAGACAGCCAATGAAGAAGCAACATCTTGCACTAGGATAAAGAAAACCCAAAATTAGAGAATAATGAACCAGGGCACACATGCTGATTTATAAAGAAAAAAAATATTCAACCTCCGACATAGGCACTTCTCTGCATACTAAATATGGATACATATAGCACAACACAATGAGTTAGAAAACTAGCCACTTTGGTGTTTCCACTGATCTCAAAGTTACCAGGCTCGTGGCTTGAAAATGTGTACAAGGTCAATGGGCTGAAATAGATCTTAATAAATCAATATTTAAGAAATCAGATGATGACTTCATCATGAAAACATCTTATGAAATATTACTTGATATTTATACTCTCAGGTATATTTCAAATCAAATAACAGGGTAAAATGTACGATTTCTCTTTCGTTCTCATAGTAATCTTGAGCCGAAGTTAACGACTACTCACTCATGAGTTTTCATAAGTAAAACATATACAAAACCTATGGAAAAAACTGCGGCAAGAGTTGCCGAAACAGCTAAAAATAATCAGAAAAGCAGTAGCTGTTTCGGCTGACTCACCGAAATAGCTAAAAAAAATCCAGCGAGTATTTTCACCTGCTGGATTGTTTATTGCCAGATTTTCATCAAAAGTCTCTAAAGTGGTTGTGTCTTTGTTTTCTTGAACATTTAACGTTTCAATTGCATTTTTTGTGCATATACATGTACCACGTACATGTATGTATCTGAACATTTTCAAGGTGAGCGGCCTTGCTTTTTCCATCCTGAACTTTAGCTCAGATTCAGAATGAACCCATTTCTCCCAGTGCTGTACCAGGGGCCCCATTTGCAAATATGCCAACAGGTGTGAACAGGAGTAATGGCTGCTGAAACAACCTCCCAAGATTTATATGGACAGATAATGACCAGGGTTTCAATAAATGCTTTGTTTTGCTTTTTGGGCAGTGGATTATGCCAGGTAATTCCCCTGAGTGGAGTGCTCAAGTTAGGGGGACTTCTAAACCCAATAAGATATGATTTATTATTTAACTTGCACTTGAGCATGCTGTACATGTACATTTACAGGTGCAGACACTGAGGAGAAAAATTCTCCTCTGAACTTTTTGAGAGGATAGGTGATTGTGTTTTTTGGGGGGATGCCTGAAAGAGTTTTCTTGAACTCTCGTTTGCTTTTTTCTTTCTCTGTACCAGCCTGGCATAAATGAGCATGTAATTTACAGGACGGGCAAATAACAGTGTACATGTACATGTATGCATGTGATGTGTAACTGCATTTAGTCTTGTCCAGAAATGTAGTTTACATCATTTCAAATTGACACTGCTGCATTCTTCCTAAGCATACATGTACTTAGTATATGTCAAGTTTGAAAGATTAATAGCGTTTTCACAAGTCTAGAATTTTCTGCCCTTGTTGAAATCGACCTGCACTTTGCAGAAGTCTCCCTCCCTTAGATAAGGCAGTTGATCTACAGTACAGGTGTACCCCATTTTGTTCAGTGTACATAATGTACATGTACTTCTACATGTACAGTGTACATGTGAGAAGAGTACTGAAACCAAAATGAAAAAAAGGGATTTCAGTAGACCTTTCCACTGATAAATTCATAATTTTGCACACATACATGTACATTGTACCAAGAACATTTCCGGCAGCTTTATAATTGAAAAATATAAAAACTTCCCAATCATTCTCTCTCTAATGCTATGACGAGGCAGCACTGTTTCAGCCTTACTTCCCAATCATTCTCTCTCTAATGCTATGACGAGGCAGCACTGTTTCAGCCTTACTTCCCAATCATTCTCTCTCAAATGCTATGACGAGGCAGCACTGTTTCAGCCTTACTTCCCAATCATTCTCTCTCTAATGCTATGACGAGGCAGCACTGTTTCAGCCTTGTCCTCCAATGTGTCTGTGAATGGGTGCATGTGTTTGACAAAGACTTGCATTCAAACGTGCAAAACAGACAGTAATTGCAAGTTAGCTACCAAAGGCATTATTTACAAAACCCTCTGCTTTGGAATCACTAGCACTCAGGACTCTTTTGGCAATTAATAAATGACCATCACTTCCAACTACAGAGTGCACGGTAAGGGTGCCCGGAAATGTCTTCACGTTGGACCAGTTATCGGTGATTACCTGTCCACTGGCAACGCAATCATCTTTTGTGATGAAGAAGTACTGTATTTTGTTGCCTTCCTTTCCGCTCCTGGCAAGCCCAAGCAAAAAGTCAAGAGCATCCTGTATTACTGCAGCTTTTTTCTTGACGGCTTCATCTGCCAGACACTTAACTGTACCGCCGATGCCATCACTGGTTCCTTTCCTGTGTTGTGCTTCGAAGTAATCCCACTGTGCTTCTACACCGGTGAACAACTTATCGTGGTCACATACATGTGTATATATGTACACGTACATGCGTACCACTGCAAACATTGTCTTGTTTCTGTATTGTGCTGTTGGACTGTCTGTCCAGTAATGGACTCTTGATAGATTTGGCACAGTTTCCTTCAACTTTGGCATCAAATTTGTAATTATTGCAAGTATTGTGGATGTATTGTGGGCTCTCTCATCTGAGATAGCAGCTAAGCTTTTGTGGACTAGCCTACCATCTGTAGTATACTACGAAGGGGTGAATGGTGACAGAGTCATGTGTCCAGTAACCACTTGTACTTCTTCAAGTGGAACGCACGTGTAGTTGTCTGAAAAATCCATGTGCACAATTCAGTGGTCAGGGGGAAAATCTTTGCATTTTGACATAGCACGATACTTGTTCTGCACGCGGAGAACATGCAACCAAAATTCTTGGATGTTCTTTGTAAATCTTGCACAGAAACCATCTCTGCCGAGTGAAACTTGAATGAGCTTTGTTTTTTTCTATTGTCTACTGTAATGCAGGCCCATTCCTCAAAGCTGATGTGATCTGGCTGGATTGACTGAAGTAGCAAATGTACTTCTTGCTCATTGCTGTCTTTTATGAACTGATCTTGGTTGTCTCTTGATACATTTCCCAAATTTTTGAGAGCCTTGAGTTTCAGCGACAAGTTCTGATGTCTTTGACACAAGTAAGCATTTTGGGATGCAAACTGAACCAACTTGATGTGAGGATATAGGTTTCTTCTTACCCTATGAAAAGCTGATAGTGACAGGTGCCGTTTCTCTGGATTTTCTGTGATGTACTTAAGGTGTAGATTGTCTATGTAGTCAATGAGGTATCATGTCTGTTTCTTGTCACCCACACCTGTCTTGCATGCATCTTTCTTCCCAGGCATCATTCTTGAGTTGTCATCCCTTTCTAGGAAATCTTTAACTTCATTGTGAAGAGAATTCCAGAGTTGCTCTGTCTTTGTCTCAGAACCAGCAGAGTTTCCTGTCGCCTGTGCCAGGTTTTGTTGACCCAGACCACTTGATTTCTGGACCATAGACAACAACCAATACTTCCTGAGAACTTTTTACCACAAAGAAAGTTGCTCTTTATTTGATTTGGTTTTCTTTGAAGCACCAGTCATCTCGTCTAACACAGCATTTGAGAAAAGCAAGTGTCTCTTCATTTCTCTCGTAGCCCTTTTCTCTGAAATGCCAGCATTCTTCGGTATCAAGTTGGCTTTTGACCTGGGTGTATTTGAAGCGTTCACATTTGGTTTAGATGAGGTTTCATGATATGAGGGATGAACTCTATATGTATTAATCTCTTGATTCACCGAATACAACTTGATAACATTTGAATAATATCTCAGAGCTATGTGTGATTCTGTCGATAACGTAGATTACAAGTGGAGTTTGGGACACACTTTAATATTTAAAATCGAAATCCCTAAAGGTAAGAAAGGACAATCCTGATTGGGGATCATTTTGACATACATGTAGCATTTCCACATACATTAACATCAAAACCAGTACAAAGTGACACTAATTTTGAACAGCACAGTCCTGGAAACGCCATTTCACTTTTTTGCAACAAATACGTTCAGTGTACATGTATATTGATGAAAACATTCATTTGAGACCAACGCTGGATTGAAAAACAAGAAGATTGAAGACAGCTTATATTTTCGAAAATTTGTTTGTAATGACTTGCCTTAAATAAAAACTGTACATTTCCAAATTACCATGCCCAGATTTAGGCATAGACTCGGTCAAACTTATAAATGCGACATGATAATCATGCATTTGCGGTAATGTACCAGTACTGGGAATGGCCCTACTGGCTGTGGTGAGCCATACATGCTTATGTCAAATATTTTTTTTTCCTTCGTGTTTTTTTTTTGTTAGAATAAAAGTGGAATTTTGCAAAAGATGAAATATCCTGTCTTATCATTGTGTACACTCAGAATGAAAAAAAGAATTATTATAATGTCAAGATAGCTTTGTATTTTGACTTGTTGCTTTTCTATAGGGTTCTGTTTGAGTTCACTGGTGTATCCAGCTTGGGGGGAGGGAAGGAGGACAACCTGCCTAGCGTCTGGTGACATTTTGCCCTTCAGAAAAAAGTGCCAAGTGTAATCGTAAAAAAAGGGAAATAAATTATCCATTGCCCCCCACCTCAAAGCAGTTTGATCAATTAATAGTAATCAGTGATCAAGCAATCTTACAAATGATATCTAAATCAGGAGAATGAGCAAGATTTTCTTTTTCATTTTCTTTCTATTTTGGATGAAATTGGTAGATGACATGGTGTTTTTTTCATGGACACATTTGTCTGAAGCTGTCTGCAAACAGCTCAGTTGCTTTCAAAATTCCAAAGTGAACAAATTGTTTTGATTTCTCTTTTCTTTATAGTACTTATTTCTGATTAGTCTCAAGGTTCCATAGGCTTGTTTTGATTTTTTGATAGATTAGTTACCGGTATTACAGTTCGTTAGGGTACAAGGTATTCATTGTCAACAACTAATTGCTTAATTTGCACTAATGAATGTTGCAAGGATGGCTCTGTATATGTAACATACAATACAGTGTCAATGACATTGAATTTATTAATTGAAAGCAAAAACAACAATGAAATGGCAAACACGAGAAAACTTAGTCCAGGAAAATCTACAAAAATGCAGGACTTTCTGCGTACAAGCCATAATGCAAAATTGAAGCTTCTTCCTGAGAAGGTTGAAAATAATGTTTACTGAGGCACAAAGATGTATTTCACAGGTTTGTAATCAAAAACATTGATTGCAGCTACCCTTTAAGGAAAAGCAGGTAACGCAAGTGATCTTATCCAAAGAAAAGGCAAAACATGCTGGAGAGGCACTTTTGAATTTCCTTCCACCTCCTGCATGCAAAATACTTTGAGGTGGTCTTCACTGTAATACCATAATTCCTGCTTATAAAATGTACAAGCAAAGGAAAATCTCAAAAACAAGGAATGGAAAAACAACAAGGGACCTTTTTCAGTTCCCTGATGTGGTAGGATAAAGCACACAGACTGCCAGCTGGTGACATAAGGATTAGGGACTTTGGGGAGGAGGGGGGTCCCTTCAAAAAGTTGATGTCCAGAAAACAAAGTTCAGTGACAGGAAGTAACTTTAGCCTTAGGTTGGTGAACTTTGCCGTAATAAGCTTTCTTTGGATGGCCTCTAGGGTCAGATGTGGTACCTGCTAACTGAGTGTGGGAAGAAAAACAGCTTAATTTTAATGTATCGTATGAAACAGTGGGGAGAATTAAAATGTAGTTAATCTAGTGATAAAAGGTTAATCTTATACACTGTACATGTACATGTACCATATCACATCATATCACAATACTGTACTATGGGGCTGTTCATACCATAGGGAACAGAATTAACCAGTTCGTGAAACATACCGGTAAAGGTCTGGTATGCATTGAGCTTTTGATTTTAAGCAAGAGGCATATCCTTGTGTACACTAAATATTGTTCTTTTTTTTAAAAAACTCGTCATTCCAATAAAACATCACTGTAAACGCATGTGTATTTTAAAACCTAAACCTCACTAAAGGCAAAAATGTTGAATTTTGTATCAATGGAAGTGGGAAATTATAACGAAGTGCTATTTGTAGGCCTATTAAGTGACTGGTTTTTCCACTACACTGCACTGCACAATGCTACAAAATCCACTTATGCTCTGTGGTTCATTTACAGTAATTTACTGCTTTTTGGTGGATTCAAGGGTTTACCGGTAGTTGGGGTTTAGTTGTACCGGTAGGAGGCATACTACTTGCACTTGTGAGACTGGTCTAGAGAATGTTCCATTAGAAGATTTCATACTTCTAGTGTTAACTCCTGGGAAAGTTTGGGCATAAATCTAGTACTATACCTCATACATGTGCATGTACAGCCTTGTTCTGACATACCGGTACTGCTAAATAAGGTCTGCTGTTTGTGCACCCTTATTTTTTACTTATAACTTAACAAATGAAACCAAAACAAAATTGGAGACTCATGCATCCAAGTACTACATATACATGTACACGGTGTACTTAGTATTCTGAGATTTCAAGGTTCTTTGTTTCTTGTTCATACATTTGAGAGTGCACAGTGAAGAACCAGCATAATGGTTGGTTATGCTTGGCCTACGTTCCCACAGCTCTCTGTAGAAAATGTACGTTATGAAACCATAAACAATAGAATCCTGCCAAGGCCAACAAACAGAATATCCATACAGAACTACCGGTACATGTATTTCCACTGAAGCATGAAGCTACACTGAGTCACTGTATGGCACTCACACATAAAAAATGAGAATCGAAATGTTGATGAACAGGCCAGCATGGTACATGTATCATGTGTATCATACATGTACAAGTACATGTAAATCCTTCATACTGTTTTTTTTATTTCTTTTAAAAAAATGCTTTCATAACAAAATGCTTTCACTTTCCAGTTACAAGCAAAACAAACCATGAAGTGTTAAAGCAGTGCACAATCCAATTCTGCTACTGACATGTACATGTACGTACATGTACTGTGTACAGGCATACATGTATACGCATACATACATGTATACATGGTACAGTAAAACTGCTGCTTAAAAGAACAGTATACATTGTACAGGCTGTTGCTACATGTAGAATAAAACATACAACATACCGATAACAGCTGTTGTGTTTGATTAGTTTTCATCCTGTTTCAAGTCAATAGTAGACTAGGGTACATGTACATGCCTCGCATTATAGGCCACAGGCTGAAGCTCAAAAGACGCTTAAAAAATGAGTACCACTCCCACCTCTGGGGTCTACTTTTTTTAGAGTATATTTTGTAATTTGAACATGTTTCCTGCTTTACAGTAAAACTTCTCCACAAAAACTTTAGTTATTTTCTAGAAATAACATGCTGAAATTCATCGGTCTCACCGTGGCGCTGTTCTTATTCCCAAGATGTTGTGAAAAATCCTAAGAATGGAAAAACTCTAAGATCTTGGGAGGTTGGGAATTTGGTGGAATTAATAAAATCTTGGGTTTTTGCATTTCTGTTCACCTTTTTATATATGTGAACATAAATTTACGACTGGCTAAGCACATTAAATTTTATCACTTCATGATCAAATTATTTACATGTATAAGCTGCAAATTTGGCAATAAATTGTACCCTGTGCTCATTTAAGCATTTGGCAGAGGGGATAGCACTGTTGTATAGTAGCTTCCGGTTACACCGTGTGTGCATTACATGTGCAGGTACGTATACCGGTACTGTGGTTAGGAGGCATTTATACATGGAAACCCATTGGAAATTTTTTGACAAAATCGGGATCCTCTCATCCAAAAAACAGCCAATTAGGAGCCGCAAAAAAATGTTGACCAATGGCGAAAATGGTTTGGAGGGGCAACCATCCAATCAGAAATTTTGTTCTTTGTTACTTGGCAAGGCCTGGCCAGAAGCCAATGAGAAGTTGGGTTGGTTCTATTCTCTTTGGGGTTAAAACGTTGGGCGGGAAGGAAAAATTGTCGTGTTGTCACTCTTGTCTCGGCCTATGGAGGAGCAACAGCTACAGTCGGATTCTTCTACATCTTCTGCCAGAGCAACTGTGGCTGCTGCCGGCTCTTGATAAAGCACGGCCATACCTACAAAACTAATATTCCAAAGCTTGTCTTTAATGGCCAATGGTACATGATACCCTAAAGGGGTCACTTCTGATGGGATAGGCCTAGTATTTTTGTCCTTGTGTGTTTCATGTTGTCTGCTTATAAACATGTACATGTACATGTATCCAAGTCAAATAAGGCTTAAGGTCAGTATAATGTCTAAACAAAAGTGTAAATTTCCAATGCATGGAGGATCAACCACTTCTTGGGAAAAAATCTGATTTGCCTCCAAAATCATCACATGAAACATGTACATGTATGTCCCCCTTACAGCAGGCTAGCCATAAATATCTATGTAGGGACATGCATGTGAATGGTACATGTACCATGATGTAGCACGCCTGGGCTCCCAAGATACATGTGCACGCTCCTCAGCCAAACTGCACACAGGAAGCCAATGACAAGGAAAAGAAACAAACCCAGAAAATTCCTCTAAACTGACACAGGTCACCTTTCAACTGAAAATCACTGCCAAGTTGGGTGAACACTTCCTGTAACAAGGACTGATTTTCAATAATTTCCAATGCTTTTCTCTTTCCCTTGCCATAGAATACACTTGTTGAGTGCACCTAGAGAAAGTGTGCAGGCCAATCAAGGAACTGCATAGTTCTGCACCAAGCTGGTTGCACATCTTCAAGTCCAAAATTCCACGCTTTCTCCTTATTCCTGTCCAAAAGAACAAATTACAGTCAATACTTTCTTAATTACCTAGAGCAAGGATTCCAACATTGGTGTCTGGACTCTTGATGGTAACACTGGAATGATCTAAGCTTGCATGTTTAGCATGTAAAAGCAGCGTCGTAGCGGCTTCTTTGTGATCACATTCCAAACTGTGGCACTCATAAACTTCACAACAAGCATCCTTCCTCAATAACTTGTGACAAATCCTCCCAGGAGTTTTTAAAATCTCCAAGTCAGTTTCAAGTTTTGTTTTCTTCCAAGATTCAAAAATGAACTCCAGAAGCTCCTCTTTGTTTGTGCCGTCTGATAAGAACTTCTTGAACTGCTGGGGTGTCTTCTGCTCTGGACCATATATCTTTATTACATCAGACCCTGTGGCTGCTCTACTCTCTCTTTCCAAGTTTTTGATTCTGTCAACTGGGTATCTGTCGCTGACAAAATCAACTGTTGAACATCCATTTATGCTCCCCATGTTTACTATTGGTGTCAGTATGAGATTGGAGAATTCTCCAAAGGTATCAGGAATGTCTCACATTGCCTGGAGATGTGCCATGGCATTTATCAGCAATGCTCCATGGGGTATCTCTGAGACCTTTACTTCCTTACACTTCTCCTCCAGGACCCTCATCAATGCAGATTTGTCAGTCTTTGCCAAGGTGCCATTCATATTCAAAGGAAAGGAAACACTACCGAGAGAGTACTTGAAGACCTCCTTTAAGTCAGTATTCCACTTTTGCCCAGCCACAAGGAGATGAGAGAAGAACACTTTAATCTTTTTCATAACGTCTTTTCCAGTTGTGCTTTTACTTGTGGAATCATCAGTGAATGTCTTTAGCTTCTGCTGTTTGATTGTGGCATGAAAGTCCTGTGTCTCTGTAGTTGTTTTCAGAAGACATTGTTTGATGAAATTCAATGTACTGGTACATGTAGCAGTTTCTCCCTTGGTCTTGGCATTAAGAAGATCACTTTCAACAGCATCACTGGCAACTGCCCCTGAATTGAGAGCAATGAGTTTTGAAGTAATTTCAAAGGGATTGATCATACTCTTAATTGTGGAGACTACATGTACATAGGTGATGGCTTCTTCAAGCCTTCTGATACGAGGTTGGTCAAGTTCCTTAGATAACCTCTCCACCTTATAGTAGCCTGCCATTCTTTCACATTCTCTTGCTACTGCTGCTCTCTGTGGCTGTGCTACAATCCATCTTTGGACAGCACCTCTATTGAGACTGATACCTTTAATTTCACCAGGTGTTTGGCAGTCACGGTTGAGGGTTTCTTCAACAGCTTGGTCACATGCAATGGATGTAAAGGCATGATTACTTTGTCCCTGAACTGTCGATGCACCCGTCTGACTTAATTCACCATTCACACGAGGATGAGACTGTGGCAATCTAATCATCTCCATCCAATATGCCAGCAGGAATCTCGCATTGTTTGTCCTATCTCTGAAGCCTGCCTCTCCAAAACGCTTTCCAATGATAGACATGAATGACATGGCAGTATGGAATTCTCTTAGTCTGACCACTAGGTGCTCCTTGAGAGCATTCTGTGCCCAACAAATTTCCTGCACTTTGGCATAAATTGCTTGGTCAAAGACCAGGACAATTTCATTGAGGTGGAACTTGTCTGCTATCACTAGGCTGTGGTGTAATACCTCCTTCTTTGTGCTCATCTCTGTAGGCGATGCTTCAACTGAGGGGTGCAGGCCTCGAATTTCATTTTTTTTTAGGGCACTGCCATTTGGCATTAGTGGACTGGCAGAAATAAAGGGCAGTAATGCCAAACATGAGGGCATTAATGCCATCAGCGTACCAAAGTTAAGGGCGTTAATGCCATCCCAATTTTTTTTTTTATATCGCATGAAAATGTTTCAGGTCTAAGAAAAAGTAGGATATGCACAGAGCGTGCCGTATTAGACAAAAAAAGTGCTCGAACAAAATGTAATAACACAATCAATGTTGTTCTGCCATTACCATCTTTTGATCTGCCATATTATATAAAAGCTATAATTGTAACATGCAGTGTCAGGTGTCGAAATACACCTTTTTCCTGGTCCTACCAGAACCACACATGCAGCAGCATTGAGCAATCTTTGTTCGGGAGCAGGCCATGACAATTTTTGGGGTTTTTTTTTGGTTTATTTGGTTTTTTTTTTAGTTTGCCCATTTGGGTAGACCATGTCGTAAATTTGCTTCTTTTCCTACCTCCATGATTTAAGTAAGGCCTACTGCATACATGCAGTATTTTATTAGGTTAAAAACATACATGTGATAGGCCTACATGTAGTTGTGCTGAGCATGCAATATGCCTCTCAAAAATTGGGTCAGTAGGTCATAACATTATTTTGTGTGGGGGCAATTTTGTGCTGATTGAATGGCATCAGTGGGGAGGAAAACTTCCAAAATTATCTCAAAAAGGCAATACACAAGAAAATTATGAAAAATTCACACAATCACGACGGAAATCACGACTGCAATCACGATGGCAAACCAGCCAACAATGTCCATGTACGTCCTTATGCAGTTATCTGGTAATGGTGTAGGCTATCGCGTGGTAAGCAGGTGTGATTCATCTAGTCGGGCGCTAAAATGAGCAGAACAACCTCAAATTTCTCATGAACAAAGAAAATACAGACATAAATAAGAGACCAAATTCTGTGAATTAGCTTGCAGAAAACCTCTTGCAACCATGCTGCAACATAACATCGATGTCTTTCTGGCCTGCATTCGCAACGCGAAGAGTGTTTATGTACAGTACATGTACATGCAGTACATGTACAGTACAGACTGGTACTGGTTGCTACATTTGCATGACGCATTCTTAAGCATGGGTGCGGCACGGCGGGAACCAGAGCAGCTTCGTTTAATGCATAAAGTTTCGCGCATGTGTTTTTGCCACAATGACAGCGCGCAAAGAATTATGGGGCGATTTGTGCAAGTGAATGCATGCGCAGTGGGCACGGTGTTCTAGTCGATTGTGAGTAATCAAGGAACGATGTGTATGCTGCTTTCCATGTGCCTCGCTGAACAGGGGCAGTCAGTATGTATGTGTAGGGCACTACAGCCAAGAGAAAAAAAGGGCACTGCCATCTTGGAGGTGAAACACGATCACTTTTGGGAGGCACCACGGCTAAATGGGATGGCACCGACGGCCATGGCCATCCTGGCCATCGTGAAATTCGAGGCCTGGGGAAGGCACTGGTAGAAGAGAGCAGATTTCTCCAGTGGCTCCAAGGATTGTTGGCAGATGTTAAATCTAGTCCACCTTGGTAAATGGGGGTCATTTTGCCTTGATATTATGTACAGGAAATCACTCTCTAGGGCACTTCCAATGCACGGCTCCCATTTTTCTGAACTTCTCTTCTTTACCATGTTTACATCAGTGGTGAACTATGAGACCTACCAGATAACTAGGAAAACTCATGAGTCAGGCATGCAAATAAATATAAATTATAAAATGTACAGTTAAACCCCGTTGTTCAGACTTGGATAATTACCTTTTTGTCACAGGAACCTTCTTGGTCCAACAAAGCCAAAGTACAAGCAGATTTTCCAGTTAATGCTTCACTTTCACTTTCCAAGTACATGTAACTGCTACAGTAGTTGAAGAGCTGTCTGATGAAAGTGTGTCCTCAACAACATGTCCAGCTGACACCACTTAGCAATACACTATTTTGCTTTCATTTACTCTTGCAGGCTTATGGAACACAAGCTGTGGATAATCGTTCTGCAGCAGAGTCTTCAATTTATCATTTCTTGAAAGAAATTAATAACTATTTTCTGATCACTATTCAATTCCATTTCATTTTGAGGTCACAGAGTTTAACCTATTGAGGTTTTACTGTACATTCTACGTTTATATAACAAGAAAAACACTCAACGACATTCCCAACACTAGGATTTATGACGCTAGTTTTCAGTTCTTACTATGTAGTGAGATACGATTAGTCAAAAAAGATACATGCTATTTCACCGAAATATTGCAGTCGTGGCATAGATATTCTTTGGGATTCTATTCAGCAATTCAGGCTAAATGATGATCTGTAACAGTCTTCTCACCTGATTCCCATGGGCTCAATGCCTTCAATGTTTTTGATTGATTTGATGACAATTTCCGTCAGCCTTGACATTCGCAGTATTTCTTCACCATCTAACAGTCTTCTCTGAACAACTGATTTGCAAAAAGCATTGCAGCCATCTTTGTGGATTTCAAACTTGTCCTTCCCTGCAGTCCTGCATTTATGAAATAAATAATGCTCACGTATACATGTACATGTCTGTTTTCATTATACAAAATTCAAGAATGTGTGAAAGAGCTATAGGGGCATGATCAATTTGCTCCAGCAGACAAAACGGCTGAAGCATTTACTCATAAAATACTTTTTAAACCAGTGTCAGTGGCAGACACGTATGAAGGTTCGTTAAAATATAGGAGTTCAAAAACATAAGAGGGGCAGGGGTCCTGCCTGTTCCAATGTATTTCTTCTATTGAGTTGAATCTGCTATTCATGGGGTTTGTAGTTGGGCTCTAGTGCTGTGCATGGAAGTATTTCCGTACACCAAGATCACTTTTTGTAAATAAACCCTGTGAACAACCCTGTATTTTTTAAGAAAATGCTTCAAATTTTCACTGCATTGTGAGAGCTGAGATCTTGTAGGGGAAAATCTGTTATCTTTGCACAAGAGAATTATATTCCCTTAAAAATCATTTTCGGATTTACAGTGTTCACTTGGAGTGGGCAAACATCAAGAAAGGGAAAACGTTTATCATGCATTTACTAGTACACATGCCACAACTACATGTACATGTAAATTAAGTTTCATAATTATGAGCAGGAAAAAAGTGCAAAAAATAATTTTCTCTCGAACAACATTTCTGTACAACCATGGTGTACCTTTTGTAACAGCTTGATTGGTACCAGACTTCAATGGCTGCACAGTCCTTGTCCCTCACATGTATGTGAACCAGAAGCATCACTGTTCGACGTTGCTGCCTTAAGAAGGTTACCTGCATGTACATGTATTCAGAATACATACAATATGTTAACAAGATATTATAAAATAGCTGGGGAAGACTTCCATACACAAAGTTCATTTGACTCCCTGTGCACGTACCCTTTGAGGCTGGTGAGTAAGACTGCTAGGGTGTGTGTAAAATATTATATTACGATGAACGTTGGGGTTCAAGAAATGAGGCAAAAGATAGCTGTGTTGCAATTGGTCAAGCTACATGTATCATATAGCTGACAGTTATTGAAAGTACATGCTCAGTGATGCTGCTGATTTTCTGTAGTTTGGATGGGCAAACTGCTCAAGAACGTCACCATTTCAATGGGGATTTAAGGTGAATAAATCTCCCCATCTGACATGTACATGTTATTTGTTTTATCATGTTAAGGGTTTTTAAAATTCTTGTTGGCTAGCTGTTTGATCGTACATGTCTTTAACCCTAACCCTCCTCAATCCTTCACCTGTTGGAGGACTGAGGAGTGTTAGGGTTAATATTTTATGTGATGTGTTTGTGAAAGTTTTTATGTGTCAAGTTTTACTGTATACAGGTACATGTATAGTACATGTAATATTAATTAGCTGGTTCGGCAGTTCAGCCGAACCAGGTATTGTAATCGTTCTGTTTTTTTTTCTTTCCTTTTTAGCTGGTTCGGCAGTTCAGCCGAACCAGGTATTGTAATCATTCTGTTTTTTTTCTTTCCTTTTTTTTTTTTTTTTCCTTCTTCAGCCAAGTTCTTCTACCCCTACACATTGTCCCGCATAATGCGTGAGCAGTCCTCAACTTCGACCGAGAATTACAACCAGAACGAAGAAGAAATCAGACTAAATTTTCCCTTCCGTTTGATCGCAAATATACCCAAGTGTGCAAATATTAAATAATATTTCATAAGTTTTTCCCAGTTTAGACAAAAATCACGTGACATGAAATTAAAGGAGCAGTTTTCCTGCACACGTGTTTCTAGCCCATTGACTTTGTACACGTTTTTGAGCGACAATTTTGGTAACTTTCCAGTCTTTGATTGATCCCAAAGTGATAGCCAACGAAGACCCCGATGCAAGATTTATTGCAAAGGGATGACGTCATGATGACATCATCACCTTATTTTATATTCATTTTTGAATATTTAATTTTTCCCCACAGGTTTTGTACACGTTTTTCTACTTAACACAAGTGAACAAGTAGTCTTTAACTTTGGCGCAAGATTACTATAAGAACAAAGGAGAAATCGGGTACTTTACGCTCTGTTATTTTATTTTTAATGTGCGTAAGAGTCCGAATATGAAGTAATATTTCATAAGAATTGTTCAGTTTAAGCGCAAATCACGTGACACGAACTTAAAGAAGCAGTGTTTCTGCAAACAAGTTTATAGCCCCTTGACTGTGTACACGTTTTTGAGCGACAATTTTGGTAACTTTCCAGTCTTTGATTGATCCCAAAGTGATAGCCAACGAAGACCCCGATGCAAGATTTATTGCAAAGGGATGACGTCATGATGACATCATCACCTTATTTTATATTCATTTTTGAATATTTAATTTTTCCCCACAGGTTTTGTACACGTTTTTCTACTTAACACAAGTGAACAAGTAGTCTTTAACTTCGGCGCAAGATTACTATAAGAACAAAGGAGAAATCGGGTACTTTACGCTCTGTTATTTTATTTTTAATGTGCGTAAGAGTCCGAATATGAAGTAATATTTCATAAGAATTGTTCAGTTTAGGCGCAAATCACGTGACACGAACTTAAAGAAGCAGTGTTTCTGCAAACAAGTTTATAGCCCCTTGACTGTGTACACGTTTTTGAGCGACAATTTTGGTAACTTTGCAGTCTTTGATCGTTCCCAAAGTGATAGCCAACGAAGACCCCGATGCAAGATTTATTGCAAAGGGATGACGTCATGATGACATCATCACCTTATTTTATATTCATTTTTGAATATTTAATTTTTCCCCATAGGTTTTGTACACGTTTTTCTACTTAACACAAGTGAACAAGTAGTCTTTAACTTTGGCGCAAGATAACTATAAGAACAAAGGAGAAATTGGGTACTTTACGCTGTGTTATTTTATTTGAAATATGCCTTAGAGTCCGAATATGAAGTAATATTTCATAAAAACTGTTCAGGTTAAGCGCAAATCACGTGACACGACCTTAAAGGAGCAGTGTTTCTGCAAACAAGTTTATAGCCCATTGACTGCGTACACGTTTTTCAGCGACAATTTCGGGAACTTTGAAGTGTTTGATCGTTCCCAAAGTAATAGCCAACAAAGACCCTGATGCACAATTTATTTCAAAGGGATGACGTCACGATGACGTCATTGCCTTATTTTATATTTATTTTTGAATATTTTATATTTGCCCATACGTTTTGTACACGTTTTTCTACTTAATAAAAGTGAACAAGTAGTCTGGCGCAAGATTACTATCAGAACGAAGGAGAAATCGGGTACTTTATGCTCTGTTGTTATATTTGTAATATGCCTAAGACTCCGAATATGATGTAATATTTCATAAAATTGTTCAGTTTAAGCGCAAATCACGTGACACAAACTTAAAAGAGCAGTGTTTCTCCAAATGGGGTTTTTTGCCCATTAATTTTGTACACGTTTCCAAGGCACAATTTTGAGCCCTTTTGGATGTTTGATCGTTTTCAAAAAGACAGCCAACAAAGATCTTGATAAATGACGTCATGATGACGTCGTCATGTGATTTACTCTTGTTTTTTCAATATTTATTTCAGCCCCTTGACTTTGTACACGTTTTCAAGCCAGCATTTGGGTTAGTTTGAGAGCTTTGATCAACAATACTTATCTTGTTGGTAAAACAGTCCCGAACCAGCTCTGTGTTTGTACTTGTTTACAAACACTTTTCTCTAGTAGTATATTTATTATTCTTTTCTTTCAATTCAGTTTTATCTTGTAATTGTACATTGTCAGCCCTTGGGCTGTCTGCTACAAACATAATAAACCATAAATAAACTAGAGAGAAGTGTTTGTAAACAAGTACAAACACAGAGCTGTTTCAGGACTGTTTTACCAACAAAATAAGTATTAGCAAATGTGATGAAAAAACCTGACATTAAGAAACTATGAGAGAGTAAAAATGACGAAATCAAGACCACATTTTATCCTGGCACTTGCTGCAAACAGAATGTTGCGGAGGGCACAGTTGATTTTATATGGGTTTGTATACATTTAAAGGAATATTTAAGTATTCCAAATTTAATAATACATCACCTGATGACGTCGTCATGACGTAAATATTTAAGAATTATCTTCAATGTATAGTTAGTGCTTGCTGTAAGTTTGACGATAATCAACGATTATTAAGGTACGAAAATAGTGCCTGGAAAACGAGTACAATGTCAAGGGGCTTAAATTAATATTGAAAAATTAATAATAAGTCACATGATGACGTCATCAAGACGTCATAAATTTGGATGTGTCTTTGCATAAGGGTCTTTGTTGGCTGTAACTTTGAAGTTGATCAAAGCTCTCAAACTAACCCAAATGCTGGCTTGAAAACGTATAGAAAGTCAAGAGCTGAAATAAATATTGAAAAAAGCAAGAGTAAATTACATGATGACGTCATCATGACTTCATTTATTTAGAATAATATCTGTATCGAGGTCTTTGTTGGCTGTTACTGTGAAAACGATCAAACATCCGAAAGGGTTCAAAATTGTGCCTTGAAAACGTGTACAAAGTCAATGGGCTATAAACTTGTTTCCAGAAACATTGCTCCTTTAAGTTCATGTCACGTGATTTGCGCTTAAACTGAACAATTTTTTGAAATATTACTTCATATTCGGACTCTTAGGCATATGTCAACTAAAATAACAGAGCGTAAAGTACCCGATTTCTCCTTTGTTCTTATAGTAATCTTGCGCCGAAGTTAAAGACTACTTGTTCACTTGTGTTAAGTAGAAAAACGTGTACAAAACCTATGGGGAAAAATTAAATATTCAAAAATGAATATAAAATTAGGTGATGATGTCATCATGACGTCATCCCTTTGCAATAAATCTTGCATCGGGGTCTTCGTTGGCTATCACTTTGGGAACGATCAAAGACTGCAAAGTTTCCAAAATTGTCGCTCAAAAACGTGTACAAAGTCAATGGGCTATAAACTTGTTTGCAGAAACACTGCTTCTTTAAGTTCATGTCACGTGATTTGCGCTTGAACTGAACAATTTTTATGAAATATTACTTCATATTCAGACTCTTAGGCATATTTCAAATAAAATAACAGAGCGTAAAGTACCGGATTTCACCTACGTTCTTATAGTAATCTTGCGCCGAAGTTAAAGACTACTTTTTAATTTCTGTTAAGTAGAAAAACGTGTACAAAACCTATGGGGAAAAATTGAATATTCAAAAATGAATGTAAAATAAGGTGATGAAGTCATCATGACGTCATCCCTTTGCAATAAATCTTGCATCAGGGTCTTTGTGGACTATCACTTTGGGAATAATCAAAGACTGCAAAGTTACAAAAATTGTCGCTCGAAAACGTGTACAAAGTCAATGGGCTAGAAACATGGGTGCAGGAAAACTGCTCCTTTAATTTCATGTCATGTAATTTGTGTCTAAACTGGACAAAACTTATGAAATATTATTTAATATTTGCACACTTGGGTATATTTGCGATCAAACGGAGGGGAAAATTTAGTCTGATTTCTTCTTCGTTCTGGTTGTAATTCTCGGTCGAAGTTGAGGACTGCTCACGCATTATGCGGGACAATGTGTAGGGGTAGAAGAACTTGGCTGAAGAAGGAAAAAAAAAAAAAAGGAAAGAAAAAAAACAGAATGATTACAATACCTGGTTCGGCTGAACTGCCGAACCAGCTAAAAAGGAAAGAAAAAAAAAACATTGCTGGACAATGTGTGTACAAACCCTATGTTGTGCAGCATTGCCATCCATGGTTCAATATAGGACAGTTTGTTGAAAATTGAAAGCCCAGGGAGGTGTCACCGTTATTCTGCAATAGCGCCCTCATAGCCTGATAAGGGACAGTCCGAAAACTGTGTGCAATCTGTGGAGAGGAGGAGAAATTAATTGTTAAAAAATCAATAATAAATAAACTTCTTAAGTTATCACTGTGAATTTCTTCTAGGACCGTCCTTGGATGATGGCTCAAAGGTCTGCCAAGTTTGAAGTCGATCAGATTTAGTAAACTGCCAAAGTTGACTGGTGGAAGGAATTGAGAAAAAAAAAAATAATAATAATAATCAGAAGAACAATACTGTTTCGGCAAAGTTGCCGAAACAGCTAATAAATAAATAAACTTTATCAGGACGGCATGTATGAAATTTGGTTGCATACATGTAAATAGCTGTGATGGAAGGGTAAGTTGGCACAATGACAACAGCCAAAATGTGTTTCTTGGAGTTTGTACCTGTACATGTATGGCTATCTTTAAGAGTAAGGTTACACAACAGTTCTGTAAGTATATGTAAATACATGTATTTGTTAGGTCCTGGGAAATGTAACAAAAATTGAAAATTACACACCTGCATCTTCCATTTCAGATTTACACAGCTTATCTTGTTTACGATTTTTGCTTAATGGATCTCAAACAAATATCTCAACTTTATCACAAATGATACACTTCACAGGCAGGACTAGATTGGAGCACACAGGTCCACGAGAGTGCCCGGGCCTCTTGGCAGCACATTCGTCATCTTGAATTTGTTAGATGTGATCTAATGCTCTCAGGCATTTCCATGGTGACTCGCGTTACATTTTAGTTCATTTTGAAACTTTTATAACCACACACATACTGAAATGTAGCAGTTAAAATTCCACTTACATGTACTTTGTGTAGGTACATGTACATGTACTTACTGACACTTGGTATAAAAAACACAAACAAAAAATGATTTTAATAGATAAAAACGCATTTACTGCATTGTAATTATAGCAAAAAGGAAAGCAGTAAAATAGGCTTAGGTTTAAATCAAATTTCTCATCAAACTATGAATAAGGGAAAACAATGAATAGTTATCAGAAACTCACAACTCAATACCATTTCTACGTCACCTAAAATGATGTGCATTTCCCAACCAGTTTAGGAAAAAAACATAATCGATGTGACTCGCGTTACTGTGACTCACATAACCTCAAGATTACCCTAAAATTATGCACACATTCACTTGATTGTTTGTGTATACATGTACATGTAGTTACCAGTGCAACATTGGTTTCAGGTTTGCAGTTGAGAAGTCAAATAGTTGCCAAGTTAACAATTATAACATTTTCATATCGTAAAAGATAAAAGAGTTACTTTGAAGAATTGACATGTCGTGCCCACCAAAAACCAACATACCTGTACATGTAGCGGTAAATGTCATTTTGAAAGAATGCCACATTGCCACATATGATTGATCAAACACATTTCATGACAAGAAGTTGTAATGGCAACGATGGTTGACTGTGAATTTTTCAGCCTGTTCTGTTCAGCTTTTGTTACGTTTATTGCTTTCTTCAGCTCGCGACTTTTTCCGCTCATCTCATTCTATTGCTTATGGTAGTCACTATGCATGTACTTCTCAGTAGCACACAGCTTTTCACGTCTTTTTCGCTGTCTTTCTGCTGCCTTGAGAGCCACACAACAATATCTGAAATGAAAGAAACAGTTCTAGTAAAATTTTGTGACATTCCTTATGGGTAATTTTACAAAAATTGAAAGGCAATTAAATTAATGATACGATACCTTGCAAATTATTAAAATATTTAGTACAAAGGTGTATGTCCTTGTGATTTTATATGTAAAGTACATACAAATTTGAACATTTCACGCGCTGTCACATTGATTCCTTGGATTATTTGGTACTTGTAAATGTGTATAATGTTGTGTGATACAAATGATCAAAGGTGACCCTGCAGGCACTCCTGCTGGGTTGTGTTAATAGTCAGCTCTTAAATTACTTTATGTGTGGTTTATTAAAAAAATTGCTCCTTAACCATTTTACTACAATGCCATTCGACAATACATGTATGTATATGCCAAGTGCTAGTAAGTAATATTGTTAACTGTACAAGTTTTAGGCCTACCGGTAGTACATGTACATGTACATGTGTGACGTGAAATGCAGAAAGAGAAAA
This sequence comes from Acanthaster planci, assembly GCF_054643075.1. Lineage (NCBI taxonomy): Eukaryota > Metazoa > Echinodermata > Asteroidea > Valvatida > Acanthasteridae > Acanthaster > Acanthaster planci. The sequence goes on from NC_141795.1 coordinate 11,439,198, forward strand.
ATTAAGCTAAAATAGGAGAAAAATTTACCAGTATATATACATGTATGTATACTACATTGTGTATAATCTGGCTAATTACATGTGTTGCAATAACTATGGAGGTCATGCTACATAGAATTGCATGCATTCATTTGTCCAAATTCTACAGTTGGAGCAAATTGTGCTTCTTTTTCCCCTCATTATTTACTTTCACTGGATACAACTGGAGCGAAGTCAAAGCAGCCAATTCTAACAAATCAGAAAGTTGGCTTATTTTATGAAATTCTCCATGCTTCAATTGATCGTTTCTTCCCGCTAAACTGTTGCCAACCACGAGGATAAACCATGGATGAATCCTGAACTTAAGGCACTCATAATGAAAAGGCAGAAAGCTTTCTCGGAGGTAAATTTTTTCTTTGGCCACTTCTGCGGAACAAGGTTTCTCGTGAAATGAAAAATTACAAATCTAAGTTTTATAAAGGAAGTGTAGACGACCTTGAAAACAGTAATTCCCAGGATTGGCATAAACAAAGTAAGAAAATGTCTAGTCTGTATAACAAACAGAAAACTTATCTAGCGGAGGAGGCTGCTAAATATACTGCAATGGAGACAGCCTAGCATATTAATGAACATTTTTTGTCGTAGCATGTGATATCTCTTGCCTAGATCTCAGTAAGCAGCCTGCATATTTACCAGCCTTGGCACAAGTGCCAACTATTACCACACAGAAAGTATACCATGAATTGAAAAAGGTGAAAGTACATAAAGCCGGAGGCCCCGATTTAATTCCATCCACGTTGCTTAAAGAGTTTGTCTATTAACTGTTTTTTCCTTTATCAGATATTTTTAACTGCTCTTTGAAAGAAGGTATTGTTCCAAAAATATGGAATTCTGCATGTGTGGTGCCGGTACCAAAGTGCCAACCTTACACAGTTAAAAATCTTCGTCCAATATCACTGACTTGCGTTTTGCCAAGTCTTAGAAGGCTTTGTAACTAGTTGGATCAAAAATGATATCAAATGTAATTTAGACAAACAACAGTTTGGTTCTCTTAAAGACAATTCAGCTGCTCACTATTTGATTAAAATGTTGGATCAAATTCATCGCGACACTGATTCAGCCAAAACCTCTGCTGTTATTGTTGCTACAGACTTTTCCAAGGCCTTCGATTATATGGACCACAATATTCTTATTCCTAAATTCATCGATTCGGGTGTTTGTAGATCTATCATTCCTTGGATATGTAGCTTTCTTTCTGTGAGCGCACTCAGGCAGTCGGTTATCAAAATGAAATTTCTGAATGGCGGTTTATTCATTCCGCAAGGCAGGGCACCAAACTGGGACCTGTTTTCAGTGCTAGATATCTTATCCTGTTTAGAAATGATCAATGACGCCAGATCTTTCATTCCTGAAGTCATTCACTATATATAGTATAATATAATATGTATATGATTTAACACAATGCCAGACATTTAGCGATGTTGTTCAAACTAGCTTGATTCAAAATCAACTTGATCGACTAAACCAATGGGCTAATGACAGTAACATGATATTAAGTGTTGATAAATGCCAGGCACTGACTGTTTGTTTTAAAAAGAATTAACACTATCCAGATTTCAGACTTGAATTTAGGTGCTTCGATTCTTGATCAACTGAACTGTCTTAAAATTCTTGGCATAAATATCCAAAATAATCTCAGATGGGATATCCAGGTAACTGAGATGAGTAATTCCTTTAATAGAAGGCTTTATTTGTTAAGTCAGCTTAAACATTGTGGCACATTGATCAACGATCCTGTAACTGTGCACATGCAATATATCAGACCTACCGTTGAATGTGCATGTCCTGTTTGGCATTCTGGATTGACAAATAAACAACAGGGATCGCTAAAAAAACTACAAAAAAGAGCGTTTCGGACTATTTTATCTATGGATATTTCAAGTCATATGTCATATGATCATATGTGCAGTGAGCTGCAACTACCCTTGTTGAAGGAAAGACATGATCAGTTGTGTTTGAAATTTGGCAAGAAACTTCTTATTTCTCAACATGACTGGCTTCCACCGATGAGGTCCAATAATTTACGTAATGCCAACACTTTGTCAATCCCAAGATGCCGAACTAATAGATACAAATCCAGTTCAATCCCTTCTCTGGTTAAACTACTGAATGAGAGCTACTTAGAATTTTCTTCTTGTAGATTGTATGTCCTATTTGAATTGTTTACAATTGTAATAGTGACATTTTAAAGAACTTGGTTTGGTTTTAAATTTTTAGAATTTTTCTAATTAACGGTTTTATCTGAGTAAATTCTTTCTTTGAGATTTTTTTTTTAGCAATTGTTGATAAACTGGCCCACAATTCAGCCTCTCATTTATGTAAATGTAAATGAGGAATGTTGCAAAACTAACAGGAACCGTTGTATGGAATATGAAAATATTATCTACTGCCCTCTATTTAAGATGCCAGCAAACTTAGAAAACAATTGGCACTGATGTAAAGATAACAAGCACTGCAACTACTACAGTTTAAATTGTGACTCGCGTTACCCTACCGCTAAATGCTGTGACTCGCGTTACATGTAACTCGCGTTACCAACTTTCAGTGCTAGATATCTTATCCTATGCAGATAACCTAGGGTTGGTGTTGTTATAATTTGGTTTGTTGCACACCAAAGGAGGTGGTTTATAATTGACAAACTCAATAACCCTGGGGTTTTGGTATACAGTTAACTTTTTGTGTATTATGTGACTCACGTTACATCATCACCACCACTTGATTCAAAGGGTCTGTCCTGAAAAAGCAAGAATAGAAATGTGACACAGGGGAAAGTTGACACCAGACACATACATGTATACATGTTTGGGTCTCCTTTCCAGATCTTTAATGGTACAAAAGAAACCCCCAGTCAATGAGCATTACAGTAGCACGTGGAACCTTGAAGAAAGTGTCAACTACACTGTACTAAATAAGGTGTGCAGTACTTGTTGGCTCTGCTGTGGCTTAAAGGTGAGTGACTCACCACCTGACCACCAGCTTATGGCTGCCTACTTACATGAACTGTACAGTCTGAGCCAAACTGCCAAGCGATTGCGCTGAGCAAAGGAGTTATGTAAATTGACTGTCACATAAAGGGAATGTTTGCCATAACATGTAAAGAGAAAATGCTCTCATGAAACTATATCCAAATTTTAACTCAGCTTACAAATTAAAATGGGGTTGTTTAGGAAGAACGTGTAATCGCTCTTTTGATATGTGAAAACTAAATAATTACAGACATAATGTTTAAAAGGTGGATTTTCAAGTTAAAAAGCCAGCAAAGATTAGTTGAGGACTTTTGTCCATAGCTTTAGTCAATATGCTATTGTAAAAATACAACCAAATTAAAAAACTGAGTGAAAAAAAATTGAGTCCATTTTCCCTTTTTACACAGAAATGCGCGCCCTCTCCTTTTTTTTTGCAGACATGATTCACTTTTTATTGATATACCAGTGATAACACGGGTGAAAACCCAACTCCGGTTGTTTTCGTGTACCTCACTGAAGGGAAGATCTACCAAGTGTGTGATAAATTTGGCCATTTTGGTCCAAACGCACATCACATCCAGCCATTCTCTTGAGCACTGGACAATTTTCAGCCATCGCAACTTTGTAATTTGTTGTGCCTCTTCATTTTGGATATGGCTCAAATGAAAAAAAAATCAATCACCATGATTCAGGTGATTGCCATGACCTATGAACTGCGACCCGTGACTTCCACTATATGCAGCTTTAGATTGACAAAATATTGTTACGTGATCTGCTGCGGATAGATTTCTCGTCCATTGTCAGGCGAGGTCAAATTACAGCTGATCGTGTATATAATTAATTTCTCAAAAATGACTGGTTGTTTCATGGAGAACTTTTACTATGTTCTTATCCATGAAATATGCACCTTAAAAATACATGTATTCAGAAATACGTGTACATGAGGTGGGAGCGAGACAACATGATAGAAATTACAGGTGGCGGCCTATTAGAGCATTAATTTATTTTCCCTTCAAAAACTCCATATCGTGACACTTGGGACAGACTACCTAGTATGTACCGGCACTTGTCACCCTATTTGTACCCGTTTAGCTGATGAAGCCCACCAAATTGTTGTCATACAGTTTTCTGCTCACTGAATGAAATAATTCCATTTCATGGATGTGTGACATTCATTATTGTTTTTTACAGCGCCTAATTAAATCCCCATCTGTAGAAGAAACGGAATGGTGTTTTGCATAACTTGCCATTGTCTTCAGAGGTGGACTCACACAACAAAAACATTCCTTCTTTGTGTGGAGAGCCACGATGCATGTAGAGCAATGGTACACAGTGAATAATTAGTTACCGGTACATGCACTGTACGTGTTTTACAGTCAACTGCGGAATTTACATAATTTCCTGATATGTGATTAACACCCCACCAATCATGTGACGGGATTTATTCAGGCATTGCATAATATATTACAGTACACATGTACAGTGTAAATGTACTGTACGTACATGTATATACATGTATGTAGGCCTACAGTCATTTGCAGAAGTTGAAGACCAGCCATGCAAAATGCATTAACCTGAAGAAAAACCAAACTTAAACCAATCAATCATGGCAACTTATGTTTATTTTCAATAAGTAACCTTATTATCTTGGTTTACAGCTACAGTATTTGACTACATTAGAGTACTGTAGTTCTTTTATATCTGATTACTTAGACTGGATTTTTTTTCTCATGCTGCTTTACAGACAAAATGTCATACAAGATCTGCCTTTGCAAAAAATATCATTTAAATGGGTAAATGTACATGTATACCAGGTACATGTAGCACTAGTATGCTAATATTATGCACCATGACTGTAAAAACATGTTAAGTAATCATTCAGTGAGACAATGTGACAGGAATACCGGAAACCAGTGATATTCCAGGTGGTTTTAAACTTTTGCAAATGACTGTACATGTACATGTATGTTGATTCTTTCATTTAAGGACATGATTTGTTGCCGCTTGTCACTAAATAAAATATATCCCAGTCATGTGCGTTTGTAGTTTCGGACAGGGATCTTGTAAATGGAGACTTGGTGTTCTCCTGGTTTTCATTCAACATGTTGAATGGATCATGTCAAGACAATGCTAGACAATTTTAAACCATCCCGTCACAGATAAGTGCTGGTAATATTCCAAGGATTTTTGGAGGATTGCTGGTCAAATATCCAGCATCTGCAGAAGCAGTTAGAATGTAGGAAAGTGATGGAGAAGTCTTGCCAGTTGCTTGTACATGTAGTGTGTTGCAGAACTTGCAGCTGCCGTCATACATGTAGCCTCGCCTCAGTGCTGTGCTGGTAGACCACCGCCACGTTTGGGACCACAGTCCTGGAACATGGACAGTGTGCCATAATCCTCATTCGTTGATGAGTAAATTATAGTTACTGTCATAGGAATCAAATCAAATCACTTTCACTATAAGAATCCTATACGTGTTTATCACTTTTTCCATGACACTTTGAGAATTGTAGACGCGGCACTCAGACATGCCTATGGGTTACTGTCTTTTTTCTAGAAGCTTCACATTGTGTACACATCTTACACAGTACAGACCATCCAATACAGGTCAGCATACTCCTTGTTATTCTCCGCGATGTGTGAATAGTCTGTTGCCACTGCACTTGAACACGAGTAAACGTGCACATGTATGCCAAGCAAATAACTGTACATGTATGTTACATACCACTCCATCTTAAGTAAGTTGTGCTCCTTTTTTTCAAAACAAATCTCACAATTATTTTTACCAGCTAAGAGTAAGAATTTACAGGTAGGTTCATGCATCTTAAGGATTAGTGTCTAGTTTTGTGAGTTGTCTACACGTCAAAACTCGTCGTTTCACTGCATTTGGGGTTCAATGATGCCAGCTTACATATACAGTGTACATGTACATAGTCCGGTATATGTATGTATCTTCATGCATGTCTGTTGTGCATATCCCTCCTCAGTTACATCGTCAAATCAACACTCAAACACAAACTTTGACTTTTAATTACAGGTTTTGCCTTCCCACGCGATGAACATGTACAGTACATGTATGATACATGTACATGTATTCATAAATGCCGTATATTCAGGGCTTGTCCGAAAGCTAATGAAAAATTCACAAGCTTACAAGGGTGGGACCCGAACCCACGACCTCCTGCTTACTAACGTAGTGCAGACATCTTAACCACTCAATCACTGAGCTTCCCAGGGTGGTTTGCCAGTCCCTGTCAAATGTACATGTACCATAGCAGTGGAAAGAAAATGCCTGTTTTGATTTTTGGCCGATGATTTACATGTAATTGTATCTTGGTTTTGGGGTGACCAATGTACATGTATCTCCAAAACCCTACTGGTAGATGTTGAAATAGTGAAGCCTTTTTCAAGTTGGTACCTCTTTAAGCTACAAAGGCCCAGGTCTCACGAATATGAACGACACAAAGCCTGGTCCCATGAACATGACACAAAGAAAGTCTGGTCCCATGAACATAAAGGACACAAACAAAGTCTTGTCCCATGAATATGAACAACACAAACCAGTTTAAGTGTTCAACATGCATGTACAGTCATTTTGAAAAGTTTAAGACCACCCATGCAGAATATGGTAACTCAAAGGAAAAACTTTAGCAAATAAATCTTTGAGAAGGGGTTTATGGGCAGGTTGTGACTTGAGCCTTGTTAGCTTACACTAACATTTGTCCCAGTGGACTGCAAAGCTGCTTCAATCTTTCGACAAGAACTTGAGGGATCCTTCACAATTTGCGACCAGTTGACATGGTCTTCATGAGGGGTAGTTTTTCTATGACCATTCTTTTTCTGATCAGAAAATGAGCCATCTCTTTGGAATTTTGAAAGGGCAATGTGCACAGCAATCTTGCTGCAACAAGCCCTCTAGCTAATTTTGCATTTAGAGTAGCCCTCTTGAAGGAGGGGTCACTATTTGGGCCCTTTGAACCTGAATGAGACTGACTTTTTTACCCATGCTGCAGTAAAGACAGAATGCCACACAAGACCTGTCTTGGCAAAAACTTTTATTCAAATGATTTAATAACACGACTTTCAAGTTACGGACTGCTGTACTATATACATGTAATCGTCTGATGAAACAAAGGATTTTGCAGGCCCATTGACAGAAATGCCAGAAAAATCCAGGTGGTCTTAAACTCTTTCAAATGACTTTAGTGGACAAGAACCGTGCAAGAACATTACATTTTGAGTCTGCCTCTTCCGCAAGATTCCTACTGTATGTACATGCTACACATACGGTGTGTTTACAGCGGTACTGGTACAATGTAGGTCCCCATGACGTTTCGGAGTCACTGGCATATCAGTAATACATAATGAGCATTTCTGAAATCGGCAAAAAGGGTCTCTCTTGAGAGCCCATATTTTTGACATTTTGCGACCATAAATAAGAAAACTGTTCCATTTCTTCTCGTTAAGTTTAGAAGATGGTCTTGTCACTTGTTGTATTAAGGTTATAACTGGGGAAAGAAGGGTTCTTTTCATTGCCTGTTTAAGCTTCTCCGTTGCACCCCCATCTGTCTGACCAAAATGTACTGTGGTAGAGGAACCTTGTCTGCAAACGTGACTGATGCTCTTCACTTTGTTTAGTGGATACATGTACCCTACAGTATATGCATTTATTCATTGTCCAGAAGCAAAACTGAGATTACTGCCCATAGAAAGACTTTTGTTTCATTTGTCAACTCTTGCAGGAAGTCACACCTTTAAAGTGTCTACTCAGAGAATGACGTTATGTTGTTTGAATTCTGGTTGTATTGGATCATGTTTTGAAATTTCTCACAATTCTTGCCTAATCTATGGTCCAGTTAACTTTCGAGCACTCTTGTAGTCAAGCCCTTTCATAAGTTGTTCAAGTGAACCAAAATAACAGGCAGTGTGCGGCCGATGTGTACTGTACAGTATGTGCATGTGTCGAAAATGATGCCAGAAGAGCAAAGTAGAAATAAGGTACATGTACAATGTATGTTTGTTTGGGACCCTTAGTATTGGGACAAAATCAGAATGCCAAAATACTTGTATTTTGAGGCCTTCTGCAAATGTTTGTATTTTTTATGACCTACTTCATGTTCTGAATGCTAATGTTTTGTCTCCAAACTACTCAAATACATGCACAGTACCTGCTCATTCAGGGAATCGCGTCAACATTAAACCAACTCACCTAATGGATATCATGAACAAGTTTAGGATCAAGATCCAGATTTGTAAAACAAACAGACCCCAAGTGAGTATCTATTTATAAGTTACTGTAACTTGGGGACTCCGGAAAGCAGCATTTCTTCCCTCTTGAGTTAAAAACTAAGACTAGAATCTGCCTGAATTTTGAGGATGGAACAGATCTTCATAGTTATGAATTGAGCAGAAATGAGCATTTTCAGAAATAAACATGTTATGTTGTAAATTTGCCATGTTAAAATTGAAAATATACAGGCAACATGCACTCAATTGCCACAAATCAGTTTCACGTTCAACTAAATATTTCAAATGCACACAGCTGGCGGATTCTGAGGTTTGGAAGTTGCTCGGAAAATGTAAAAAAAAATTGAAATGAAAAGTCACGAAGTATTCTGTTGTTTGTCCCAATGGCAAAACAAACCCAGTTGAGATCAAAGTAATTGAAGTGGATTATCTGAATCCATTAGAATTCCTGAGATATTTGTTTGTGTATGTCTCCTTCCTTGGCTGTTGAGAGGTCATTGGCATAAATATTTCCACTGAGTCCTAAGCTGCAAATTGCATTATTATCATCATGCACTCACATTCACAAATTGCAGTCTGGATTAGAGGCACTTCTAAATGTACTTGGATTGTCAGCACTTGTTGCTGAAGGTGCAAGCGTCCCCCCCCCTCCGGCAAGACAGGGAGCAATATTGAAATGGAAGCATTTTGACTTGAACCCTGTTTTTGAAGTGACAGTTTGGACTCTAGTCACAGTAGGACATTCTAGTCTGTTTTTATTACTTTGGAGTTGTGTGCACTCAAGCTTTGTTGACACAAATGCCTGGTCTGAAGGGGGGATTATTTTATACCTGGCCTACTTTCTTCAGAGATATTGCTTGGCAAATGTGTGCTTACATGTACATGTAGACTAGAACATCAACTGAGTCTAAGTATGGTACATGTATGCATTTGTCATCATGTTGCCTGGATTTCCATTTACCCGGCATACCAGTGCACATACATGTATTTCCTGAATTGAGCCTTTATTTTGTGGGCCATTTCTTCTGAATTAAACTTCATATACATACATATACATGTACATGGATGAGGTGATGATGCAATTTTAGGCAGAATCTTCACTGTCACAACTGTTTTGCTATGAATAAAGTCTGCATGTTGGCGGTCTGTTGTAAGGTGAATTCTGTGTTTATTGCTTATTACTGTATGTCAGTGATCATCAGTGAGCAGACTTTTTGAGCAATGTTTGTAGTAAAGTACTTAAAGGTACTGTAGGTTACACCACTGGTAAAATCCCCCAAATAGAACTACCATATAATCCCGGAATATCCTACTTAAAACAATTACCGGTACATAACAGTTTGTTATGGTGTAAAATACCGGTATTTTTGCCCAGAATGCTGTAGGTTTTGAGAAAACAAAAATTTTGTTCTCTTTTTACACAGTGGACGGTCAGCTAACCATTTTTTAATTGTTCATTTCACTTCGGACACCACATTCATTAACTGGCGCTGATTTTCTTGTAGAGAAACCTAGCTGTCATGCCAGTTCCCCACCCTGACCCTGCAGATGTTGTTTGCTTACCTTGTATTTTTCCTAAGATAAATTACAAGATCTTCGATTTACATGCAAAAATTGTTGAAACTGCGGCACTGTTTTTCTTGATTTTCACAAAGCAGTTGACTCAAACATGATACAAGTCAGTGGAATCAAAGCTGCAGTGAATCTTATACACCATAATCACCAATCTTGTGAAAGCACATGTACAGTGTATGACAAAAAACCCAACGGTGTCCCCTTCCTTTAAATTGGGGTTTATGCAGTGATTTGCTGAAAGTGAGCCTCAAGCAATATATCTGCAATCCTGACTTTGTTTGGCTGGAGCAGTTTGGCAACTCTTTACAAGCTGTTCTAAAATAACGTGCAGAAAAAGATCGACCAAAAACCAGGGATGTGTTACCTTCATTCACTTCAGAAAAATACATGTACCTGTACAGTATGTAGATTATATATGTTTTTTGGTTACAATATTATACATGTAAGTTTCATGTCCGTTTCATGTTGAAGATTCAGATTATGAAGCTTTTATAAGCTGTTTTGAACCCAGAATGAATTGATAAACTTTTTTCTTACTCTCTATAGACACAAGTGATCATGGCAAGATCTTGCATAGATTGATAGGATCAGCAGACTGTCAATGAATTGACTGTATCATAAACAATGGGGAAAAGCTTCAATCCAACTAGCTGCTGGCATGCACTAGTATAATAGCATGTTTCATTGTACCAGCATTTTGTACAATTATTGCCAGTGATAAATATTAAGAAAGACAGATGACCATACTTGTGAAGCATTGCTGAATGGACATGTAACATATACCGGTAGGTTGTGATCTGTTGAGGCTTTGCAAAAGGTACAGCAGAAAGAGTATTGAGATGGAGTGTCAGCAAAGTATGGTAAGGTTTTCTATGTTAACTTTTTTGGGGGGGGACAACTTATACATTAGTATGTAGCTGAACTGGGCTGCCAATGAGCGAGCAAATATACTGGAAAATTTTCTTGGATCTACGTGCACATGTACAATTTTACGTGAGCAGAGAAACAGTCTTTGTTTTCACATGGGTTTGTTGGCCATGCATTCTTGGACCGTAGGATTTTCTTGGATCTGATTTCATTTGCTATGGAAGCCTTAGCTTCATGTATACATGTATGTACACGTAGGATTGGACTCTCATTGAATTTAGCAGGGAGCCCATCAGATGCAGCCTTGAATAGAATTAGGATCAAGGAATAATTTGACAGAAAGACCCTTTGGGCAGATATGAAGAATGATGCTTGAACATGTTGAAGACATTCAGCTAACATGTACATGTAACGGTACATGTGCATGTTCTAGTTGGTGTACGGATATGCGCTGGGAGTGACAGTGTGGAATTGTCTGTTATCTTGCGTGTGGAAGCAACTTACAATGTTCCAGCAAGTGGCAATTATTTCCTTTCTGCCATTCATAATGTGTAGAGTCCAAAATTGTTTGGACTGATATTTTGCTGATGTTTTGACACCAGTGTTATAAAGTAAGGACTACTGGTCTTCGGAAAGTCGTGCTTAGTGAATATTAGGGTCCGTGAAACAATCTTGTTTTTCTGGACCATAGGGAAAAGTGCTAATTCATTGTCCTGTGGAACTAAAATGAACTTTTTTGGTACAGTGTACATGTACCTATGCTACTATACTCGAGTACTACATTTCAGTAAATGGTGTCAATATGGAACCAGGGTTGGAGTCACCGGGTATGCTTTCTTGAGGAATTCGATCTGTTCTTTCCCACCTTCCTTCTTCCATAAGGAAGAAATGATGGGGGGGGGAGAATGAACTCTTGATACAGCTTAACCTCAGTGGAGGAATCTGCCTCTGGCCCCATCTTGACATTTTCTCTAATATTGTCATGGTACATTTTTTTGTGCAGAACCTCCATGAGTTTTTTCAGTTATGTGCATGTAAGTCTAACAATCATTTTGCCTTCAATTTTATGAAAATTTGACATACTGTCCTCACAAGTGTCCATTACTGCTGAAATGTCAGCTAACAATGTTAACTTTTCCCATTAATGTGGTCAGTGCACGCAGGCTGACATACCATACTTCAAGGCATGAACTACTGGTATAAATGACCATGCAACAAAAGCCCATGTTAGACTTCATTCCAACTTCACAAGCATAATAACAATGACATGAATAAAAGCAGAGTATTAATAAGGTGCGTAGTATCTTACTGCGCTGTAATTCAAAGGTGGGATATAATATCATACTCGTATTGAAGTCTTTATATGCTGTAGCACAAGTTTTTAAAAATGATATGCAGCAGCCATGAGGAGGGTTCCATCCCCTGGCTTTGAGATGGTCCGAAACAACGTGAAGCTAGCTCTTTTGGGGTTTATCAAAATTTGTTATTCAAGTTGTGCAGTTTGTAAGCTTGATTTCAGATGCACAGCTTAAATAAGTTTGTAAGTGATATGCTGGAATGTATGTACATTTTGCTTCTATGTTGAGACCTGTACATGTACAGTATACCATTCATGTACTTGTACATAAGGCTCTCAAAACTAAGTACAGTATGCATTCATGTACCGGTACATGATTTCATTACTCTCAATATGAAACAGCTTTTCTTTTTTTTTTGTCCAGGATCTGCAGGTATGTGGTTCAACCATATCCTTCCATAACATCAACTACAAAGTGGATATCAAAGTGAACAAGAGAAAAGTAACGAAATGCATCTTGAGGGATATCACGTAAGTCTGCAGTACATATTGTTTATCGTCTTCTTTTACATTTTGGCATCTACATGTACAGTATAGATCAAATAGTTTCTTTGTAGAATCATCAACCTTGACAATAAACATAAGCAGCAAATATCCCTCAAAACTTGTACTACATGCTTTCAATCTGTAAGCTTTCTCTTTCCTGTTTATTTCTGGGTTTTTTTTGAGGGAAATTTAAGTTCTTATCCTGCTTTCAATACTTTGCACCTTTAGTGGAGTGTTCCAGCCAGGAATGAATGCAATTCTGGGTCCAACAGGGAGTGGAAAAACATCGTAAGTTATACGGTACATTACATAAGAATATGTAAATATACGGTAGATGGGACACAGTACAGTGGTATTCTAAAAAGAATACATAATGTCAGCAGAAAAAGTGTGAATTGATTATGAAAACTGCTTACAGATATGGTTAGTTTCACAGTAAGTGAGATTTTTTGTTCCATGGTTCTCATATGGAGAAAAAGATTTCAATTTTTCAAGTGCTTTCCTCAAAGAAATGCATGTACCAGTATGTACATGTACATGTATGGTAATTGTATGGTATCATTGACAGTGTACCAGCAAAAGCAGTTAAGTCAATTCAGAAGCTTGCTTTGAAAATGGGCACTATTACTGGTACTAACAAGAAATGTAATGGCAAACACCTACTGTGCCAAGTCAGCAACTTCTCATAAATCACTGGTGTGTGAATTCCTAGGGTTTTTGTAACTGGATTAGCTAGTGCCTGCCATTTCATCCTCAAGGGATTAACAAAAGGACATGACCATATTCAGTTACACTCAGCTGTCTCAATAACGACTTAATTTATTGGAATTGAAAGTATTGTCAAGGATTCGTTGATATCTTTTGGTTTAACTGTAAGCAGTTACTTGTGCAAGGATTGGTCAGTATAGTCCTACACTCTTGTTAATACCTGCTGAAGTATTTAATCTGAAAATTATCCTACAGGCTTGAGCTGGCCATCTGGTACTGTTCTGTGATCGAGGAACAGAACCAGTAAGAGTTCTTGGTGAGGATTAGTTGTAAATTGACCAAATATTTTCCCTTCTCCTGGTGTCACAATCTACTGTAAATAACAAACATAATAAACTACGTCCCATTGACCCATATTCCTACTGAGTCAGGGACGTCCACTACAAGATATCTTTATTTTTTCCTTCCCTGATCTGCTTTTTTTTATTTGACAGGCTCTTAGACATTTTGGCTAGACGGAAGGATCCCCGGGGATTAACTGGTACTGTATTGGTAGATGGTGCCCCACAGCCGTCAAACTTCAAGTGTGTGTCTGGCTATGTTGTCCAGGTACTGGGTCCCTTCTCCATGATTGATTGCTCTGTTTGTTTTTCTAGGGTGATTAATTTGTTTTTTCACAGGAGGAACTTGTTTATTGGGAAAGTGTGTAAAAAAGGCAGCAAAAACTAGATATGAGTGTTGAATTATAGAAGTTGGAATTGCAGCATTTTTTTTTTAATATGAAGTTTTTACCTAGAGCGTTGAAAATAATCATTATCACTGTTCTCAACATTACAGGCCATGTTGGCATGGTGCCAAGTGTATTGGACTTACATGTAATTGGTCAGAGTTTCCTTATGTTCAACACCATATTGCAGATGCCTTCATGTACATGTATAATCACCATATATAATCACATTCCTTTCTCAATCAAAATTCACACTTCCGCTACATTCTTCCATGATTGAGTAATCTCACAGATATAAGTAAGCTGTTCGCACTTCTAGTTGTGTGGAAAAAAATGCCTGAATACCGGGCACACAATAACATCAAGTTTGGACACTGCAAATGCTTGTGGTGTGATAAGTTGTTGGAAGTATGATGTTGGAGGCTTAAAGGACATAAAGTACGGCACTTAAAAGAAGAGAACAGAAATATTAAAGGTACCGGTACTTTACATGTATGTTGTTGGAGTCGGCTGACACGGAACTCCTTACTTGTGCTTGATGTACATATTATGCATAAAGTAAGATGTATGTACATGTACATGAACACTGTTGTACAGTATATTATATGCATACATGTATGTGCATGTGTTAAAGGGGATGGACCGTGCTCGGAAGATTTCTTGTAAAACATGCATCAACGCATAAAACAAACATATATTTAAGAAGAAAACACATCTGAATAATTTCAAAATGCACAGAAATTTGTTAAAATTATAGTTTTCAGTTTCACGACCCTATTTCACTCTCATCTCAGAGCAAAAGCTAAACAACAGCCTTCGGGTACAGAAAGTTGTCTGAAGAAATTCCCTGGAATTGTGACATCACAGGACGGAGTCCTTTATCCGGCGACTGTTTAATGTTATGCAACGATGCGTCGACATGTACATAATGTAGTAGTAGCATTAGTGATAGCGTGTGCCATCATGTCAGACTCAAGCAACGTTAATTCCAGCTTTGATACTTTTTCCAATCATGACAGCAGTCAGTTGTCATGTTCGTCTTATTCATTTGACGAAGAAAGCGACATTGAAGGAGCTGATGAGGCACAATATTGCCTTATCAGTTCAAACCAGAATACACTCAGGAAGAGATTTTGCAACTCGAGGCTGTTAGCCATGGGCATGGCGTTGACTTGATCTATGGCAAAGCATTGACTGGTCATGATTTTTTCCTGCACCATTATAAAAATTTGTCTTTCTGAAAAGACGTAATTGTCCTACCATTGGCTATTCAAAAGCTGTATAGTAGAAGTAGTTCTTGTATGGTTATAGGCTAGCCTACATGTACTTCGTCAAAGTTTATGTTCCATTCCGACAATTTGTTTTCACTGTGTACTACAAGTCACTTGCTTGGCATGACCGTGCGGCATTAATTGCACTGGAAAAAGTTCACGTGCGCCAGTACAATATAGTCCCATTTTACATCGTGTAGTACATACATGGGTGTATACGTGTCAGTAATGATACGTGTATATAAACGTGCACATGCATTTTGGAATTTTGAGTCCTCGTAAAAATCTGATCGTGTGTTATCCACAAATCTAACCCGCAAATGCTGGTGTGAAAAGTTGCTTGGGAAGATATAAAAACTGCTTTGATTGCGACAACAGCCTCTGACAACAGAGTTTATCAGCATTCTTTCGAAATTCACAATTCACGATAGAAATTATTACACATGTACGGCTTGATGCAAAACAAAATTAACGCAATGCGTCAAGTTGTCCAATAGTTTTGCCCTGTGTTAAGAGAAGGACATAGGAAACAAGATCAAATTGTTTTGTGCCCGGCAGAAGGGCGTCAGCGCTTATGCCCTTTTGCCAGGAAGCATGATCACTGCAAACTGTTTGTGGCAAAAGGACGAAAGTATGCAACTATTGTATTTTAATGAAATGTGAAGATTTCTTGGCAAAAAGTAAAAAAAAAATGCCCAAGTCTTTTAATAAGTTGTTCAAAGATTGCTTTTTGTACAGCTCAGGTTGATTTTGTATAAATTATATCTGTTTTTACTAAATAAAGAGAGTGTATTTCTTACTTCCTTTTGCCAGGAACATTTTTTCTGCTGTGATCCTGCTTCGCTGCAAAAGGGCCTAAGTGCACTTATGCCCTTCTGCCGGGCACCCGACGAAATGTGGTTGACTTGACACATACGAGTTACGTACTCGACTACGCGCCAGAGCAGAGAATATTATTCTTGCGCGGACCTATCAACTGTCTTACCAGAACTACCGGTATGCGTTCTTGTCTGGAAAGTTGATTCCGTCCAATGGTGTCACATTTTCGCCAAGATTTGTCTGCTGCTCTCATTAACCGATTTCAATAAGTTTTTGTGAAGAGCCCAGGCGGAGAATGAAAAATGCACATAGAAAAATGCCAATTTTTGCTGATTTAATGAGATAAAAGAGGAGTTAATGCAATTTATTTTATATAAGACAGTTGAAAACCATCATATGACGTCAATTTAACCCTACATGGCCGATCCCCTTTAATGCAGCGAAACTTGGATGCCATTTACGTACCAGTAGGTGCATGACATGTACATGTACGTGTGGTATACATGTATGTGTATACATGTACAGTAACCGAAGTTTTTGGATTTGTTGTTGTGGTCCAGTCTACCATTGTACTGTGACTAGTACAACTGATTACATGCACAGTGTTTCCCTCAGGAATTTCTTTAAGCATAGTGGGTCTGGGTCAGGAAAAGGCTGAGTGAGGGGGGGGGATATTCCGCTCACAGATTTGGCTCACAGATTGCAAATGAATGTGGAAATTCTCATTAACATAAAAACAACAGTTGTCATTACAGCTCATACCTGTCATGAGCAATTGTCCAAGTTGATAGTTGGTTAAGACTCTTGCATGGTTAAAAGCAATACAAATCCTATTTCATTGGCCCTTTAATTATTTTACATAATTGATATTCTATTTTTGTACATGGTGGTTCATGGTGATAGTCAAGTCTGAAAGTGTATTTTTATCTCTAAGATAAATAAGGCTCAGACATACAAAATACTTTAAGAAAACAGTTGTGTGATAAATGTAAAACTTATAGGCCTCGCGGGAATTATAGAAAAAAGGAAAAATGAGATTATCTTTCATTGTCAAAAATAAAATTGCAAAAGGTTGAACATATGTCAATATTTCAACATGATATGTGTGAGTATTTAGCTGCAAAATTTTGATGACGTCAATTTCGCATTCGTTAACTTTTGTTAACTTACTGCAGCGGATACTTGTGATATAGTATATTGTCCGGCGCACCAACGACGTTTAGACTTCATCCAAGTCGGTAGACAGTCATGAAAAAAACACATGAGTTTAGGCTGATTGTATTTTGCGTGAAATTGAGTGCGAAGCATGGTGCACTAGTAACACTAGAAGACCTGTTATGTGTCTGTTGTTTATATCACAACATTCGCTCGCTTTTTCTATTCCAAAAGAACGATGCGCCATGTTCAGTTAATGTACGTGTGCATGCACATGTACATGTATGTGCGTACTTGTGTGTCCAGCTGGCTGCCTGTACTGCGCGGCCGTCACTTACAGCGTCGTGTTTAGAAAATTAAATATTTTTGTAGCAAGCGTTAAAGGTAATTTAATGGCACCATTTTAAGCATAGGGTTCAATTTTAAAGTGTAGCAGTAAAAAATAAAGCCTAGCGGCCAGTCAAATATTCTAGCGGCAATTCGGTAAAGCGTAGCAGTGCCGCTATGCTATAACGCTTTGGGGGAAACACTGATGCACATGCAGCTTGAAAACTGACCAACATCCTTGGCTGTGCATTTATCTCAGTGCCTCAGACACTTTGAAGGAGATCTGGATTGGTGATAATGTGACAACATTATCTGCTCATGGAAGACTACACCAATTGGGGTAGGGGATGAAATGAATTCTCAGATCATCATCCTTGCACTGCATCTTATTCTTTCATCCCATGTACAGCCCTACATGTACACGTACATGTACTTGTGTGTGTATGCAAGATGTACAGAAGTTTCATTGACTGCATTCATCCTTACTGTACATGAATGTGCTTTGCAGGATGTACATGTAATTTGAACATCACAGTCTACTGCCTGCAACCTATGCAGATTACCAATACATCAGATCCTGTCACCAGTTTTAGAAAATTTGTTCAATTACAGAACCCCAATTCAAAAGTTTATGGTCCAAGTGTAACAGTATAAGGTGCAAAGTATTTTGAATTGTGTACATTTATCATTCAAAGGGGCTAAAAGACTATTATTCCTTCTTATTGGGGCTCACAACATTGCACATCTGAACATTCCTCAAACCGTCTCGGCTCCCTGAGGAGTATGCAGTCTGATGCTACCATTTCAGATGCAGATACCTAAAACACACTGACCGTATCTACGTGTCTCATGCTCATGGTACACTTTTACATGTAACCTGGACCACTAGGCTACATGCCCATGATATACATCATACAGTGGAACTTTTAAAATTCAGTTTGTAAACCTAAGACTTACATTGACTCATTATTGTGTAACTTAGCGTAGTCACTTGAGGTACTTGAAGTTTTGGCGAAGAAGTCAAAAGTGGAAGATTTCACAAACTTGCCTTGATCAGCCTATCATTTGTCAACCACCAAAGACAAAGGCATTTTTCAAAATGTTGAACTGAACTGACTCAGACTGTTTTTCTGAAGCTGGACACAGAGTCATTGTCAATGCTGTTAAAGTAGTTTTCCAAAATCTTTATAATGTCAATAATATTGTACAGGATGATGTTGTCATGGGAACATTGACAGTCCGAGAGAATCTCGCCTTCTCAGCAGCTCTACGTCTGCAGGGTCATGTCAGCCATGAAGAGAGAAAAGAGCGTGTAGAAGATGTGATTATTGAGCTAGGCCTCGCCGATTGTGCTAATTCAAAGGTAGGTACATGTACATGTAACTTCAGCCCTATACATGTAAATTTATCAGCATCAATGTTTGGAACCTCCCCAAATCCTTCACTGTGCAGGAAACCAACCGCATGGTTTTTTTGTGCCAGTATGTTCAGGAGAAATCAAGTCCTGTGCAAACTAAGTTTTGCTTGGCTGTTGACCTTGTCAACATTGCAAAACCCTTTAAAAACCTGAAGGATTTTAAAGGATATGATAAAGTTAGGATCAAAGATGTCGGTGTGGAGGGGCAATTATGCTTCTGTGGTTTTCAGAGAAAGACTTGTTCTAACTACACCATATTTACATGTCAAATGCAAAAAAATATCCTCCAATCAGATTATTCTGTAAAGGTATTGAAACTACGTGTCATAAGAGCTTACCAGTGACAACCCAGGATATTGACTGGAGGAACTTTGTTTTGAATTGATCATACTTACCAACAGGGTATGATAAAAAAAGAAAGGTCAAATACCATGTTGTTTCCTTGAGATCGGTTGCCATGGCAGTAGGTAAGCATTGGTGTGTGACCATACATGTACGTTGCATGTTGCAAACTAGACAGGCATAATTAAATGCAAAATCATCGTAAATTTTTAATCAAATAACATAGCGATCAGTAAAAACTGTGATGGTTTGCCTAAATCCTAAATTTTGCACGGCGCTGCAGTCTGCTTGTATCAATGGTGGACGTACATCAGGAGTGCCCGTTGAATACATTCATTCCATGCATATTAGAGACATCTCTGGGGTGTAATGAAACTTGGCTGAAGGCAGAGTGCATGTAATAATCTATATCAAGATCATCAATCGGGTAAGAAGCTACACGTACATGTACTACTGAGGTTCCAGCACACAGTATCACAGGAAGAAAGATTCTTGTAGTTGGATACATTGGCCTGGATGCCAGTACAGTTACTGTGAGCGTGGTGCCACCTCATTAGTTTCTTCTACATGTAATTCTGCTTGCTGGATTTGTCTGTACGGTATGTATGGCTTGTATTGGAGACCAGCATACTGGTATTTAGTGAATGGAAAGGTGCAAGATCACTCTGCTGTGTGTGGGTTAGTCTGCGACAGACAAGAGAGGCATTTGTAATGATACATGAATATAAAAGCAGTTTTTCACAAATCAGATTTCCCTTTCTTGTCTGTCACTAGGTTGGGACTGAGTTCATCCGGGGGGTCTCTGGTGGGGAGAGGAAGCGGACCAACATTGGTATGGAACTGATCACTAAGCCATCAGTGCTGTTCTTGGATGAACCAACCACTGGCTTGGATGCCAGTACGGCCAATGCTGTTATAATACTCTTGACAAGGTACTGCATTCAGCAAGTGTAACAGAACCTTCAAGTGTAAACTTGCTTTTGTTAACATTGGAGTTGCATGCAAGCGAATGTGTAAAAGTGCATCGGCTATATGTACATGTAGTACACGCAGGCATGGCTAACACGTTTATTCATTCATTTATTTAAACTTATTCATGGTAACCCATTCAACTGCAATTACTTTTCAAATGGCCCTGTTATTAAAAAGAACTCATGGTTGAGCTAAAAAGTAAGTGAAAGTGAAAGGTAACTAAAATATAAACTGTATGTACAACAACCACGTAAAAACAGTAATCAGTCACCCAAAGTAAAGTAACAACTTTGTTACAAAAATAAAAATGTTAAAATGTCAAGCATGTCTTGATCCACCTCAAACAAACATTCAAACACGTTAATCTCTCGTGTTTTGTACACACACAAAATTCAAGAAGTCTGTGGATCAACCTGTCAGCTGTGCATAGTCTGTTGTAATAGCAAAAATTGCTTCGTTAGCACACCTAGAACATTGAACAACACAGAAACATTGTACAAATAGTGTTCAAATCACTATGAGTGACTATCTGTGATGTATAGCTTTATATTAAAAGTTGGCCAATCGGCCCTAAACAAAGGCCCTGGTTTCTGGTCAATGTGCGTCACTGTAGACCTGTGCATCGGCAAAATTATTTTTTTTTTTATTTTGTAAAATGAGTCCAAAAGTTGCCAAACTTGCTTGATCCTTCTACTACGTGTAACATGTTTTAGATGGGGTATGGTTGAGTAATATGTTCAGTAAAGGAGTCCCTCTAGGCCCCCATTTTATTTAGTCATGCACTTTTTTCAGATGACGCCATGTCTGTGTTATACATTTACATCTGGGAACCAGCCAAACGAGGTGGTCTTTAATATGCCCTTTGTACGTGTACATCTACCAGCTGAAAACGCTTTTAAACAGTAAATACCGGTAGTGTGGGGCCAGTCTATTTCTGTGTTGGTAGCAGCGGTATGTATGCATGCAGTGATGGACATTGTGCGTTATATGTACATCATTTCTAGGAATAAAAAAGTGAGGGCAAATAAAAGCTGCATTGCAGCACCACTTTTGGAGCCAGCTGCTGACTGGAAACCGGAGCCTTGGGGGGCCTTATATCTTTCATTTTTTCGAAAGTTACAATTTTAGGTTAATAATTTTTTTTGGAACTTCCGCTTCATAAAAATGCCACTTAACTTGTTTTGGGGGCTGTCCTCTTCCCAGTTTGGCCAAGAGAGGGCGGACTATCATCTTTTCCATTCATCAGCCACGGTTCTCCATATACCGTCTTTTTGACAAGTTGCATCTGCTCAGCAGGGGAGAGACTGTGTACCATGGACCAGTAGAGGATGTCCTTCAGTTCTTTGAATCCATTGGTGGGTGGCTTAATTATACAGGGAGACCCATAAGCATGCAACCGAGCAGTAATATTTTGTATTTTGTAATATTTTGTACATTTATAATGATAACCCTGTCTGGTCAACTCAAGTGCCTGAAAATTTGAAAAAGGCCCAACAACGGATGTATTTTTAATGTACACTGAAATCCTTTAAATGGTGAGAGTAGATGTATTTTGATTAATTTTTACAGATACGTATGTGAATCTTGCCTGACCAGCTTTAATATTGTCTGGTTCAATGCCACACCTGAGTTTGAAACTGCTAAACTCAATTTAGATGATATGCAGACAATTAAAGAGAATAAGGAAGCAGGTTAAAAACATTGTTCAGAATATCTGTCTTCCGGTTAATGATTATTTTGATACGATGCATTCAGGAAAAAGGTCGATATCAGTACGTGCAAGAACCAACCATTTCAGGGATAGTTTCATGCCATTGACCATACAGGTTTTAACAATGAGAATTTTTATGTATAAAATGTGTATACAAATTAACTGTTCATAGAATAGTTTTATTCCCTTGCTGCAGTGGTTTTAATAACTAGGTTTTAAATTTATAAATGTGCCAGAGTAATTGTTGTAATTGTAAAAGTGTGTTCAGTGTTTTGATTTAAGTGATTTTAGGTGAGCATTGTCTAACGTGTGTATAGTTGTTGTGATCAATTTTTTAAGTACCGGTATGTGTGTTTTAGATTTAATTGTGTATTTACATGTAGATTTATGAAGTGCATTGTTTGCAGGTCCAACATTACAAATTCCTATTATGAGTGGTTTTCATCATGATCATTGGCTGAATAAATCAATTTATCTAATCGATCTAACTGTACTTCACTGTTTCACAAACAAATGTATGCGTTAGGGTTGTGTCGCTACCAACAAAATGACCACTCCCTTGTGACATGGCTCTTTTCAACTGATGATGGGCTGCTTCTGTTTAAGTTGGATTCACCTTGTCTTTTCAATACTCAATTACTGCATGCAGATTCAGTGCAGTTTCAACACCTGTTGGTAGTGCTTCCATTATTGGCAGTCATGGTTTTCCAGTTTTATTGTAAATATGTCAACTTTATTTACAGTCATTAGTTCAAGTGTTTTTTTTATTTCCAGCAGTGTGCAACTGTTGGCAGTGTACAGGCACAAGTACATGTACATACACTGTGTGCACAGTGAATGGGAGAGCCAGCGTCCCACTTACTATGAAATTTGGATAGAACAAACATTTTGGCAACATCCAGCAGACTTGGTACTAATGATAGTCAATCACATGTAGATTAAAATTTTTTCAAGATTCTGATGAGGTCTCCTAGTCAAGATATGCAACACATCAGTGTGCCACTGTTACAATAGTGTATAGTGTAACTGGATTTCACGCTGCACGATTTTTATTCAAGGTCACGGGATATCAATATTGCAAGTTACCAAAACTGTTGCGTTTTGTGATACTTATTCACTTGTGTCATGCAAAACTACATGTTATGGCGTTTTAAACTCAAGAGAGGTCTAGAGTCTAGAGAAAATCCTGCACAAGTGACACCATAAAATTGTTACATTCTACAGAGTTTAGGGCCATGTCTTTTTTAGACTATTGGAAGTTTGATCATAAAGGCTGTTCTTGCGACTGATTTTTTTCTTCAGGCTTTCAGTGTGAGGAACACAACAATCCCCCAGACTTCTTCCTGGATGTCATCAATGGGTACATTGGGTCACCTTCCTTCCTGGAAATGCCAACTCGTTGCTCTTCATTGTCACAGGAAGGAGGTAAGGCGTTATCCAGAAGCTAAAATTCCCGTCATTTTTGGTCCCCCTGAAGGTTGAAAAAGGTGAGATATATCAGCCCACTTCTTTAATAATGCTGGCTGTTGAGAGTCATATATTTGTATGATACATGTATAATTTTTCACAAGCTTGTATGGTACATGTACTTTCCAATATCATGAGGCCCTGCGATGGAGTGATGTGCAGTGGTAAAGTCCAGTTTCAGCACATCACATTAAAAAACTTCCTAGACATTTTGTGTTTGCAAAGCAAATGGGGGATTAAATATATTTAAACTTCCACCACTGAAAACGCTGGGAATGCTTGACTGTTAAACCAATCAGCTGCCCCTGTGAATTTAGTTTGCCAGATCATGTTTACACTTGCTTTCAGTGTAGTGTGGTTATGCACATAAAGCCCAGCCGCATGTATAGTTTGTAAAGCCTGGTTTCCATATGGTTGTTTGTAACACAGACAAAAAAAGGCAAGCTTATTACACTCAAAGAAATGCCCTGTCGTTAATTAATACATGTAATGTCCTATTAATGTACTATTAATGTACTACAAAGGTGATGGGGGGGATGTGTGGGACTCCAAGGGTGAAAGCACAAATACACAAGCTGACCCGTGCGCTGGCCAACCGAGCACACACATCACACACACCCGCAACCATCCCCGAAAATCCAGCACAACCACACAACCTTACACAGCTGTACTTGTGGGGTATTCCCTTTGTTCTCGTGTACAAACCTCCCATATAACACACCAAAATTTTCAAATCACTCCCTTTTGAACCAGATTCACTTTAAAATAATTCATTTTGCGACACATGAATGACACTTGAAAATTCCTCCTTTTTGAGTAAATTTGAAATATCTAGTGTATTTCATGAAATCCTTATTGGGTACCCTCTCAGTACCCTACAAATACCCTATGGGGTACTTCCCATTGTTCCGGTACCCCACAAGCCCCTCTATACACGCGCACCCATACCCAAATACACACAAAAGTCCCAAGTCCAAACATTCCATAGCACATTTATTCCACAACCTAGTCTTTCCTTCACAAAATTTCAACAGCTATGTCAAAAAATTATGCACCGACCAAAAATTATACACAAAAGCCACACAGCTTTTCTGTAAATCAACGACATTAATGACAAAGTCATAGAATTTTTATTTTTTTTTTAATTTTTTTTTTTTTAAATACACGTAAGGGAGAGCAAAAATCCAAAATTAATTTCATCTCCGCGGCACAAATCCATCTTTGAAATAGTTGTTCGCTGTACCCGCTGCTACATCTGATTCGAACCAGCCAGCTGACACCGGCGAGCTTGGTGGTCGAGTGGTTAAGACGTCTGCACTAGTAAGCAGGAGGTTCGAGTCCCACTCGAGTACATGTACGCTTGTGGGTTTTTTCACAAGCCTTCGGGGGCATATACTGAGTATACAGTGTTAAAGATACATGTCGGGCAGGGCAAAAATCCCAAACTAATTTCATCTCCCTGGCGCAAATCCGTCTTTGAAATAGAAATCATAGAACTCTTGCATTTCGAGACAAAACTCCCTAATTTCTATCGCTAAAATATCAAATTGTCCTCCAAATCTATGACAAATTAACACCATTAAATATAATAAAATGCGGATATTCTACAATTGACTGATAACAGGGATCATTCTTAAACTCTACAGAAATAAAGTGAGGAAAGAAATAAAGAAAGGGCAAAAAATGCTCACAAGGTTACCTGTAAAATTGGGGTAGGCAGTGCTGAAAGCCCGCACTGAACAGCAAATACGAAATACGAATTTCAGATCGTGTCAAATAAAAAGTAACAATAAAATCTGAAAAACATTTTGCATGGGCCAAAAACAATTTACAAACATTCATTATATATAATCCTAATAATTAATAAATAAATTTGCCACTAAAGGACCCTAGAAAATATCACCAACCAAAATGGTTATACACGAACTACACGAACGGAGATACATTAAGGTACTTCGTTTGTTTTGTGCAAAGACTCCAATTAGGTAAACACCACACACCAAAGTACGGGACTAAAACTTGGCTAAAACAAGACAGATAGACCAACAAGACAAACGGACCAACAAGACAAACGGACCACTAAGACAAACGGACCAATAAGACAAACGGACCAACAAGACAAACGGACCAACAAGACAAACGGACCAACAAGACAAACGGACCAACAAGACAAACGGACCAACAAGACAAACGGACCAACAAGACAAACGGACCAACAAGACAAACGGACCAATAAGACAAACGGACCAACAAGACAAACGGACCAACAAGACAAACGGACCAACAAGACAAACGGACCAACAAGACAAACGGACCAACAAGACAAACGGACCAACAAGACAAACGGACCAACAAGACAAACGGACCAATAAGACAAACGGACTAACAAGACAAACGGACCAATAAGACAAACGGACCAACAAGACAAACCGACCAATAAGACAAACGGACCAACAAGACAAACGGACCAATAAGACAAACGGACTAACAAGACAAACGGACCAACAAGACAAACGGACCAATAAGACAAACGGACCAATAAGACAAACGGACTAATAAGACAAACGGACCAATAAGACAAACGGACCAACAAGACAAACGGACCAATAAGACAAACGGACCAACAAGACAAATGGACCAACAAGACAAACGGACCAATAAGAAAAACGGACCAACAAGACAAACGGACCAACAAGACAAACGGACCAACAAGACAAACGGACCAACAAGACAAACGGACCAACAAGACAAACGGACCAACAAGACAAACGGACCAATAAGACAAACGGACCAACAAGACAAATGGACCAACAAGACAAACGGACCAACAAGACAAACGGACCAACAAGACAAACGGACCAACAAGACAAACGGACCAACAAGACAAACAGACCAATAAGACAAACGGACCAACAAGACAAACGGACCAATAAGACAAACGGACCAATAAGACAAACGGACCAACAAGACAAATGGACCAACAAGACAAACGGACCAATAAGACAAACGGACCAACAAGACAAACGGACCAACAAGACAAACGGACCAATAAGACAAACGGACCAACAAGACAAACGGACCAATAAGACAAACGGACTAACAAGACAAACGGACCAACAAGACAAACGGACCAATAAGACAAACGGACTAACAAGACAAACGGACTAACAAGACAAACGGACCAATAAGACAAACGGACCAACAAGACAAACGGACCAACAAGAGAAACGGACCAATAAGACAAACGGACCAATAAGACAAACGGACCAACAAGACAAACGGACCAATAAGACAAACGGACTAACAAGACAAATGGACCAATAAGACAAACGGACTAACAAGACAAATGGACCAATAAGACAAACGGACTAACAAGACAAACGGACCAACAAGACAAACGGACCAATAAGACAAACGGACCAATAAGACAAATGGACCAATAAGACAAACGGACCAATAAGACAAACGGACTAACAAGACAAACGGACTAACAAGACAAACGGACCAACAAGACAAATGGACCAATAAGACAAACGGACCAATAAGACAAACGGACCAATAAGACAAACGGACCAATAAGACAAATGGACCAATAAGACAAACGGACCAACAAGACAAACGGACTAACAAGCCAAACGGACCAACAAGACAAACGGACCAATAAGACAAACGGACCAACAAGACAAACGGACCAACAAGACAAACGGACCAACAAGACAAACGGACCAACAAGACAAACGGACCAACAAGACAAACGGACCAACAAGACAAACGGACCAATAAGACAAACGGACCAATAAGACAAACGGACCAACAAGACAAACGGACCAATAAGACAAACGGACCAACCAGACAAACGGACCAACAAGACAAACGGACCAACCAGACAAACGGACCAACAAGACAAACGGACCAACAAGACAAACGGACCAACAAGACAAACGGACCAACAAGACAAACGGACCAACAAGACAAACGGACCAATAAGACAAACGGACCAATAAGACAAACGGACCAATAAGACAAACGGACCAACAAGACAAACGGACCAACAAGACAAACGGACCAACAAGACAAATGGACCAACAAGACAAACGGACCAACAAGACAAATGGACCAACAAGACAAACGGACCAATAAGACAAACGGACCAACAAGACAAACGGACCAACAAGACAAACGGACCAATAAGACAAACGGACCAACAAGACAAACGGACCAATAAGACAAACGGACTAACAAGTCAAACGGACCAACAAGACAAATGGACTAACAAGACAAACGGACCAATAAGACAAACGGACTAACAAGACAAACGGACCAATAAGACAAACGGACTAACAAGGCAAACGGACCAACAAGACAAACGGACTAACAAGACAAACGGACCAATAAGACAAACGGACTAACAAGACAAACGGACTAACAAGACAAATGGACTAACAAGACAAACGGACCAACAAGACAAACGGACCAACAAGACAAACGGACCAATAAGACAAACGGACCAATAAGACAAACGGACCAATAAGACAAACGGACCAACAAGACAAACGGACCAACAAGACAAACGGACCAACAAGACAAACGGACCAACAAGACAAACGGACCAATAAGACAAACGGACCAATAAGACAAACGGACCAACAAGACAAACGGACCAATAAGACAAACGGACCAACCAGACAAACGGACCAACAAGACAAACGGACCAACCAGACAAACGGACCAACAAGACAAACGGACCAACAAGACAAACGGACCAACAAGACAAACGGACCAACAAGACAAACGGACCAACAAGACAAACGGACCAATAAGACAAACGGACCAACAAGACAAACGGACCAATAAGACAAACGGACCAACAAGACAAACGGACCAACAAGACAAACGGACCAACAAGACAAATGGACCAACAAGACAAACGGACCAACAAGACAAATGGACCAACAAGACAAACGGACCAATAAGACAAACGGACCAACAAGACAAACGGACCAACAAGACAAACGGACCAATAAGACAAACGGACCAACAAGACAAACGGACCAATAAGACAAACGGACTAACAAGTCAAACGGACCAACAAGACAAATGGACTAACAAGACAAACGGACCAATAAGACAAACGGACTAACAAGACAAACGGACCAATAAGACAAACGGACTAACAAGGCAAACGGACCAACAAGACAAACGGACTAACAAGACAAACGGACCAATAAGACAAACGGACTAACAAGACAAACGGACTAACAAGACAAATGGACTAACAAGACAAACGGACCAACAAGACAAACGGACCAACAAGACAAACGGACCAATAAGACAAACGGACCAATAAGACAAACGGACCAACAAGACAAACGGACCAACAAGACAAACAGACTAACAAGACAAACGGACCAATAAGACAAACGGGGACACATGTTAAGGAATTGGTGCCCATTATACTAAGACGATAAACTATTTCCATTTTCAAGCAATCTCTTGGTCTTTTTTCCAATTGTAGAAATTTTTCCAAAACAGTGAGACACTGCATACGACAGGCCAGAATCTCAACTACACAATACAATCATTTCTATCTACATGTAGCCAGATTTTTTGTTTGA
Source organism: Acanthaster planci (assembly GCF_054643075.1). Taxonomy (NCBI): domain Eukaryota; kingdom Metazoa; phylum Echinodermata; class Asteroidea; order Valvatida; family Acanthasteridae; genus Acanthaster; species Acanthaster planci. The sequence continues at coordinate 11,468,266 of NC_141795.1, forward strand.
CTTTCATACGTTATTTGAGACACTCCTGCACAGTGTGATCTACGTCTTTACCATGCACAAAACCAAATCCAGCCCCGTACTGAGCACAGTACACACTACGGCCTGTTACATGCGTACCGATGTATATGTACATATGCATGGAAATTATGCATCAGAGCCAATGTACATGTTCATGTGGTTCATGCTTGCATAGTACATGTAAAACTGGGGATATACCGTGAATTTATACATTTCCTGACAATGTTACAATGACAACTAGACCTCTGTTTCAATATAAACTTCATTTTGACTTAATGTACATGTACTTTTGTGTTCGTCTTTCGTTCCTGTGTCACTCAATTCTTATGCTCGCAAGGCCATAAGATTATGCAGGATAAACGGAACTGGTGCTGAGTTAGGTTGATATGCAAATGCATCTGGTTAGCAAGAGCAAAAAATCTAGTGCAAAACCCTCAGCAAATCTAAAACCGTCACTCCTTTCTCCACCACAGCCCACTTTTGAAAACTTCAGGAAAACTTCGAATTCTTTGTTTCGAGTCTTCAAAAAAATTGCATCAAAACGTAAACAAACTACTGCTTACGAAAAGAGCTCTTCACAAAAATCACTAGTTTTGATCACTCTGGTACTATTTCTCATTTTTCTTTTCATAAAGCACGGGAGGAAATATCATGAAAATATTTTTGGGCAGGTATTTTTGTTTCCAAAAAGTTAAAATAAGACATGAATTTCATGAAATGATGCAACTGTTTGCCTGACACAAATTCTCATGGCCTTCATTACGTGTGCAAATGATTCTAAAAATGGGACATGCACAGTTAGTAATTTCTCTCTGAAACATACATGAGACACGAACAGAGGACACGTTGCATGACGTCATTCCTTCCATAATTTAAAACAAATTGGCATCTGAAACTCTGTGATTTTTTGTGGAAAATACCCTTTTAGACTGGCTGTACCACTTCACGATGCCAAACCTGTACTCCAATTTCATGCATTTCGTTGATGGTCAGCTATTTAGTTGATCATAAGGGTGTAATATTTAAGCATCAAAGAGAAAATGGGCAAACTTTGTGGAACTGAGCGAGAGGGACATCGTTGCATACCGGTAATGCCATCATGTGTGTTTGTGTTGGGATATCATGGCTACTTGATGCAGACAGACGGCAAAGTTGAGCCTGGCTCAACTTTACTGATCGTTTGCAGGCTAGTTTGCATTTGTATGCACTTTCGGCAATACCTCTGTTTGGCATGTTTCTATACGTCTGCATTGCAGTTTGCATCTTGATTGCATTGCTCTGTACATTTCTTATGTTGACATGGAAACCAGGCTGATGGGGTAGCTTAGTGCCTCATTTTTCTGGAGGGGGCAGACTTTCTTCAATAAAGACTTCAAAGCCTTTTTTTTAAACAAAGTCTGAGCTAAGAGGGAGGGGACAAAGAGAGAAATAGCTCAGGTCTTGAGCAGGGGGTCTGTGCCGCCCACCCTTGACCTTTAGTTATGGCACCACTAAGAAATCTCACAGGTAATTTGTAATGCGATATATCTTTTTTTTTAATAGAAGATTTGGGAAGGTTCACTGGAGAAAATACCAAAAGCCTTTACAGAGAAATGACTCTTGTAAATTCCCTATAGATAAAGACAGTGCTGAGAAGGCCACCGAGGTTGTTCTCACTGAGATGGACCAACCGTCACTAGCAGACCTCTACAGACAATCAGATACATGCACTACTGTGATGAGAGAGGCTGGAGAGATTTATTCTTTGCATAGAAACAGTGACGAGGATGTCACTGTTAGTATTCAATACGCTACGTCCTTCCTTACCCAGGTATTACCATGCAGTCTGAATCATTTACCCAAGCCCTTTTGGTGTGTATGTACATTAATTATGCCAATACCTTCTACGTAAGGTGCATTAGAGAGTTGACCAGGGATCATCCAGATTTTTTCATCATTATCCTGAGCGTACACAAAAGAGAAGAGGTTAACAGTCTGGGTGCATGTTCTCTGGTACCTTACACACACGGATGCATTGAAGAAATTTATTGGCAGTGCATTTTATACAAAAACCTTATATGGAGTGTAATACATAAAGTTATTTTCTTGAAATGAAGTGTACTTTAACTATCAGCTCAGAAGAAATTTCAAATAAATTTGTGTTTATTTTTCAGTTGTGGTATGTTTCCAGGAGAGCCCTCATCAATTTTGTCAGGAACCCACAACTTTCTATTTTCCAGGTAAGCTGAAAAATTCACTTAGAAATGATAGTACATATCCTCTATTTGTCTGGCACAGCCTCCTTCGAGGAATAATACAGATCATGCTGGTTGACTATCTCAAGAGCCATGTAGAGATCCATCACCCTTGTGCCAAGAGAGTGGAGTGCATGTGACGAGTTTTCAGCAGAATATGCACAAAAACACAGTGCCTGTGCTTGAGGGGAATGCACCTTGGCTGGCAAACTGCAGATTCATTATTACTGATAATGTTCGGTATTTCCTCTGCAGAGAGTAAAGATGTACTCACATGCTTGTCTTGTAGGTGCTCATGATAGTTTCTGAAGAAAATATGTGCCACAAATATTCTCAACGAAAAAGTCTTCCCTTAAGTTTATTGCTGGCCAGAGCTCTGCATTCATGTATGTGTTGACCACAGAATCTAGTCTCACATCTGCATATACAAGTGCAAATTCTTGCCATTTTCCTGCTCATCAAATCCTTTGACCTTTTTGTCCAGCCATTGACAGTTGTGATTCTTGCCGTAATCCTTGGACTCATTTACTGGCAGATGGACACTTCACTGAACTCTGGCATCCAGAACAGGTAATGCAGCTCATGGTGTACATTTATGTCCAAGCAGATTTTGTGTTTGGGTGTTAAAGCCAAAAGTTGCGTAAAAGGTTTCAAAAGAGGAAACTGTCAAGTAAAAGAGAAAGATTCTTTGGTCAGGATTCATCTTCACGCAATAATGTTGGTGAAAGTTGTAAACTGCCAGTCATCAATGATGCTACAGCTCTCACAAAACAGTGGAAATATTCTTTCCAAGGTTATCAAATGGATCCAAAGGCCGGGTAGACTGAGGCAACTCAACTTTAAAGTGAAGCTTTCTCCAGTTTACTAACTGCTGATAAATATTTGACAGTGGTCATGATCCTCATGCACTTTAATTACAAGTTGCATATCCTATTACGAAACCAGCATGGCACTTTTTGAAATGCTCTTTTAAAATGATTTGAACCAAAGAGGAAGTCTCTCTTTTACTGTTCAGAGAGAGGCTTGGAAATTTGAACAAAATCTGTGTCATGGAACCTTTAACATGCTGTTGGTATGTATGTATTTGCAGGGTGGGAGCCTTTCTTTTTGTGACAATGAACATGGTGTTCGGTAACATGAGTGCAATCGAGATCTTCATCAAGGAAAGGGCCATCTTCATGTAAGTTCAAGCAAAATTCATCCTACTCTGTGTTGATACTATGTGGACCATCCTTTACATTGGCAAAACAGGTTGAAACCTGCCTTATGCAGTTTTCCCAAGTATTATACATAATCTACTCCAGTGTCTGATGTTTATTGTACTGAAAGGATTCTCAGTTTGTGACTATTGTGACAATTCTTAATTTGTCATAACCATCCCCATCTTTCTAGCTCAGGCATGTGGGGGGAGGGCATAGTACATGTACCAGTACATGAACATGTAACTGCAACAGGGAACATCACAAGAAAAACAGATAATTTTGATGCTAATGGTTTGCCATTGGGGGAGGAGGGCAACTACTCACCAGATGGGACCTTGCCCATCGGGCCCCTCTTTATAGTGACAAGCCTTTTGTTTTTTGTTAATTTATTTAGGCAGAAGTAAACAAGGAAACAACAACATATACATACATAAAAAATACATCAAATTACAAAGCCAGGGATAAACTGAAAAGCTGTTAATAACATCAGGGTTCTTAAGAACTCAAAAGTAAGCACATACATGTACCATACTTAAAGATATATGAAATTGCTTCAGAAGTAGTGCATACAGAAGAATAGTGAATTTTTACTTCTTTTTTATATTGATTGTAATTATTGCAGCATTTGATGTTATTAGGTAGTAAATTCCATTAAGAATTCCAATTTAAAAAAATGTCTTGCACTCAAGCCCGTTTATTCTTGGAACTACAAAACTGGTAAAACCATTAGTAGAATGACAATGCATTTCTGAAACCTTATCATCAGCATACAGCAGCAAATTAGACTGGGCACTTATGTTCATGTCATTCACATCACAAAGGATGAGCAGTGGCCCTAAAATACTACCCTGTGGAACACCACATGTTATTCCCATTGGTTGAGATTTAGCCTCATTAACACTGACAGCTTGCTGTCTGTTTGAAAGATTTGATCCAAACCGATGACTAGAATCTTAATGAATACCCATAGCTTGTAATTTTTAAATTACATGGTCTACAGTATCGAAAGGCTTCAGTAAGTTCAATTAAACCACACAAGTATAATTTACCCATGTCCGACTGAGATTGAATATAATCAGTTAAGGAAATTAAAGTGGTGTCAGTTAAATAAGAACTTCTAAAGCCGGATTGCAAATTATGAATAAGGTTATTATCAGTGAGATACTTTTCCAATTGAATGTATACTGGTCATTTCAAAAGTGTTGATATTGGCCTAAGTATACTGGTCATTACAGTATGTTAGCCTGTCAGTGGAAAAAAAAAACAAACTAATGTTGTATTGGTCATTGCATAGGATTTGGCGGTTTATTAAATCTAGAAATGGTATTTTGAATGAGGAGATTGATGTTCTTCCAGTTTTCAGTGTCACAGGTCTTTATAATAACACTGTCCTTCAAGTAGTAGTCTGCTATTTCTCAACACAGACACGAGTCAGCCAGTGGTTACTACAGAGTCTCAACATTCTTCTTCTCCAAGATTGTCTGTGATCTTCTTCCAATGAGATTCATACCAACGTTCCTCTTCTCTCTCATCACATACTGGATGCTTGGTCAGTAATTTTAACCCAGATTCATAAATAAGTGCTTCAGACAGTCTCCCTATTCAATAATGTGCAATTTGACCATGTATTATCATTTGATAATGCCCGCAAAGAAATGATAATGCCTGCTGCATAAATCATGCACTGGCATCTGGATACGAGACAGTTTAATCGATTCTCAGTGGTCAAGAGTCCATGTGCACGTGGCTCGCCATGCACATGCCAAGTCTATATAGGAGATTGTGTTTGACAGCTTGCTCAAGGAATATACTGTAATATGGATGGGGATGTTCAGGAAAATGAAAGTAAACTTCTAGAACAAAATCGTTGGAAATCCATAACTTTTAAGACCAGCTCAGGAGACTTGATGCTGATAGTGCCCTCGCCTGTGGCTCTGGCATGAGCCATGTCCATTCTCCTTAGCCTGTCCTAAATGCATGTTTAAGACTGGCCAAGCACATATTTATTCCCTTATTACACTAGTTAATCCTGTGCTCATCTAACCTGCTTATAACCTTCTAGGATTCATTAAAATCTGTGCCTAACTTTTTTTGCTGCATGAGTGAATAGTAACTCTTTCAGGTAAGGTAAACTTAATTATTTTCAACTTGCTAATTCCATGATTATCTAAGTAATCCATATGTATCATCCAGTTTAGCACCTTGCCAACAGTTTTGAAATTGAGTCAGTTGACTTTTGAAATCTAATTTCACCATTTTCCTGTTCTCAATTCAAGATATTTTATAGCAGTGTTCAAAACCAGTACATAAAACTTCTAAAGTCAGTCATGCCTTTAAAAATTCTTTGAGAAATTGTAGTCATTTAAGGGCTGTATCATCATTAGGTTAAGTTCTCTTTTAGCAGTAGTTTTTACATGGACTGTGCTAATAGTAGGCCAAAGATCACATGTGTCTGTAATGGACATTGGTGTCTGTGGCTGTGGCTATTCACTGGCAGGATAATTGTAAAAAGCTGAGTCTCAATATATCCGGTATTCATAAATATCTCAGACAATTTCATTATTTAACAACGTGCAATGTGGCCATGTATTAATGCTTGATAATGCCCACTGCAATTTGATAATGCCCGCTGCGTAAAAAAAATGCTTGCACCTGGATATGAGACAGTTTAAGCCATTTCTATTGGTCAAGAGTCTGTGTGCGCCAGGTCACGCGGAACATGCCACACGCATGCCAAGTCCATTTCAGGAGATTCTTCTGGACTATTTGCACAAGGAATGTACCATAAAATGGACGGGGGTGTTTGGGAAAATGAAAGAAAATTTCTTGAACAAAATTCTTGGAAATGTATAGCATATTGACTTTTTTTGACTCTCAGACTAAAACAGTATTTATGAATGGGAATAAATATGTGCTTCGTCTGTCTTAAACGTTAGTTAAACCGTTAGTTAAGATCGACCAAGCACATATTTATTCCATTATAAATGGTGCATTGTGGAATTTGATTTCTTCAAGAGCCCTTGAGTAGGATTGAATCTCATCATGGGACTTTGGTACTCAAGTCCTTCTGCAAGATCTTCATACTTTTTCCTACTTTGGTATATAATTGATACGATACCTGCAAAGGCACAGTGTACATGTAGATTAGGATTTTGTATTCGCAATTTACTGAAACTCAAATCCTCTGCAAGCCAATCTGAGAAGGCATCATTTTGTAGCAGGCCCACACCTTTACATGCACATTTTATTAGTTGAAAATTTGCTGTGTGTGTGAGTTTGTTTCTGCATTCAATTGGGGACCTTGAACAATAGAGGACAATAAGGTCCCCGATTGACAGAGGGTCCCCGATTGACAACTGTGTACAAAACATATGGGTGGTCCTGTAAAAAAGTTAAAGTACAAACAAAAGAGGAACAATAGGGGGTCCCCAGTTGCAGGCAAATACACACTTGTCTGTGTGTGTACAACCTGTGTGTGAGCACGGCAACCACAGCAGTTATGTCTTCTAATTCTAGACAAAGAATTAAGCCTTTTGGAATCTGTGAAGAATTGTAGTAAAACATTTATGTCATTGGCATCCACCAATCTGAGGTCTAATGCTGTAGGTTTTGTGCACATTCATTGGAAAGGTGAGGCCATTCACCTCATGTCGTAAGGTTGTGTTGTTGATGTGACATTCATGAGCTGCCTAACCTGGGTCGGTGTTTGCTTTATTGGGAAGTAATAAGCAGATACCAAATTGATGATAAACTGTAGATCAGGAGTAATAATGTTATCTAATATCAGTTTTCTTTGTAATGACCAGGTCTGAAGCATACAGCCAGTGCCTACTTCGTGTATCTGCTCAACTTGGTGCTAACAACATTTACTGCTTGTGGTCTTGCCTTTGCCATTAGCTGTAGTGTGACATTACAGAGCATTGCTACACTGTTCATCTCCATGACATATGTCATTATGCTGGTGAGAACTGGCCTTTTTTTAATAAAGGTTTTGATTGCTTCCATTCCTGATTTTGTTACTCCTTTTGGAAAGTTTTTACAAATATGAAGTTGAGTAGTACTTTTCCTAGTAATCTTCCTGCATCCTCCAAAATCTACTACCGAGCAAAAAAATAATGGCACAGTCTTAAAGAGATCATTCGGTGATTTTTGGATGCTTTGCTGAAATTAAGACTGAAAAAAGGCATCTTCATCACTGTCTTTACTTTCTGAATTTTATTTGAAACGAATTTTCGTGGACATTTGACTTCATGCGCCAAAGTGCGATATGGTAGGTTTGCCTGTTTGAGGCAGTTTAAGAATATTTTGTGTTTTATGTGTTTTCAGAGTGGCAGTATTTGTCAGAGTCAAACTGTCAAATTCCAAAGGGTATACTTTGTTATCGCCGTTTGTGTGGAAGGTGGCAATGGTTATAACAGTACTCTACTGCACTGTACATGACAAATTTGTCTCTTATGTATCATTATTTCTACTTGTTCTTTTTTGTTCAGGTCTTCAGTGGACTCCTTGTCAATATTTCCTCGTTGCCATCCTGGATTCAGTGGATCCAGTACCTCAGCCTGTTCAGATACAGCTTAAATGTGAGTTATAATGATGCAGAATTTAAAAAAAGGTCGAGAGCTTATCTGTCTGATTGCCAACAGAACAGAGGGCTTTTTTGCATTCTTTTGTACATTTGAACAACTACAGCATCATCACATCAAGTCATTTTTTGTAAATATCACCCCTCTTTTTCAAGTTACTGTATCTGCAAGCCAGATAGAACACATACTTTAAGAGAAACAGGGCTGATGATGCCACTGTCACGTGAGGTAGAAATTGCTCTAAAGCACTCTCTTTTCAAGATATATGCAAGATTTGAACCCAATCGGACATGTACTTCAGGAGATATGGGGCCTTAAAGAGTGCACCTTTAATGTCATATGACTTGTGTCCTGATGATGTCATTATCACCTGAGGTCAAAATTCCTCTAAAGCACTCCCTTTTCAAGATATCTGCAAGATTTGAACCTAATTGGACATACACTTCATGAGATATAGTAGTTTAAATGATGCACCTTTAATGTCACATGACTCGTCTGCTGATGCCATTGTCATCACATGAGGTCAATTTCCCTTTGTAAACCTTCCCTTCCTAACTACCTGCAACATTTCAACCCAATCAGACATGTACAATACAGTAAACAATACAAAACATTTTAATTATCGCAGAAAAACACAAATTAGACATTTTAAACATTTATCTCTTTTGGCGTTCCATACATTGCGATCTGCTCTGGGCAGCACGTGCTCAGTATTTTGCCAAGTCCTGAGTATATGGACTATGCACTGTGTTGTCTATGTTGCAGGCAGATATTGGGCATCCACGCACACAGTAGCCACTGCACACAGTATTGTGATGTTCTAGTAGGCAATTTATATTTTAGGGTTTTTTTCGGCGGTGCTTCACGTGTGTGAAAAAGTACACTGGTTTGGTTTCTATTGAGCACTCAACTGGTGCAATTTCAGGTCCGGGAGGTCCCAAGAGTCTGAGAAAATGCATGTGCACGTCGAAAATATCGTCCCGATGTGTTGCGATGTGACCGTGCAAATGGTGAATACGTGCATGGACGAAATGCTTTAAACAGTTGGTTAAGGTCTGACATAAGAGGCCCTGTTCCCTTTGTCCGAGTTTGGAGACCCCGGCCACGCATAGAAAGCATGCATGTCCGGATCCGGAGTCCTTGACAGGAAGTGGTTAAAAGTGGTGGCAGATAGAGCCATTGCAGCCCATACGGCAATGTAGAGGGGTTTGCCTTGTCAAAATGCACTCAACTAAAAAGATCGCCTCCACAAATGTAATGGTTGCAATGCCATACTTCATTGAGGACAAGGTCAAACACCAAAAGCAAAAGCTTCCTTTCTGTCATCTCTAGATAGGACACCATCACAACCTGATACAGAGAGGACAGAAGTGGAGCTCAAGCTAGACAATAATTCATGTTCACAAGAGATCAGCAGTTGTACAGTGTTTGTCAGAAATTCATTGTGACTTATATCCAGATGGGACAATTTGTTAGTCAAGCATTCCTTGCTCTTTAGATTTTGGAGAACATTTCTGTGATACAGTAAACTTTTGTTTGAATGTTGAAAAAACTTTGCTATAGTGAAGCAATAAGATCAATCTTACAAGATCTGTTTTCATTTTAAGTGCAGTGCACAGGCATTGCTGTGCCAAAGAACCTTGTTTCTGTTACCCAGAGAAATAGTTCAATCAACATTTCACTTACAGTGAATATCCAATATACTTAAGTTTAACAAATATTTGCCCTGACCCACCCACCCCCCAAAAAGCCCCATTAATCCCATACCTCAAGAACCCATTTTTAGTCCAATGGTGTGTTGTGGTGTTTAGAAAGTTAAAGTTAAATTTCAACAAAATCATGGCACTAAAGTTTCAGGTGAAATATATACACATGTATCAACAATATTACGGCACTCAAAATCTGATATGCATGTACTTGTAAGTGAGTGTCTTATTCCATCAGTTACTTCCTTTTCCAGCCATGCCCTTAATGTACTCCTAATGTCTTTTCTTAGAAATTTAAGCTTATTGCCACTTGTTGGATTGAAAATAACAGCATAGGGAAACCTCACTTTATATTTTTGGTTTAATGTTAAAATGGATTTGAATTTGTTTACACAACAACCAAGCACAATCAAGGCCACTCCCTAACTGCACCTCACCTCAGTTTGTAGTTTGAGGCTTTTATTCTTTTTTTTAAATTCATTTTTATGTGTAAATATGGGACATCGGTTTCATTAAAATTTGTTAGTTTTTTGTTTTAAGTGTGTAAACATAGTATGCATTGATGAACTATCCAAAGAAAGAGAAATAATCGATATCTGAAATTGTACAACCCTGACAAAGTTTCATCATTCAAATTCTTCAAAAGTATGACTTCCTTGCTCAGAATATGCAAAGAAACCTTATATATCCAACAAAACAGGTTTCACCCCTCTGGCTGCCAGACTATCATGAGCATATTAAAGACTGGACAATTTTTCAGCTACTGTATGAACTGATGAATATTTACTACTACACAGTGTGCTGCTTTTTGCTATATTGTACTGTTGTGTACACTGTTCTCTTGCTTTGATTGACACATATATTTTCTTTATAAGAATTTAAATACCCATCAAATTCCATGGGGAGTCGGGTTGGCCTAGTGGTTCTTTCCTCGCCTTCCACCTCTGTGGCCCGGGTTTGAATCCTGGCCCGGTCCACATGTAGATTGGGTTTCTAGTCCCTACCTGATTCCATGGGTTTTACCTGGAATATTCCTTTGGGGTTTTCCTCCCACCTCTGAAACTGTAACTGCTTCTCACTGTCTCCTCTCTAAAGGTTTCTTCAGGCTTGCGAGCTACAGTGCCTAGGGCACTTTTGAGGAATCCTTGGTGTCATTACCAGAAATATATAATAATAATACAGATTGCCTTCCTGTCACTTTTTGAAGTAATGAAATACTGTTTTGGAATACCCCAACATATACTTGCCTTCAGTTGTGGCTGTCGTGTTTTTAACCTGGTTGGTTAAAATTGATCAGTCTGGTGTGGATCTTTTGATTCCTCAGTTGTTTGGCCAGTAAATGGTTACATATCTGTACATGACATCAAAGTTTGTATCTCCAAACATTTGTGGATAGCTATTGTTTTGTATTCTTGTTTGCCAGGCTCTTAGCGTAAACGAGCTTGTTGGTTTGACATTTAGTGGAGAGGTCAACAACGTCACAATGAGGTAGGCAGGAGTTAAATTTAACCTTTGACCCTTGTGACATGCTCCCATGTAACTGGCAGGCATAGAAAATGGCACCATCAGTTACCAGCTGTATGGAGGGTAGCTTCTTTTAATTATTGCATGTGACGGCATCAACTGCAGCAAAAATCCTGTCAGCAAAAGCATGCCTTTCCAAAACTTGCTTGCATAAGGAAAATCCAGGGGTCCACAAAGTGGCATAGTCAGGCAATCATGTGTTACAAGACGTTACCTTTGAAATTGAAGGAACAATGCTTTTGACTCGTCACAAATTTGTTTGAAGTCATCAACACCAGCCATTGTAAGCTTCCATGTGTTATTTATCGCAATTTAAGATATGATGAATCATGGTGATTTGTAATATCAACCTTGGATCCAATTAAACTGAACTTGTTTGCTAAGACTCTCAGCCCATTGATTAAAGACTGAAACTGGTATGATTGGCTTGTAAGCACAGCTGACCCTTTGTTTGGGTTTTGTTCCCACAGGATGACGGGGGAGATGTACCTGGAGGGACAAGGGATTGACTATTCCCACTGGGGTCTTTGGAAGAATGAGCTAGCCCTAGTCATCATGTGCGTCGGCTTCATGACTATGGCTTATATCAAGCTCAGACTGATCCCTAAATACAAGTAGGGTATGTTAGCAAACCTGGCAGGCTGTAGCCTTGTGCTTTTTTCTTTAATTTCTGGTTTTTTTAATGAAACGAGGAAACCAATAGTAATAAGAAGAATAAGAAGATTAAACTGAGCTGTCAATGATAAATTCTACAGAACTTGTGAAAGACACGCAGGTTGTTCTTTCAGTTTCAGCATATCATGAAGACACTTTTTCACCTTTCATTCATACCCTCTCATGAAGACACTTTTTCACCTTTCATTCATACCCGTTCATGAAGACACTTTTTCACCTTTCATTCATACCCTCTCATGAAGACACTTTTTCACCTTTCATTCATACCCCCTCATGAAGACACTTTTTCACCTTTCATTCATACCCGTTCATGAAGACACTTTTTCACCTTTCATTCATACCCTCTCATGAAGACACTTTTTCACCTTTCATTCATACCCGTTCATGAAGACACTTTTTCACCCTCTTCCGTTCATACCCTCTCATGAAGACACTTTTTCACCCTCTTCCGTTCATACCCGTTCATGAAGACACTTTTCACCATCTCCTATACATACCCTCTCAATTTTGCGCCCTGGACGCTTTGTTTTGGTTTGTATTTTGTTGAGGAGTAGAGAGTTACGGTCAGGGTGTTAATTAGGAAGAGCTGTTGTAAAATGCTGACCCCAAAGGCTTGTGCTGAGACAGGATTTCTTTCTTGCCATAATGTCATGTGTTGCATTCATTTAACTTGTAAAACTTCTTCAATCTTTCAACTTTTCCATGATTTGATCCACCCCAAAATATGGGCAATTCACATTGCAGTGCACCATGTTTTTGTTGGCTGTAAACTTGAAAAATGGCTTCTCTGTGGCAACCTCTTGGTAGTGCAGTGCATTATGAATTACTCATGTCATTACGCACAATGCAGCACGTGTCCCATCCTCATGAGGGAAATATGTCCCCTTGATTGGAGTGAGGCTGAGTGGGCACTTGCAGCTTCCTACAGCACAACATAATGTCATATAGCTGAAGATATTGTAACGTATATTTAAAAGGATCTGTATCCAAGAATTTTAAATGAGGCAGTTTTAAAATGTTCCAAAAATTTTAACTCTTCAAAGTCAAAATGTAATATGTACATGTTACAGAAATGGCTGAGGATTCAAGGCAGCTGTAAGCATCAGGGGAATGCTTAAGTTTGTATTAAAAGATGGCTTTCAAAATCTTTTGTATTGGAGTAACAACATTTACATCAAGTTTTGTAGATTTTGTTCTTATTGTTATAACTAAACTATATTCTATCTCAAAGTGCGTACTTTTGGTGAATCATGTTTTAAATTTATGTATTGGATATTTGTATTTTTATTTCAAACATTGAAAATATATCATCATGATAATGTTGATGTATTAATTGGCAAAAGTGATTTCAAATATGACTTGAACACATTCTTACATTGGTATAGTTTTTCAAGATGTATTTTTTTGCATTGGGGAGATGTTAATTTATATAACAGATTTTGCCCTTACCCGATGCATATATTGATAAACACTGTATGCTCAATGCTTGTCCGAGAGGTTGTGAAAGAATTCACTAGCTTGCTTGGGTGGGACTCGAACCCACGACCTCCTGCTTTCTAGTGCAGACATCGAAAACCATTCGACCACCGAGCTTGCCGAGGTCGGCTGGCCAGTCCGAGTCGGGTGATGCAGCCGGTACCGCGAACTATTTTCAAGATGTATTTTTTGCATTGGGGAGATGTTAATATATATAGCGAGTTTTGCCCTTACCCAACGTATATATTGATAAACACTGTATGCTCAGTGCTTGTCAGAGAGCTTGCGAAAAAATTCACAAGTTTGCTCGGGTGGGACTCGAACCCACGACCTCCTGCTGACCTCCACGACCTAGTGCAGACGTCTTAACCACTCGACCACCGAGCTTGCCGCGGTTGGCTGGCCGGTCCGAGTCGGGTGAAGCTATTTTCAAGATGTATTTTTTTTCCACAATACTTTTTATTGTGGAATTTTCCAAGTGGATGATAGAATGTTTACTTTCAAAACAGTTTTATTCAGTTCCTTATGGGATATTGGTGAGAGTTTTTTCTGTGTGGTGCAATGCTTAAGAATTGTTGGTCCTTGTGTGAAATGATACATTGAGTAAAAAGTATTGTGAGAATTTTCTTTATGGCAATACAAAGTACTACATATAGGTTGCTGTTCTGTGATTTTGGAATTGGAATGTGTAGGCTTGAGCAAAAGGAGTCCACCCACTGTTGTTGGGATGTGCATGAACTACATGGTTAGACTGATTCAGACACTAGAGATGACTGAAGAATTGTGGTAGTGATTGAGTGGCAGGCTGATGATGTCATAGAAGTGCACTTTACTGTTATTGTTGGATGTCATTTCAGGCTCCAATTTCTTCTGAACACCGTGTGTTGTTCATCAGATTGATGTACAGTTTTGTATATAGCAAAGTTCTGCTGACGGAGCGCCGGTCACAGGAGGTATAAAATCCTTCACATTTTGGCTGGCAACCAGCTTTTGTTCAGCAAAGGGCAAGTTCAAGCAATGGCTATAATTTAAAAACATGATTCAACTGACTTCGCCTGAATGATGGATGATTTGGACCACACACTTATAGGGTGAAAATGATGACTTGGTGTATACAGTATTGTAAAAAACAAACCGACATTGTCAGTGTATGATTTTGTTTTTCCGCTTATATGTTTAAGGTAATCTAAGCTGTAAGTTGTAAATCAACAGAGTGTGATGCATACATTATCCTGGTTTTGTTATAATTTCTGTGTCGTTATAAAAATGTGTTGAGATATGGGGGAAAATTAAACATTTTGTCATAATGCATTTGTGGATATCCTTGTGATAAGGACCAGCATGGACAGGGAAATATTTCTGAGTTTTTTGTACATGTACATGTAGTTGTCTTTTTCACATGTTGTTTCTCTGCTAGGATGAAATGTTACAGATTTATGTTGGGCTTTTAAATTTGTCATTTTGATGTCTACATGTACTCTTGCCGCCAGTGTACATAAGCTAACACAATTGGTCAATTTCATATCCATGCTGTACTCTTTGATATGCAGCATACATTTGTGTAACCTTTTGTATATACATGTACAGCACAGTCAGAAATATGATCTATGGGACTTTTAGTTTAAACTTTCAACACATTATGAAGTATTTAAGGCCTAAAGGTTGATTCATTCTCCTTTTCTTACTGTATTTATGATCGCTGTTCCACTTCCTTGTGAACTGGTCCAGATGTGACTTTCCTTTACTCCTGATTATTTTTTTTGTCAAGCATGTTCAAATAATGGTAAAATTTCATGTTTAATGAAAACGTTTGGCTGTCCTATCCTGCAGTCATAGCCTGGTGGGGTTACACTTTGGAGAATACTGTGGGTGTAATCAAAGAAGAATTATAGGGCAGAACATTAGTATTTTTCTCCAACACTCTGACCCATATAGACCTGTCATGGATGACGTCACAGTTTTGTTTATCTGCCATCTTGGATTACATACATGAGCACGTCTTCACCGTTACTTGTCAGCTGTGTATAAAACTCCACACGCGCGGGAAGATTTGAACTGAAGTGAGTTTGTACTGTAGTTTGTTGAAAATGGTCAACTTTTGTGCTGTACTTTGACTGTGGAAACAGGGGGGGGGAACATGATAAGAAATCTTTTTATCGTTTACCTGCTGTACTGACAAGAGAAGGTAAGGCAACTTGCATACTTTCACTAAAAGAAAAGACGGACAGAATGGTTGTCACGGGTTTCCAGAAACATCAGTGACAGAAACTTACAGTGCACGCGAATTTGCTCCAATCACTTCATATCTGGTGAGTAGCAATGAACGTAACTTTGCATAAATTAACAAAATTTCAGTGCCCTTTGAAAATATGCGTATAGCCAAATTGGTTTGCTAAATTAATAAGAGTTACATGTATGACTCGATATCACCCCGTAATAGTATACTTCCCGATTCCCAATAGTGCCTGTACATGTAGGCCTACAAGGCTACATCACTCAAGACATGTCAGAGCAAGGAGTTGACCATGCTCATTCCTGACACTGCTTTCTAAATCATCCAGCTACAGTCTTTCATATTCGCCATGGATCCTGGAAAATATGAAAAGGCCCCAATGCAATGTAATGAGAAAGAAAACACCCAGAAACAATTTTTCCAGCTGAAAAATGCCATCAGGGAAGCAATTCAGGTGCAATCAATGGTCAGTTGACCATGGTTGACAGTGAAATTTAGCACTGGAGAATTTCAAAACATAAGAAAACTCAATTTTTGAGACAAGTCCCATGTTATATGTCAAGCGTGAGATGACCGTATATTTATTTCCCTCAAAATTAATAGGTAAATATCTTATTTGTTACTATGTTTATGTTGGCCTTGTTTTTATGAGCCCTACTTTTTTCCATATTATTTAACACCACAGGAAAGCCATCAACACTCTATGATACCACTAATCCTGATTGGGCACCCAGCTTGAAGCTTGGACACAACAAGGTAGATAGTTGCTCAGTCGCTCGAGACTCAGGTATGCAAGAAGTGTGAAGAGACGAGCAGAAATGCAAACATAATGCTGCAAAAGCTCTCTCACAGCTCGGGTCAGACCACAAGACTCAACCAGTGGATGATGAAAGTAAGCTTTCTGAAGTAGTTTGCCAAACTGACCTTGAAGGGAATGTTTGCATCACAAAAAGAACTCTGGCGACTTTTGGAAGAAAACAGAACACTGAAAGAGCAGCTTGCCAACACCAACAAGTTTGATGAGGGAATCTTCAAAGACAATGATGAAAATGTTAGGCATGACACAGGACTTCCAAGTTTTGCTGTACTAGTTGCACTTTTTAATTTTCTCCAAGTGTATATTCCACATACATTCTTGAACACTTTAACTAAATATCAACAACTGGTTCTCACTCTTATGAAACCTCGGCTAAATCTTTCCCATATGGACCTTGGAAACCGATTTCATGTACATAAGTCGACATCATCTACACTGTTTTTAAATTATGATTGATAACATGTATGTGAGGTTAAAGCCACTAATATAGTGGCCTGATCGTCAACAGTTGATGGAAACCATGCCCATGTCATTTAGAACACACTTTGGTCAAAAAATAACTGTGATTATTGACTGTTTTGAGGTATCCTTAGAAAGGCCATCAAATCTTGCAGCACGATCATCAACATGGTCTTCTTATAAATCAAACAATACAATCAAATATTTGATAGGTATAACATCACAGGGTGTAATATGCTACATACCAGAGGGGTAGGGTGGCAGGGCAAGTGACACATTTGTCGTTGAACACAGTAGCTTTCTGCACATATTGTGTGTTGGTGATGTGGTCATGGCAGACGGGATTTGATGTTTCTGACAGCATTTGAATGATGGGGGCTAAACTTCTTATCCCTACAATTAGACGTGACAGACTTCGTCTTACAGGAGAAGAAGTGGAGAAAGCACAGCGTATTGCCAACTCAAGAATTCATGTAGAGCGAGTCATTGTCAAAAATATACTATTCTTCATAGCACAATTCCCATAGACTGTGTGAAAGCATGTGATAGTAAAGTCACAATATTTGACAAAATTACAGTTATACGTTGTGCACTGACCAACATGTCCATCTGTCATTCCATTTGATTAGATGAAGTCTCTTGATTGTGTTGAAACCAAGTCATAGGATTCAAGATGATTCTTGTGTCAAAGTTTCTGAGTCGAGTCAATACTTTCCTATCATTTTTTTTTAGTATCAATTTTTTTTCTCAAGTCAACACCACTATATAATGGCACTTTCATAATTAATTCAACTTTTAGTATAAAGAATACTTAGTTTTTGTTGCTTTCCTGTAAATTCCAGTCTTAAAAAATTTTGATTATTGCATTTGTATGACAAAGGAAATAATTGGGGATTTGGCTTCGTGTATTTTGCAAGCAACAGGAATACACTTTGGTTTAGAATGTACACTGACAGGGATGGTGAACTTCTGCATTAAACTAAAGCATTCATATAGAGAGAAATTGTGTGTATGTGAGTGTCTTATTTTGGCATCTCCTTACATGTACGGTTTTTACGGCACTCTGGGCAGAACCACTTCCCTTTTGGAAGCTGCTTTATCTGGAGACAGCTCCGATGAAACCATTTAATCCTGCATGTGTCATTGTGACATGCAACCATGCTATCATTCTCACTTTGTGGTTTGCCGCAGTAACAGTGATTCATTGACATAGCACTCGAGGCTACACGTGAAGTGGATGGTCTTGCGTAAAATTTCCCAAGCAGTTCTGGTAGTACCGCCTTTATGAAAAAACTTGTGACTCTTCTCACAAATCTCCTCCCACATCTCTTGATTTGGTTCGATTCGCTCTATGTGCAAGTCAGCAGAAGTCCACACAATAAAATCAGCATACTCTGCTTCACTGGTGGGTGTGTGTTTGTACTTGGTAGTAATAATCATGATCTTGAAGTAGACAGATTTTTCCATCCTCGTCAGAGTGAAAGCATGTTCTTGGCAGTGAGGTATATTCTTCTATTTGGCTGTCACTAGCACAATATGGGTATTTCACTTCAATTACACCTTCTCCACAACATTTGCAGGAAACACGCCCATCTGGTGAAGCCCCAGTGTAAGGATACTTCGTGTTGATGACAAAGCCAGACTGCTTAACCACAAAATTGTGATGAGTGAGCTCCATCTTCTCTTCATATGCCCGGCGGGCATCTTCCTCATTGGTTCACCCCCATTTTGTTGCTGTTGTAGAAAATTTAGTGGTTTCAGGGTAATAGACAGATTGAATGAGAGATTGAGAGGGTTGATCTGAATTTGTTCCGTAAACTCTCCTCATTTTCGATGCTGTGATGCGGCCAGCTCGAAATTGATACCACTTTTTTGCTGCTCGACTGCATACGTGTGGCCTTCTCCACATTGTTTGCCTGATCCTTGCTGACAGAAATGGACATTTCAGTACATTTTTTCAACAAGTCTGGGAATGGCAGTTTGCAATTTTTTGAGTCGTACAGGCCTGGTAAGACTGTGGGGAAGTTGCTTCCCTCAGGATGAAATTGATGGCTGTAGTTAGGAACAACAGTGAGAATTGCAGATGTTGTATCTGCCTCATTCAGATCTTTGTAGAGCAAGTCAAGTTTGTCTTTTGTGGGGCTGGTACCTGAGCTTTTTGTTTGACATCACCACCATCAGTTGTGTTGACAGATCCATCTACAAGTATATCCAACTGCTTCTTAGTTTTGGCCGAAGTAAAGTCTATTTTACACGCAGGGAGATAGGCAGCTTCTTTTACTGATGATGGTAACTTCCAATAAGCTGGCTCTTGGGTCACCGTTTTTGACTCTCTGATGCAGACTTTCGTGTAAGTGTAGAACATCAATGCACTGACATGTGTACACGTCTCCCCAATGCAGCTATACAGTCACAGTGTGCTGCCAATACCTTGCCACTCCTTTCTGCAATTATCCATGGCTTCAGGGGAGTTTCCTAAAGTCGTTGAGAATGCATCACCTGTAAATCGATGAATATGGATGAAGTCAATCAGTAATACAAATAATGAAATAATGGAATTCCTAGAAAACACACCCTTCAATAATAAGTGCCGGGGAGTCAATACAACAGTCGTGCTTGGTTACGTTTGTGTGGAACTGAAATTTTTTAATTTAAAAGCAATAATAGACCAAAACAACTTAAGGCCTATTTGGTGTTTCAACTGTGGAAACATCTCTATTTTTACTTCAAACATTCATGTTCTTTCGATTGTGTTGTCATGGTTTGTTGGTTGCTTGCCACTGAAAGCTGTATCTCCATGTATTCCAGCATATAAAAGTTCAAATAATTATTGCTATTGAGATGTTTACATGTACAATACATGCTGGAGCTGGATAAAGAAATCATGGCTCATCACTTGAGGTACTGTGTCTAAGTTGGAACAAGAACAATGGCACTTCAAAGTTGTTAGAATGCAAAACTCGAACTTGTAGACTGAAGAAAATTGGGCTCCTTCATGCACTGTTAAACCACTTAATTAATTTCCAAAGTGGCTCAACAGATCATGCAGGATTTTTAATGCAGCCAACATCATGCAAACTCAACTGTCAACACCCAGCAAACCCTGCAAAAAAGCCAAAGCAGAAACAAAACAAAACCAGTTGAAAACAGGCAGGCCTAGGCCTACCACAAAAATAAAAGGTAGGCCTAACAGTAAAATAAAAGTTTACAAAACCTTTAACACTAGACCATGTAGACTATAGCCTCCTAGAGTCCTAGGCCTCTGCAGCTTACATGTAGTTTGGCATGTTAACCCAGTGTCTAGGGCACATTCATTGGGGCTGGGCTATATAGGTAGTCCAAGTAACTAGGACCCTAAAACTGACATTTCCAACTCAGATTACAAAATCGTCAGTTTTGATTTTTCAATCAGAGGCGGACATGTCAGTTTAAAAACTGACAGTGACAAGTCCACCTGAGATTGAAAAATCTTCAGTTTTAGGGTCTTAGTTACTATTCCCCTAGTTACCTGTTGGACTAGGGCCGGGCCTATCAGCAACACCAGCACAAGTAAGCATAGGGCACGTAGGCTACATGAAGTAATAGTAATGAACAATGAAACTATGTGCCCAACTAACGTTACGATATTGGCCTAGCGTACTCTTACTCATGAAGGTCCAAATATATCCTTCCAAAGTTTGTCTTACCTTGGCAGAAACTACATGACGATCATTAATAACAGTTGCCACAACATTCCGCACCCATCTGCTGACAAACTGGTTGTAGCCTTCGAGTCCCTTGTAGCATTTCAAATCCTCTAGCATGTATGGGCTTGGGGAATGCACTAGGAAATTAATGGTGTCTGGATACGCCAATGATGGCAACAAAGTAGCATCTGCACTCCATGATCGCAGGTTATCCTTGTAGGGATCTATGCCAGCAATAAAGCCAAGCATTTCATCATATCGGGCCTTGGAATTCCCATCGAGAGAACTGTAATACAAAGCATTCCAACGTGCAAGCTAAAGCGCAGCCTGCGTGTAAACAAGTACGGTAGTAATCCAAGATGGTGGATCATGCTGTTTCTAGTAGCAACGTGACGTCACTAAGACGGGTCTATCGTAGGATAAAGTTGGAGATTGATGTTGGTGCTGTATTGCACAGACCTCCATACATTGCTCAGCATTCTGGAGGCATTTCTGGCTTTGCTAAGTGACTCTAAATGTCACTGCCTGCTCCCTGGTCATGATGGCAGTGCTACCTAGATGGGTAGATTCCTCAGTGATGGGTTGGTCTGTATCACTTATTTTGATTGGGAAAAGTATTGAGACATTTAATGGCATTACCTTTGTCTTCTGATAACTAATCCTCAGGCCTGTTTGTGCAAAGCTAGTGAGGCAAGATGTTTTTTCCTGCATATGTTGATGAATGTGGGAGAATGAGTGTCAGGTCATCATCGGTGAAGTCAAGATCTTCCAATGTGGATTAGAGAGTCTATCAGATGCCTCTTGGTTGGTCTTCAGTTGTTTGTCATATTACCCAGTCTGTGACTATGTTGAATAGTTGTGCTGACATTTCACATCCCTGCCTTACTCCTGTCTTACCTTCAAAGCAGATGTCGCTATATCCTACTCTACAAGTGGAGTTCTCGTAAAAGTCCTTGATGACAGCGATAATCGCCTTTGAAATTCTGTATGCTCAAAGCATGATCTGTGAGCTGTCACTACCATTCTGCACATTGCTCAATGATGTTGCATATGTAGAATGAAGCTTTGGTCAACACATCCTCTTCTTTTTCATAAGCCCGCTCGTTCTTTCCTAAGTTGCTTGTCTAGTGTATCCAAGATTTGCTATCTGCTAACATGCCATACTCTTTCCTGAGGTCAGGCATTACCACACAATAGATTAAAAGTTTCAGTGAACTGAAGGCTCATTTGAATACCTATTAATCGATTGTGTGGTAATGCCTGACCTGAGGAAGAAGTATACGGCTAGGTTGGCAGGTCTGTAAAGGATTTTGCAAACAGCTACTAAACGTACATTTCTTTTGGATCTTCACGATTATGCCCTTTGACCCGTCATCAGGTATCTACTCCTCCCACATCAAGAACACCTTTATTACAACTGGATGATGTGGTTTCTGGAACATACTGTATCAAGCCATGCACTAAGATGCTAATTTTCATGTGGTGACATCAGACATTAAGGCGTTCTCATGTCATGATTATTGCCTTATTTTAATGGTTGTCACACCCCATATAGAGGAGTTAATTGTTCCCTGCTGTTGTTAATTGTTCCTTGCTGTTGTTAATTGTTCCTTGCTGTAAAGGTTCATGAATACTCCACAGGATAAGACCGAACCTTTCTATGAGGATGTATGAGTTCAGATAAAATGGATATGTCTGTGGTTGGTTCCATACGTGCCTTTGTCTCTTGTATCTGCATACTGAACCCTTGTTGGGTTCATTGTTACATGTAATGTACTTGTGTGGCTGTATTGTGCATTGTATGCTACACCATAGTTATTGGAGCTCTGCTGTCTGTGGCTAAAAGACGGAGAGAATTTGTAGGTATAAATATTAAACAGCTTGATCATGCTACACTGTGAAAAAATACTGTCCAACGTAAGTGTGAGGTTTGTGTTGATTTTTAAGTGCCATTTATTTTTACTGTTGAATGTGGAGTTCCATATTTGTGTGATACATGGTAAGAATACTTCTCAAAGGACTGTCATTAACTCAGTTTATTCCAATATAGAGCTTAACATGTCATCCACTTTCAATAACTTGCAATTTCTATATGATTTCAATGACTAAAGATATATGAGTAACTGTGTTTGGCCACTGTGGTGGTTGCAACTTGGTGGTGAAATGATCTATATGTCTTGTGTGATACGTAAGAGTGACAAAATTTTCTTTCTAATCCTAAGGGTTGAAAGTTTGATTGGTCAAAACAATGCTCTGTTCTGACATCTGGTTTCAAGAATTTTTGTGCCTAGGATGAGTAGAAAGTCTGGGTTTGGAATGATTTTTTTTTCGAATGGGATGTATATTGAAGAAAATGTTCATGTTATTTATTTACTGATTCGTCGTTTTGATTGAATCTGGTTTTACCTTTCTGTTTAATAATTGTATTTTGTATCAGTCTATAGATGAAAAATGTATTCACTCATATGAATAACGCTTTTTATACAAAATCCAGTTGTTTCATTCCATTGATGTACATTCCATGCTGAATTCAGACTATCATGTAGTTAAATTGATGATACCTGTTCTACATCGTGTCATCCCCTGCAATTTACAAGACGTTTTGGTATAGTGGAGCCACGGGGGATCAAAATTTCAAGTAGATTTCCAGACTTCTGACAAAATTACAGAAATCGTTAATTAATGTAAAAGTCAAGGCAGTACCTGATATTTTCTTATAACAGTTACGAGCGTTTCTAACTTTCGGAATCTGCATGGGTTAATTGATGTGTTATTTAGATTGAATAGAATAGAATATGCTACTGATGAGCCACCATTATACTTGAGTAAATCCGTCGAATTCGGGAAAGTAATCGACAAACAATACCGTAGTTTTTAGTGCCCCTCTCATTTTATATCTTACTTTTACGTATCCGTAGAAATAATTTTCGTCTATAGTTTGAAGAGTTTTGCCTGCAGTGTATTTTTCAACAACTCTGTGTTCTTTTTATGCTTTATAAACAGTATTTAAAGTGAAAACAGTTCATCATCTTTTATGATATCACAGGGTTTACTTATATATATATATATATATATGCTCATTGTATTCTTTTCTTTAAAGGTTTCAGTATGTTGGTGACTATAATTTGGCCTATGCAAATATAATGTTCCATTTTTTTTATGAGAAGTGTGCCACAGTTCTTCCATTCTCTTTTATTTCTAGGTGAGATTGGTAATGTATAAGAAACGGCTAGGTGAACATTTCTCGATTGAATAGGAATGAATATTTGGTTGCCACTGGAAAAGTCTGTGGCACAAATAAACGTGCCATTTTTTAAGTTTAAAACCATGCTATATACCACCAAAATATTTTTTCACTAACAAAATCCATCTTTCCCGAGCTGGTGTGACCCCTCGCTTCACGCCACGCCTTCGAGTGATTCCACTGTATTTAATCTTATTTTGACCAATCGTTTCCAATGTAATTCTACGTGTTGGCAGTTGTGGTGATCTCAGAGGACTGATTATTTTTTAATGCTCTCTTCCCAAACGTAACTCATAATGTGCCTTCTGGATTATTACGGTAACAACAATTTCCGTGCTCGTTTAGTAAATATGTTGTGTCATTCTGTGATTGTCAGCACCAAAACGTTTATGTTTTAGTGTCTGAATATTTTCCTTTGGTGATTCTTTATTTCAATTCAATAGAGCAGCCGAATGTCAAAAAGGACATTGCAGAGGCATAAAAAGTTGCTCAAAACGTTGTCCAAAGTAAGGCCCCTTAATTTGTTACTAATTATACATTTGGTAATTTTCCCTTGCTCCATCACTTCATTATCTGCAATATTTGTACGAAATTTAAACAAGTCTAGCGGCACATTTTAAGTCGACTCTCCTGGCATCTCCTTGTAGTTTTGCTTGCGATGTCCTCAAGCCTGTGCAGTCAACTCTGACACCTCAAACCTGTCTGTTATATCGGGGTCACACGTCTCATGCTGTGGTCCTTGCATGTACATGTCAACTTCCAATGTTCTTGTGAATTCAGATGTTTTTGTAACCTCTATAGACAGATTTCAAGTCCTTTTTGTTATTTCTTAATCCTTAAATCCTGAATGTCTCACTCGCAAGTGTGTGCATTCATTTTTCGGGCCAAGTTTAGTTCCAAGTTTATGGGCTAATGTATGCTTGTACTAGATACATAAAGATGTGCGTCAGATTAGATGAAAGGACAATACGATCCAACACCCCTAGGCGAAAACACAAATCCAAATTCAGCAGCCTTGGTTCGATCCTATCCGATGGCCTTGGTGACTCCATCCAAACCAGATCCGAAAATGACAAAAAGTGCTGAATGCCAAGTGAATGCCAACTTACAAATACATGATCTCAAATTTCTGTGAGTCACCAAGTTTATTGTGAAATTTAAATAGTATGACTTTTTCAAGACCTAAACATAAACTGTCGCAGTTTAGGTCATCAATTAAAACCCAACGAGTTTTTACCAGTTAACCAACAGCTGTTGTGTCCAGTGGCTTAATCTGGGGGGGGGGGCAACTTGCCCCTGGCGATTTTTTTTTATCAAATGTTAACAAAAAATTGTTTATCAAATATTAGCGCCAAAACCCTAAGAAAGCAACATCACGAAATAAAAGCAAGGATGTCGGTACCACGAATAAAGTTTTTTATATTTTTCTCAAACTTTACGTTGAAAACTGGATACACTCTGGTTGTGTCTTTTTAACTCAGTAGATGAGCACTTAACCCCAAACGATGGATCAAAATATAGATTTTGTCTTTTGTATCGCTGTTGTGTCTGGGTTCAGTCATATAAATCCTTTGTCCGCCCTCGTGATAGATGGTATGTTCATCCTGCATATTTACAAGCTCATTTCGTGATTGTGTCTTTTTCTATTGTGGACTTGTAGGCCCTTATCGCTTGTATTAGAAGTGTGTCTGTCTGTCATCATTAATTTAAGATACGTGCATTACACATCTGCTGTTTATAATACTGAAATGCAAGGCTTTTGTGGGATCTTGCATGCACTGTATGCATTCCCCAAACTGTACTTTGCTATTACCTTCGTTGTGCGGGCATTCCTTTATTTTCGCGTAGTTAAGAAAACTTTATGAAAATACTATTTTTTCCTAATTTGTGTAAACTATTTTGCGCTGTAGGTTTTTGATGACGCCTTCTTTGACTGTTCCTCCTCATTTTGTGACAGTAACCCTGACCACCACATGCCTCTAGAACTGTTTCCCAGAACGGGGGGTAACCATGTGTGGACCCGACTTAAGGCCGGTTCATATTTGGCGAAAACACGAACACGAACGGGAAATTGTGACGCCCGGTAGAGCCTGAAAGTAAAAAGGTCGCCAGCAAGCTTCCGGAACCCTTGTGTGGTCCACCTAGGCCTATAGGGATTTTACATTGGGCCGTCCTATCACGTTCGAATAATTTTTGGAAGAATAATTCCTAACTGAAACCACCCCATGAAACACTCGTGTTGGAATTTTACCTTTATCTTCCTCAAGTAATATTCAGGAAAAGTCACCTGGAGATGGGTAAAAAACGAATTTTCTCAATGACCTTTCACGTCCAGCGATATTGTACCTAGGTCTCCATGTTCATGCACATTTGTTTTTACTGCCCGTGCTTACGTGAAAACGAGATTGTACAGCCTTGCAAAATTTACGTACCTGCAGTCGATGGGTTCCAGATTCCATTGAGTTAGATAAAAGATTAGAAGCTTTCATAATTGAAGTAGAATATTGCATTAAGTTTATTACCTCATAAATTATAAGATGGTAATTATAAGAGAGTATTTTCCAGTTGTCCCACGTTCTCCCTGACATCTCTCTACTTGTGAATGGTGAGGAATATCATGAACGCTCCAATGAGTATGTATCAAGGAAGAATGAAACCGTATGAATGAGAACAGACTACCTTTTAGTTGGGCAATGTGACGTTATTGTGCGTAAAAGTGCACGCAAGTAAAAGTTAACTCGTACGCAAATTCACCCGTATCCAGGTATACGTGCATGTATGTCTTTGCCCAATTCCGGACATCTCATATTTGACCGCTGTCGGACTCGCTGCGATCGATGTACCTCTTAATTAGTCTGTCGATAACTTTCTCAGAGTACCTTTTCTGAAGCAGGAAAGAATAATGACGCAAATTATGTAAATGACAGTACTCAATATTGATGCTCCCGTCGGTGACATTACATTTACACTATACAGTGTTTTTAATCAGCGCGCCAAAGGCCGGCTAGCCACACTTGTTGACTTTATTACCGCGCGCCACAGCCGCTTTTGATCGATTTGGGGACCAGTGCGGCATTGTCACGCATCGCAAATAACCTCTTCGTCACGCAAGTAACCGTTGTGTGCAAAGACCCTGACTCGGAGAGCATTTGGAACCGAAGTGACAATTATTTGTTCAGTTGGTTTACGGTACGGGTATGGTTTCGACGTTTGATTTTTTTGATTGAGCTTTAGTCGGCCCATTTCGTTCATTTGTCGGGAAGAATGGGACGAGATATTTTGCCGATGAATTTGGTCTGTTATTAGCCAAACAATTTCTGGCGAGAAATCCCATTTATTGGCCATATGCCCGAGGGACACCGTTGTAGGCCTGGTGACTGTTAATTGTGGGAGTAAACTGACCACATTTTGCTGATTGACTTTCGAATTTTGAACGCTAGTAAAGCTGAGAGAAGGTGTGCATCGGGAAAAGATTCTTCTGTCCAAAGGATCAAATAAAAATCCTACACCCCGCGATGAGTTTAGCGTTAGTCATCCTCACTGCAACTCTGTACTTTGGTAAGTCTGCATTTTCAATCATTTGACCTGGTGTAATTGAGATAATCTTTTAACACCCATGCACTTTTGCCAAGGGCTAATGAAGTTACTTTTCCGCAGGCCTATGATACAGATGTCTGAACATGTGTTTTTCACGATTGCAAAGATTAGTTAGACGATATGTTAGGATTTTTTAGAATGCCGTGCCTATATAAGCCCAAGTCAGTTTCACTGTAGTTACGGCTCACTTTACAACCTTGAGTCATTGAAAGGGAATTTTACATGGCTAGAATAAATCGGCCCGTTACTCTCTGCGTTTACAAAATTATGTTGAGAATAAAACAATGGGATTGGTTGACAACTTGACACTGTCAAGGGAGTAACTTAGTGGCGTTAGTCCACTCATTATTATTGTGACACTACTAGTAATACGTAATATCACCACATTGAATGTAGCATACTGTGAAGACGACGAATCAGATAGGTTTGATGACTTAGTTGGTCACAATTCCATAATTCAACACAATGCCGATAACCTTAATCTAAAATTTCGTCTTTGTATAAGTAAGTCAAAGTTCATTACGCTAGTGGTTGTGCGCAACGAGATGCATTTGTCCATTCTAAAAAATTCTCCAAATTTACCTTCGCCCCACGTAAAGGCCGTTTAAGGTGATACCAAATACATTAGAAAAAATTTGCACCCCGAAAATATTTAGCTCCCTGCCAAAACAAAACTGGTTGTGGATTAGCCCTTGGAATTTGCAAATCTGATATCCAACAGACTCAAAAGACACAGTATTTAATATTGGATGACATAGTCTGTCAGAGATCTTGAAAATAAGAACATTAGTAAACCACGAAGATAAAGGGGAACAGGTCCTCAAACCAGAAACCAAAAATTGACAGTTTTGTATATACCTCTAGTGTTCTGTTCGTTTGTTGAGGAAGATTAAAGGTACAAGTATCTTTTTACTTTACCTTAATTCTGATATGTTTTTATGGTCAGATGATTACAAATGGTTCAAGTCTTATACTATATACTCGTGATGGGATTCGTCTCTCCTGTTCTCCACCCCTTCGACTTGCCATAATACCATCATTCTCTTAACACTCTGACACAAAATCCTGGCGTCGATGGGTCTGCCAATGTACGGAAGCGTATAAGGGCCACCTGCAAAAAGTTTTTTTTGAGATACTATCTCGACGCGGCGACTTACTATCTCGCAGCGGGGACTTACAATCTCGCCGCGGCGAGTTACTTTCGGAATTAAGAACGCATCCAAAGCCGCGTATATTCGATCTCTTAGACGGTATTCTGCGATAGTCTCATAGTGCTTCAAGTATATTTTTAAAAGTGAAGCATATTTTTCCAAGATTGTTTTAACGAAGTTTTTACAAGTTTCTTGTTTGTTCATGGTTGCTAATAAATTTTGATTTATGTTAATTTGGACGTTTTCTCATTTAGGCTGAAAAAGTGTTTCCATTTTCAAAATATGTTCAGTCTATTCTGTACAAACGTTTTTATTTCAATCTGAAAAAAGTTGGGACTTTAAAAATTCAGTTTCATTTTTTTGTTTTTTGGCTTTGTAAAAATTTACGCTCTTTTAAAATTCCTTGGAATCTAGAAATACGCTGCGTCATTGAAAATTCATCCACTCTTCCAAATTTCATTCGAATCTAGAAAAAAATGTATCAAATCCTTAAAATTTCGTTATGCTTTTGAAAAATCAATTCCAAATTTCTAAATTACGATTTTTTAAAAATGGCATTCGCTTGAAAACACGTCCAATTAAAAAATGCTTTCCATCTATCAAAACATGTTCCAATCTTTTCGCCCCTAGTTCTGCTTCGTAACTGGGGAGTACTCCGACCGATATAACTCGGACAGCTCACAAAGTTCTTGGTACAGGCGCGGCCGGAAATACCCGTATATACCAATACAATCCGAATGGTCTTTTTCTTCTCCCTTTATTCATATGGCTACCAATTTTATTCATTTTAATCTTTGTAACAATTTTTCAATTTTGAGGATTATTAAAGAAAAAGTGTTGACGTTAAACTGAATTTAACATGGACAGGATAAGATCGAAATAGTTCGACTATTCCCGGAAATCTGGGGGAGTGTTGGTCACGTGGACATTGGGTGATACAGGACCCTTCATAAGAAAAGAAGTCGGAATCATTGGGTTGGTATCCAGACAGAGTCTTAATATGCAGCGAGTTGAACTAGTTTAAGCCAACTCGCTGCGGCGAGATGTATCTCGAAAAATTTTTTGCAAGTGGCCCTTATACGCTTCCGTACAATTGTATGCCGCACGACACATCAAAACCCAAACGGACAAAACATAATTGGCCACCATAAAGCGAATCCCAATTAGCAACGAGTCCAATGGCATCTGCGTACCGGCGTGATGTATGACAGTGACCACGCCGTAAATCGCAGATTGCTTCCTATATGTCAGTAGCCACAATCTGTAAGCGTGAAAGGCGAAGTCGCCCCTTTATTTCTGGATAATTTGCATTCTTCAGACGCACTGGAATTTTCTTTTGGGGCAGGATTTCCTCATCAAGGGAGACGAGTCAGCTAAAATTAAGAAGGGACCGGGATCAGAATTGCTACCTGCCTCCCGAAAAAAAAAAGTTCCATTTGATCAATAAACAAGAAACAATAAACCCTAAACGTCGTCAACATTGAACTACAACAACATCCATCACTGAAGAACTTTCTGTTTCCCTTCTCTTGTATAAACCAGGGTAGGATCATCTTAGTACGCATGCCACTGGCGTATGCCTCCGGGTTCAAACAGCCTCGTGGTTGGGAAACGGATATTAAATAACACAAGATATTAGCCAGTCAATCCTTATGTATTTGTGAACAAGTTTAAGTTGAACAAGTTTTTGAACAAGTTTAAGTTGAAAATACTGCTCTCGTATTTTCACTTCGGCAATGTGGTTTGTATTTCAAGTATAAGGTGAAATAGATGAAAGGTGATAAGTAATACATGAATTTGTATGTACCTATCAGTGAAGTATGTCACACTTAACAGTGTTTCCCCTGCAATTAAGCTTCAGTAAAACTGTGTGGCTTCCAAATTCAACACTATTTTTCCAATAACAATAATTTAATTGAATGCTTCAAAATGAATTGGCTGGAAAAAAATGGCTGAGTACTTGCGCTATCCTTAGTTGTCAGATATATAGGGACACTGGGAATTATTTTCCAAGCATAAGTAAGCCTGAGGGAATAAGTCAAAGTAACTCTAAGTAAAATAGGCCCAGAAATGAACCATTTGACTGTATGACCCGCACTTCCAAAATTATGCGATTAAGCGGTCATTTTCACTTATGTTCATTCCTTTGATAATTTTTGGTTGACCTTCATTCTCAACGAGTCTTTCTCCGACTATATTTGTCTTTTTATTATTTCCCAATGTAAAAGGTTTTTGCTACTTGTGACCCCGTCGATTTTTTTTGCCGCCTCATTTTAAAGATTCCATTCCATACATTTCATTGGCCTGTACTGACAACCCTCTCTCTTAATTCCAAAGAGTGAAAATTCACTCTATTCGAGTGAAAATTCAATCCCTCCGATTGAAAATAAGGACCAGATGGATTGGAGTGAAATTTCTTCACTCCAGAAGAGTGAAATTTCACTCGAACTTCCACTGCAAGGCGCTATTTTCAGCCTTTTTCGGTCTTTATTCAGAGTGATTTTTCACTCCAAAACCTCTTGTCCCTAATTTCAATCTTCCGCGCATTGAGAAAACGCTAAGGAAGTTTTACTCTTTCCAGAGAACATCTTGACGCGACATACGCCTCACTCTGTATGAAAACCGTTTTATGTCCTTTGCTTGCACTTTTCCTATTAGTTGACGACACACGAACCCAAGGTGGTTAAAAAAATCAGCAGCGAGTTTGCGAGCGATTTATATTTTATACCCAGTATAACATTTAACCTGTTTCAAGACCCAAGAATTGGTAGGCAGAGATAATTATCTCGAGTTGCAAAATTACAGATATATCTTAATCAAGCTCTCTATTTACCTCGATGCGTTACGAATCTGCAATGCACATAACATGTAAGCTTATCCTATCAGCCCTAACAATGGAGATAAATGGTAACTATATCTACGCCTTGCATTTTTAAATTCAACCGTTAAAAAGCACATTTGTGTCCCAGTTAATTTTCTTTTTCTATTATGTTTGGCTATTTCAAAGGGCATTTTGACGCCTATTTGCTTTTTATGCATATGTGAGTTCGTATTACGCAAATAATCCCGGGCAAAAATATAGGCCTAGTTACACCGATTTCAGCAAAAAAAATAGCTTGACGTCTTGCTGTGCTCAATTTGCTTTTCTTTGGTTAGGCCACATAAAAAAGAATTAGTTAAGCATCGGCGCCCGGCTCAAAAAATCTTGCCGCGTGATTTTTTATTTCTTATTTTTTTCTTAAATTAAAAGTTGTCTTTTTGATGTCCTTAGCCGTCCACCATAGTTTCTACAACGCCCACACAACCTCTTGTATGCACAACATGCGACCTGAGTACAGTACCGCACAATGTCAATACCGTACATGTACTGTGCACGAGTCTCAGAAGTTAACATGGCACTTTTGTTGCGTAGATGCGGCAGTCCAGATCTCGGAAATACCAACGCATTGAAAAAAAATCCCCACTCCTTTTTTTGCAACTGATGTTAAACTATTCTTAAGTGGCCTTATTAGGCTACCGAAGAGTATAAGGGCCCCTTGCAATTTTTTTTTCGAGTTATCATCTCGCCGCAGCGACTTAAGAACTCGTTTTCCGTACAATAAGCGAGGAAAAACGCCATTTTATTAATTACTGTTTGCACTGTTGCAAATGCATGTTGCATGTTTAGACGGTCAATTTACAACGACTCCATGGTCAACACAAAGGCTGCTAGTTCAGCTTGGCTGCAACTGATGGCCTTTAACATTAGTTCACCATATATTATTTGCTATTGCCATATCGGGTGCAAGCTCTCCCCAGCTTCAGCACGAAAGCAATCAATCTAATGTCATTTTACCTCCAGACTAATCAAGTGTAATAGAATTTGTCCTTTCAAACATCACACATGGGGAAAATCGATTGTTAAAAGGCTTTAGGGTAACTTAACTGCGTCTCCTGACTAGCAACGACTAATTAAAGTATGTCATCATACGTCAAGATAATTCCTTCGGAATAGGAAGCTAAATATAAAAACATAGGCCTACACGACGCACTGATCACGGGGACTTCAGTGGCAATTTCAGTTCAAGTAATCTCGTGCATGCCAGTGACGCAGACCGTTGATAATCATAGAAAATTGGTAACGTAGACTGCACAAGTATTACGATCGGTCACCGTAACTGTGTTAGATAATTAGACACAGACATGCTCAAATAAACTATGAACTTGTAAACATAGAGCTACCCATTACGTCACCGTAACTAAGTTAGATAATTAGACACAGACATGCTCAAATAAACTATGAACTTGTAAACATAGAGCTACCCATTACGTTTCCAATTTCCACATGTCAGGAAGTTAAGTAATTGCTAAATAAACGCTGTACTAGGCGAACTTGAGTTACTTGAGTAGGTCACTCCTAATCTTCAGCAATGAGGATTTTGATAATGACAATTCGTTGAGCATTATGCACAGAATTCAAAATGACAATAGTTTGAGATTAAATATCATACTTTAATACAACTGCAGCGATATGCCAGAGCCTGTAGGATGGGTAAACACGTTACCGTTTGCCTCTGTTTGAAAGTAGGCCTAATTTATAGTGCAAAGCCACTGATGGGGGTGATGAGTGTTGAATGTAGAATAATGGTGTCGATTGGTGATCGACAGCGGTCATAACAAACATGAATAAGACCACGACGATGACCGTTATGACTGCATTCACACAGCACGCTTGTCCAAGGCGGTCTCTGCGCGGTTTTCTCGAGGGGCAGCCCTGACATTGCAAGCCACCGTGTACGTTCTGTCACAGAATACACCAACCGCTTTTATGGTACTGCAAGCCAACTTAATGCTGCACACAACCGAACGACTGTACGCACACACCCTCCCATGCATGAACGACCACCATGACCTGGCTGACTCGCGCTGTGTGCGGGTATACAGGCACTGGCACTCCTCGGGCCTCGGATTTTTTTAATCAATGGCCGCGGTTGACCGTGAGACAAACCGAATGCCTTGATCAAGGCTACATCTTAAGCTTCTGTATAACTTTGTATCTTCTTTCACTATCAAGGGGACCTTCTGGGATTGTGTAGTTCGGAACCACTCCAAACAGGTCAGTCCCAAAAGAGTGCAACCAAAGGCAGTGTTTTCTTACATGCTAACCCTGATTTTGTTATGGATTTAGAACTGTACATTGTGAGAAAATCCTACTTTTTGACCAGTAAGCAACCATGTGAAAGTTATTCCTCCATGTATCATGTGTAATGATTAACACTGAAACTTTGTACCTCATCATTGGCCTAAAAAAGTCCCCTTTCCACAAAATTAACCCTACCGTCTATTCAACAGGATGTCACCACCATTCTACCTGGATGGGTCCTGTTATTAAAATGTTATTTTGTGTTCTACTACAGGGACAGGGCCTCCCAATACACAAGCCACGAACCTTAAATGCTATGATTGCAAATTTGACGTGAAGAAGTCAGACGATAATCCGGAATGTATCTACAATGTGAACCACTCCTTCACACCGAGAGAATGTCAGTCGCACGAGAAATTCTGCAAGGTAGGAAGAGAAATTCTGCAAGGTAGGAAACTCTAACACATCCACACACACACATGCACACCCGCACACCCTCTCTCTCTCTCTCTCTCTCTCTCTCTCTCTCTCTCTCTCTCTCTCTCTCTCTCTCTCTCTCTCTCTCTCTCTCTCTCTCTCTCTCTCTCTCTCTCTCTCTCTCTCTCTCTTTCCGACTAATCAGCTTTGTGTCCAGGAAATATATAACATTAACGTCGGCAACAACAATGTTTCACCTTTTCGTGATCCGTTTTTTCTAATAATTATTGTATATCCATTCTTAGATACAATACATCAATCATTATTATCATCGTTGCAAAACTGTAACATGCAGATCAAATGAGCGGCCAAACAGAGAGGAAGAAAAGACACCGTCACAATGAAAGTAGGATCTACAGTGGTTTATTAAGAAACACGCCGGCGGACTAACATCATTGAATGTGTGGTGCTGATGAAGTTAACGAGGAAGACTAAACTGAAGGAAGACTGAAGACTGAATAGTATAGTGCAGGCTGGGTGGTAACTACCTAAACCCGTGGTCAAATTTGCTGTCGTACAATATGGGCGATTCACAATAGTGCACCTCCAAGAGTTTGCAACGCGTTGACCATACAGCGCGCAAAATCTGTCGACCCATGCCGTCCATCGCGATTCCAAAATACATGAGCTGTGCTGCAGGCGTTGATTTTTTTGGGGGCGGGGTTGTTTCATCCATTCATCAAATTGAATTAGTTTTTGTCATATTATCTCGAAAAAATATGAAAACGAGCAAAAACCAATTTGCGTATGTAGGTGCTCTCACATAATAAGTGTGATCCCAGAATTCGTCACTATTTAATTTACCCGGCTGATCCTTGTTCGAATGTACGTGCAATTTCTTTTTAAGACCGTTGATGAAGTTTCCATTGTGCTAGATTTGTATGTAACCTTATAAAGATTTCTCTGTGGTCTATGCTAGCAAATTTCCAAGTAGTTCTCCCATTCCTCCAGACAATTTGTCCACAATCGAAGGACCGCAAGTTTGACCACGGATTGAGGTATGGTAGTTACCACCCAGCCTGCTGTATATTATTACCCTCAGAATATTCAGTCTTCAGTCTTCCTTCAGTTTAGTCTTCCTCGTTAACTTCATCAGCACCACACATTCAATGATGTTAGTCCGCCGGCGTGTTTCTTAATAAAACACTGCAGATCCTACTTTCATTGTGACGGTGTCTTTTCTAAAGTATTCAAAATTCAATTAAAAATCACGTGATGACGTCATTGTAACGTCGTTCATTTTCTGTAAACCTTCCATCAGGGATCATGTTGGCTATCACTTGTCTACGATCAAACATCGTTCCCAAAATTGTGGCTCAAAAGCGTGTACAAAGTCAATGGGCCATAAACTCGTTTGCAGAAACACGGCTCCTTTAAGTTCATGTCACGTGATTTTCCCTTAACCTGGACAATTTTTACGAAATATTACTTCATATCCGGACTCTTAGGCACATTTTAAGTCAAATAACAGAGCGTAAAGTACCCAATTTCTCTTTCGTTCTTATATTTATCTTCAGCTCAAGCAAAAGACTACTCGTTCACTTGTGTTAATTAGAAAAACGTGTACAAAACATATGGGGGAAAATTAAATATTCAAAAATCAATATAAAATAAAGTGATGGCGTCATCATGACGTCAGTCCTTTCCAATTAATTTTGCATCAGGGTCTTTCTTTGCTATCACTTTGGCAACGATCAAACATCTTCAAGTTACCACAATTGTCGCTGGAAAAGTGTACAAAGTCAATGGGTCGTATACTCGTTTGATCAGCCCTGTGCAGCGGAGGGTTAAGTTCATGTCACGTGATTTGCTCTTAAACTGAACAATTTTTTTGAAATATTACTTCGTATTCAGACTCTTGGCAATATTTCAAATCAAATAACAAAGCTTAAAGTACCCGATTTCTCCTTCGTTCTTATAGTAATCTTGCGCCGAAGTAAAGGACTACCCGTTCACCCATGTTAATTAGAAAAACGTGTACAAAACCTATGGGGGAAAATAAAATATTAAAAAATCAATATAAAATAAGGTGATGACGTCATCATGACGTCATCACCTTTTGTCTAAACTGGAAAAAGTTAAGAAATATTATTTGATAATCTGAGTCTTGGGTATATTTGCAATCGAACGGAAGAGAAAATTTAGTCTGATTTTTCTTTCGTTCTGGTAGTAATTCTCGGTCGAAGTTGAGGACTGCTCACACATGATCGAGAAAAATCGAAGCTCAGGTAGTCTTAACGTTCTTGTGCAAAAACGCCATATATGGTTCAATATAGGACAGTTTGTTGAAAAATGAAGCACTAGCCGGCAGATGTAACCGTAATTCTGCGATAGCGCCCTCATAGCCTGATACAGGGCAGTCCGAAAACTCCGTACAATCTGTGTACAAAGTCTATTGGAAAAATTAATTATTCAAAAATCAATAATAAATAAACTAATTAATTTCTTCTAGGACCATCTTTGGATGATTGTCCAAAGACCTGCGAAGTTTGAAGTCAATCGAAAACTGCAAAAGGGTATACATCCTGCTCAGAGCGAAAACCCATGTTATAGAATGGGATTTGATGTGAAAGAAGAAAAAAAAATTATTAACAAAACAAAAGTTGTTTCGGCCGGTGCCCGACACAGCTAACCAGAGCTTCTGTGTCTGTTTGCAACAGAACATATGGCTTTTTCGCTTTTCATTGAAAAAACCATAGTCATGATTGCATATTTGCAAAGTTTCATCCCGCTGGGACATACACTTTTGGAGATATAAGGCTTTAAAAATACATCTTCGGTGTCACATGACTTGTTTACTGATAACGTCATCATCCCATGAGGTCAATTTTCGTCTATAACACATCCTCTTCCAGATATCTGCTAACTTCCAACACGCTGGCCATCTCCTTTTGGAGATACAGGGCCTTAAAGAGTACACATTAAAGGTCACGTGACTTGTCTCCTGATGACGTCATCATCAGGCGAGGTCAATATACCTCTAAAGCACTCCCTTTTCAAGAAATCTGCAAGGTTTGAACCTGATCAGACTTGTACTTCAAGAGATATGGGGCCTTAAAGAGTGCATCTTTAATGTCGCGTGACATGTTTCCTGATGACGTCATCATCACATAAGGTCGATATGCCTCTTAAGCAGCCCCTTTTCAAGATATCTGCAACATTTGAACCAAATTGCATATACGCTTTTGGAGATATTGTACTTTAAATGGTGCACCTTTAATGTCACATGACTCGTCTGCTGATGGCATTGCCATCACGTGAGGTCAATTTCCGTTACTAAACCTTCCCATCCTAGCTACCTGCAAGGTTTCAATCGAATAAGACGCATACAATACAATATACAATACAAAACATTATGCTTACTTTGGAAAAGGCACAGATTAGATTTTTAAACATTTGTCTCTTTTGGCGTTCCATACAACGATCCGCTCTCGGCAGCACGTGGTCGGCATTTTGCCGAGTCCCGAGTATGTGGCTTACGCACCCTGCGCCGTCTATGTTGCAGGCAAATATTGGGCGTCCACTCACATACAGGGTAGCATATGAACGGCATACAAAATGGGATTTCCGAGTTGGTAATTTATATTTTAAGGGGGTTTTTGTCGGTGCTTTTGTTTATGCACTTCATGCAGCTGACTCCAATGTTTTAGCCGTCAACTCATGCACAATTCAAGTTTATATCTCTTTTTATTGTAACTTCCGGTCTGATGACGTCATCAGCCCCAAACTTCACACACGAGTTAAGAGGGTAAAAATGATCATTTTCATCAATTTTCAAGCGATTCGAACGAATTTCGCCACAGACATCTAATCAAAATTCAAGAAATTTTAACCTATTGCTCGAGGGTGCTCGATAATAAGGTGATGTCATCAGTAGATGATTTGAAGAATAAAATAGCCCGACAGACTAACACCGTTAAAAACAACTTGATACCTATTACCATTTTGAAACAATAAACCACTTCCGATTTCGACCGGAATGAAGGGTGATGTGATTTGACTCACACGAGATGAATTCATGACCACATTTTATCCTGCCACTTGCTGCAAATAGAATGTTGCAGGAGGCCACGGTTGATTTTATATGGATTTTTATAAATTTGACGGAATATTTGAATATTCAATATTTAATAATAAATCACTTGATGACGTCATCATGACGGCAATATTTCAGTATTGTCTTTGTTTTATAGTCAGTGCATGCTGCAACTTTGACGGCGATCAACAATTACGAAAGTACCGAAATAGCGCCTCGAAAACGTGTACAAAGTGAATGGGCTGAAATATATATTTAAAAATCAATAATAAATCACTTGATGACGTCATCATGACGTCATGCTTTGGCATACATCTATGCAATAATGACTATGCCTATGCAAACTTTGAATGCTGCACAAAAAATTACAAAAATAAAAAAATAAAAAAATAATAATAATAAAAAAAAAAATTAGCTTTTTCAGATGGTGCCCGAAACAGTTAAAAAAAAGGGGAAAAAAAGAAAAAATAATCAACAAAAACAATAGCTGTTTTGGCCGGTGCCCGAAACAGCTAAAAATGATTTACAAAAACAATAGCTGTTAAAATAACACTTACCACGTACAAGACAGAGTGAAAGCACTTGCACACGTGCACACCATTCATAGAGTGCGCACACCACAGTTAGTATAGAGATCAGTGGCGCACACACACATACTGATTCCCGTCCCGGCCCTGCGTTCTGCAGGAGACTACGTAGGGAACGGGAACCAGTCAAGTGTGCGAATTCTGCTATTCACAACCTCATCTCCATTGTGTCAAGCAGCATGGTTACTCTGGATTGGAAATAAAGTAACAACTTGGGACAAGGTTGCATCATAATGCATTGACTAGTCTTCATTCCAGCATCAATTTCATTGTTTATTGCAAAAATCTGAACATTACGGTGTTGTATTTATATCAGCAGTTGAAGATTTGACTCGAGCGGAGGTAATTTTGCCTTTTGCAATCGTGTGCATGCGTGGTAGCTAGATGCACATTTGTTATGGTCTCGATTGGTCTCGAGGGGTAGACCCGAGACTATGACATCCGCGACCGAGACCAAGACCATAGAGCTGGGTTTGTAGCTCTATGCCAAGACCGAGAACGGCGCTTTCGAGACCGAGACCAGCCCTCCCAAGACCGAGACTTTGACAGGGCGAGACCAAGACCGCAAAAAAGGTCTCGAGACGGTCTCGAGACCGAGACCAGGTCTTGAGACCTACAACACTGGTATCGTCCAGACCATTCTATGATACATTCGCCTCTTCTCAGAATAATGAACAAAGCAAAAATGAAATCGATTGGAATGACCAAACTAATTTCCAACCGAATAGGCCTTACCATGGAGGAATAAGCCGAACAAATTGGACCAATGCAGACCTACCCGGATAGCAGCAAAACAAGACAGTATCGAAAGAATGGAATAAACTGAGCTTTAACCAAATCAACACAAATTCTCTCACATGCATGACTATCATGGCTCGTGTTTCCTCACCTTTTTCATAGGTTGAAAGGGTTCGATTTAATCGAGTCACCCGCACCTTTGAGCGTGACTGTGCAGAGAAGTGCAGCAATTCTTGTCAAACATGGGGTTTAGGCATCGACGAGGAAACGTGCATTTACTGCTGCAGCCAGAACGGTTGTATACCAAACTCAGCTCCAAGAGGCCAGTGGAGCTTGAAACTCCTGGCTTTAATCTTGACGATGACGTATGGCCAAATGAAGTTCTTGTAGTTATTTTTTTCGGGGAAATCAGCCAACCGTGCCGAATCACATTGCAACAGAGGGAGGACATTGCCTGGTATTACGCCCGCTCATTTCAAAATGGAGCACTAGGCCAAAAAGTCTCCGGTTTCTGGTCAGTGCGTGCGTCACCGTAGACCTGCGCGTTGGTAAAGGAAAAAAGTTTTCTATTTGGTAAACGACGTCCAAAATCTGCCATGTATGGAATCTTGCTAGTGCGTAATTTTAACGTGTTAAAGGAAGTTGTAGAAAAAGCTTTCTGTCTAGGGCAAGTGTGTATTTGGGATGGAAGGTGTGGAAGTAGTAATAATATAACACAAAACGCAACATTTGTCTTGTATATTTAGTTTGCACTTAATCGCTCTATTTAGAGAACCACGTTGCTGTGTAAAATTTAGAAAAGGGAGTCAGAACTCTTAACGGAATTCAAATGTAAACTGCAAATTCTTCGTGCTATTTGCACGTTGACGTTGTTAGTGCTGAATGTTAATTCATGCATGCTTTCCTAAAACTATAGTCTTTGAGATAATAAGCCCATTGTCACTTATGTTTCCATAGCATCAACATTTATGTTTGTATTACAGACAGTATATCTAATGGTATCACGATGCGTCAAGTTTTCCTCGAAAAGATACGCTTCTGTAAGTGATTATTTTCAGCTGAGAGCTGGCCGTAAAATGCCTGTAAGTGAACAATACATTAAAAGGTTTACATGCAGTGCGCCTAATTTAATTTAGTCCTTGAACATACACTTATGTGCTTCAGTTTAACCTGTTTTCAATTTTTGGTCTTCTATTTTAAAGGCACCATAGGGTGTCTTTTTGGGGGGGGGGGGTTGGCTGATACTGCTGCTATTGTAATTGTTGTGAGCCAACTATGCCATTCCAAAGTGTTCTTTATATGCCACACACACAGCGAGCGGGGTCTTAAGTGAAGATATTCCCAGAGCCTGTGTATCACCTGTTTTATATACTCTGCTGTGTGCTCCGTCTGCGAGTGAACGTCCATTACAGACTACATTTGACCCAAAGAGACTGGCGATAACAGCACTCCGACTATGGAATTCCACATCTGCCGGTTATCCGTCGCCCGTCGTGCGTCGTCTGTCGCCCATCGCGCGTCGCCCGTTAACGAGTAAAGTTAGGTCTAGATAGTGTGATTAACAGTATCAAAAGCTTTAAAATTAAAGTCGTTAAAAATTAGTCGTTAACTAAGAAATACAGTCTACCCTAATAAAAGTCTGTTTTGTTAATTAATTTAATTAATAAATAAATTTATCCATTTAACATAATGTGCTTATTATTTCACATACACGTTACTTTACCGATATCATTCTTAAAAAAAGGAAAGGACAAAAATTGCTTCTTCTAAGTGGAGTACGGCGCAACTGAAGAATCGAATACATTATTTTTTAGGCTAAAGCATGGCGGATCGCTCGAAAAAGTACTTGAAAGATTAAGGGTCAAAGTGAAAAATAGCACTGCGCAAGTGTGACAAAAAGAACAAGCGACGGGTGACGCGCGATGGAAAATGGTATATAATTAGATAATGACAAAATAGTATGGTGTTCTATAGACGCCAAAATAGCGTCACGTCGCCCCGATGCTACGACGCGACGCTACGACGGCTCCGTCGCGTCGTGGAGTCCCCTCCTTTTTCATTGTTTTTATGCTGTGTTTAATGCTTTCTGTTGGATGGTGTTCTATAGCCGCCAAAATTGCGTCGCGTCGCCCCTTCGCCACGACGCGACGCTACGATAGCTCTGTCGCTTTGTGGCGTCACCTCCTTTCTCATTACTTTTAAGCTGCGTATATGATGCATTACGTTATGACATCGTGTCGTTGCGACGTATCGTCCCCCTTTGGCGTCGACCCGTCGCGTCGTGCCGTCGTATCGTGCTCTCCCCGTTGCCCTATTACTGGTGGATATGGGGCGCCCATAGAGACGGAGTTAACTTCAATACGAATAGACCTAGATACCATTATTCATGATCAAATCTTGTAGGCCCTATGGGTGCATTCCTCCAAATCGTTGGATTTCTAATATTTTGTGATTCCACGGAGCTTTTACAATACGACATACCATAATCAGGAGGAATTACAGAAATAATTCTATATATCCCGAATTTGGGACTAGCAGTTGCCATTTCCGGGGTATTTCTTTCACAAAAAGCCCCAAATTCCCGACCTTTTGGGGATAGAGGCGAGCGGCTACATTCAGAGCTGAGCGCATAGTTTTACTTCTGTTTGGAGGATATCTTCTGGGATCTTCTGGCCATAATCTTGAATTTCCAGTGAAAAAACGGAGGACAACCTCTTTCTGAGAGTCAACAGTTCTGATTTTGCACAGTTCTCTATGGGCGCGTTTTTGGTGCAGTGCAACCAATAGATCTCCATTATTGTTCTCCATTATATAGACTAGATAGGACATCGCGCATTGCTTGTGCACAAAACGCGCGGCCGAACAATGGCGGCGCTTCAGAAGGGTAATGTTATGCTGTATGCTGTGCATTTCTGTTCAACATAATCTTTTTCTCATGGGATGATGGCTAAGCCCTCGGTCTCCCTCCGAACAAGCCTAAAATAAACAGAAAATACAAAAATGTCATTTCCGGAAATAACTGACCATCTTCTTATTAACTAACCCACTCGAAAGCGATAATGTTAACCTGTTTCTGTGTGTTTGTTTTTAATTCTTTTTTTAAACACCTATTGTCTACGGTTTCGCTTTAGCAATATTTTCACTTTGGGTTCAATAGTTATTTGCTCGGTATTTGTGTGTAAAACTTTGAGAATTCCAACAGGGCATGCAGTAGGTTTTGTCAGTCAATATGATGTCCAAACTATCCATGTGTTTTTTCGTCTGGTTTCGATGAGCCAACACTGAAAAAAATTATCGATAAAATGATTTTAATTTTACACACTCTCAGGAAA
The DNA here is from genome assembly GCF_054643075.1 of Acanthaster planci. Classification (NCBI taxonomy): domain Eukaryota; kingdom Metazoa; phylum Echinodermata; class Asteroidea; order Valvatida; family Acanthasteridae; genus Acanthaster; species Acanthaster planci. The sequence continues at coordinate 11,511,163 of NC_141795.1, forward strand.
AATAGAGAGTAAATTTTACTGAAAACCGACATGCGGCATACACAAGTTCGAGAATCTTTTCTGTTAGCACAAAGTGAGCGCAGCTTTAAATGAGCGACCAAACTAATTTACTGCCGTTTTTAAAACAGACGGTTATTAATCAGCTTTAAGATTTACATTTAACAACTACTTTCCGGTATAAAAAACGTCACTTTTAACTCAGAGCGAATAATTTTGTTATGTAGACAAAGTTTCTTTCATTGCGTTGACTTTGAATTCCCTTATTTGTAACTTCATTCAACAGAAACGTCAGCACTCTGCTTCTCACTTTGGTTCATCTCTGCCCCGAAAAAGAGTTGTGTAACTCGTATCACATCGTCTGTCACACGATTTGGGTTGAGTGCATCTTTAGATCCGACAAACACAAGTCATGGCTGTCTTCGAGATTTTTCCGGGAAAACCCGGGGAAAATAAACGACAAATTCAGTTGTTGAAACCACTTTTGCCAATAAGTAACATTTCAGACGGTCCCAACTTCGAGATAGTGAAGTTTCATATACAACGCCTGATATGCTAGATAGACTGTCATAAATTTCTTACTATGCCATACAGGCTTAAAGATAAGCATTTTAAAGTACAAGTTGAGAAACTTTCTGAAACTAAAAAACTGCGACTCAAATTTTCTTCTGTTCCTTCTGCCAAACATGACGTTGATCTCCGGTAATTCACTGCTGCGTACACCTCAGCCATTATTCTTTCCAAATTTATCCATTCCAAGTGCAGAATTCAGTTTTTCTTCGAAATCTGACGATTGAAGCACAAAAACCTCAACCAGTTTTTGAAAAACTCCATTTTAAAGTACACGCAACGGAATTTGCTACGGTAGACTCGTTATTTACCCTCCTGAAAATACGCATACGCGGGACACGTTTTGGACGCGATGTCCTATCCATGTGTGTATAATGGAGATCAATGTGTGCAACGTCACGCGCATAATTGTGTGTGTAAAAGGCATTAGAGCGAGAATAAGCACGAACATTGTGTTTTTTCCAGGACTTGTTACATACGCCCTCTATTGGCCTAAGTGATCACCAGCCATTTTTAGAAACAGCAAGGGTGCACCCTTGCAAAAAGGCCAGAAATCTGTCCACCGAGCTCATTAATAAAAGTTATACAGTCAAAATATTCTATATTAGAGGGTCCTGAGAGCCATAGAACTGGGGAATTGAAGAAATATGGCACTGAACCTCTGGGTTGGACTCCGGGCTTCTAATTCTGAGCAATTTGGATGCAATCGGGTCCGAAAGTCGCACTATTTGAGCCATTTTGGAGAGGGATGCATTTTCAAAATGGCTACATTCCGGGGCAGTGAAACTTCCTTCGTTTTAGGGGTGGTCTGCTTTAGGTGAGAATTTCTCAAAAAGTCATTGGTCAACCCACTAAAAATTGAAAGGAAAGTGAAAGAAGACATGTGGAATATCATTTTTCTGTGCAGCCTGAACACCTGTGAGAGTTGTCAGTATTTTGAAAATACTTTTGAAGTATGGGGATTTACCATTGTTGTCTGTGGGAATTTATTTGTAATGGTGCACCCATAAGGCACGACGACACGATACGACGACACAACGTGACTGCACGACATGACGCTACGACGGCTAGACGGGACGGCTCGATACGACGGCAAGACGAGCCGGTACGACGCGGCGGCATCGAGAAACAACACAACGCAACGCCACAACGGCACGACGCAACGCCAAGACGGCACGACAAAATGTATTAAACACAGCATAAAAGTAAAGAGAAAGGAAGCGACGCCACGACGCGACGGGACGACGCGACAGAGCTATTGACAATAGCAACGGAAATATTGACAATTTTGGCGGCTATAGAACACCATAGAAATGGACACAACAAAAGCAAGAGGCGATGGACGACGGGGACAGCAGATATGGAATTCCATACTCCAACGGATCACCTGTTCGTTTTCAAGGTAGTCTGTCAATGCACTTATTGACAAACAATGTTTTTATTCCACTTTTACATTGGCGTCATTCCATGATAAACCATTTCAGCCTGTCGTCATCCAACTTTTATAATGTTGACATTCTTAAATAACTTATCTCAGGATGTCATCATCCTATGAGAAATTATCTTAGGATGTCGACATCTTGCCTCTATGATGTCGACATCCCAATGTCAGGATCTCAACAAGTCGGATTTCCAGAGCTCCGTACTAACTGTTACCATCTCATGATAAATTATCTTTGATAATATTTCAGGATGTAATCTTCCTGTAATGAATTATTTCAGAATGTCGACAACCTACTTTCTGGATGTTATCCTGCGATCTCAGGATGTCATTAGGCCTTGATAAACCAACTCAAGATGTCGACAACAAGCCTGTAATAACTACCGGTACATGTATTATCCTCATTCTGAATTTAGTCAGAATCACAGCAAGTTGGGTAACACTTTTGGAGCCCCGTACTACCAGTGTCACTGTATTTTTTTAAAACAAAGTAGTCGTAAGAATTTTCCAGAAAGTAACGTTTTTCTAGTACAATAATTGCTGGAAAACATAAAACATATACAAAGGTAGGACTGTGGCAGAATTATTGGGCTAGTGTACGAGACTTTGAAGCGCAATTGGCGTGCCGGTACTTCTTTTTAAGGACCTGTTATCTACTTGTTGCTAGTCTGTGGAGCGATTGGAGAAAGTTCGTCTAGACCAAGTAAGTGCTTGAGAACTGACTCTATAATTCGGGACGAGAGGCCATATTTCAGTACCCATCGCGACGGGAGTCAGCCTGCGTTCCCCACTGTTTCGTTTAATTCTGACCGTTTGTTGGAGGTGAATTCGCCCCGTGTTTAAGTTTAGATTTGCATCGTCACTTTTCACCATTCTCGGAGCCATCCCTTAATGCAGAGCCCGCCCAAGTCCTCACCAGCAAGATCTTTACAATACATTATGTAAGATCTTAATAATTATGTAAACACTTGTGTAATATAATCAATGTACACTAACTAGTATAACCTGATCACTGTCAATTTCTGTTCAATATTTCTAAGAATTTGTTAAATATTCTAATTAATAAATCATCATCGTTTCTTTGTGTTTATATCAGGGTGATCTTGTTTGATTTCTTTGTTACATCTAAAGACGTTCGGGCTTTGTGAATAATTTACGTTCATTGATGTATAGTTAATACAGTTGACAGTGATACTATAGTGTTTAGATTTTTTGATCTAAGGGAGGAAAAGGACCTCATTCTTTCAATAATTTGTGCAACAAAACTTCTGAAAAGTGAATTTAAATTTCCTTTCTTTTTAAATTTATTGTTGTATGGGTACATGGCAAACATTTCTCGGAATTTTTTCAAAGAGCGAATAGGGGCTCAAATTTTGGACAAAAACCTATTATAAATAGAGTTACTGTGATTGGTGAAACAGAAAACTAAATGTCTCAAAATTGGAGATTTTGTTCGAGAAAAACAGACTCCGCTACGAAGCTCCGAAGGAGCGGCCATATTAGCCGAATGTTACTCGGTTTGGACCATACCATTATCTTAAGTTGGCAGGTTTGTATGGCATTGGCAGTTTGTATAATACCCAGTAATGACTTTTCCGACAGGTCAGTGCTTCATAAGCATTTTCGTTGCACCCGTTAACGGTTGAGGTATTTCCACGAACTGTGTTTTCCAAAGGTCGCCTGTCCGGACGATCCTTAATTGGAGAAAACATAAATTTTCTCTTCTCTCGAAAATTTCAAAATAATTCGACAGCCCCGTTTTTGAGATCTTGCAAATCCTGGATGTACATTCAATATAATTGACCGAAAAAGAATGTCAAGTGGCTTTCTTTCGTGGAAGACAGAATATTAAAGTTGCACAAAAAGTTTGTCTAAGAAAGCTCCAAGTTGCCTGCCCCTTCTATGTTTGCCAACATGTTGTTTGTGCATTAGCTAAGAACGTTGACACAGTGAACATGGAATCGTTCAGTACTTTTGGAACAATGAATGCATTATGATAAAATGTAATTTTTATACCATCAACTCGAGCCAGAAATAAAAATTAAAAACTTAATATTTAATGTAAAGATATGGTTTGCAGGCATTTAACACGTTATTACGTTCTTGATTTCCTACAGTGTGATTCAGCGAGCTGAATTAGAAGCCAATATACTACCCATGCCGTGGCACAACGATCATGGACAGGTAGTGCACACGCGTTTCATTTGTCTTCAACCATTAGGTATTGAGGGGAGGCAGGCATTTTATAGTCACTTTCCTTCGTGTCTGTCCTTCAGTTACTACGTTATGAATGATGGAAGCTCATTTCAGATTTGAAACATGAGAGACAAAAACTATACTTATGTCAACTGTTGGGCAGATCTGCCTGATGAAGTGTTTTGGAGATGAATGCATACAGCTCCACTACAATCTGGTGATGTTGAACTGAACCCAGGCCTTTCCACTGGCAGCCAGAATGATCCCAACAAGCACTCCAACCTAAAATGTGTCCTGCTTAATGCTCGCAGCGTTGTCAACAAATCCCTCGAGCTGCAAGCTAAACTTTCCATTGACCAAGTTGACATCGCTTGTGTGACTGAAACATGGCTGTGCTCTGACATTGTTGACTCGACACTTCTTGAACCCTCACAGTACCAGATCTTCAGACGCGACAGAAACCGCAGTGGTGGGGGTGTTCTCCATGCATGTAAACCGCATCTGCTAGCATCAAGAAGAGCTGATTTTGAACCAACTCCAGACATTCAGGCCAACTTCAACGAATGCGAACTCCTCTGGGTGCAAATTATTTTACCCTAGAACAAAGGCAAACTACTTCTTGGCACTTGCTATCGACCTCCATCTTCGGCAACCGGCTTTGATGAAGCTCTGTCCTACTCAGTCAATCGTATATTACCATGCTGTCACCAATTCCAAGCAATACTTCTCCTGGGGGACTTCAACCTTCAGATACCCTGCACAGTCTCACTTAATGAACGCATTCCGGTAACTCTCAACAACCACTCTGCAACTGTACTCAACCTGGCTGAATCACTTGGTATGTCACAACTTGTCTCCTTTCCCACAAGACGCAACCCAAACGGCAATTATACTATGTTGGACATCATCTTCTGTAATGATCCTACTTGGACTACAAACATCTGTGGAGCACCAGGCTTGGGCAACAGTGACCATGACTCAGTTCATTTTGAGATTACTTCAGAACCAGGTCATCAACTTTTTCAGCGGACTTTTCACCAGTTCCACAAGGCAGATAAACAGGACTTCCAGACAACGCTGAGTCGTATCCCATGGGACCTGTTTATTGATGAGACTGACATCAATGAAACATGGGAAAACTTTTTGACTCTCGTCCATGCTACAGTCAAGGACGTTGTTTCCATTGCAATTTCCAAGGGCCGACGCCGTTCCCCGTGGATAACCTCTGACATCATCAGTGCATCAAGAAGAAAGAATAGAGCCTACCAGCAAGCTATCAAGAACAAGAATACAAACTTATGGAACAAGTATAAAGAATTAAGATCTCAGGTTAAACGGTTGACTAGAATTGCCTGCAATGACTACGTTCAAAATCCTGCCTTAGACTGTAAGCTGCATCCTAAGCGTTTCTGGTCATTTGTGAAAAGTAAAAGAAAGCCCCAACATCTGAACTCTTTCAGTTACGGTGACCAAATCCACACAATCCCAGTTGAAATTGCCAGTGCCTTTAACCGGTATTTTCAAAGCAACTTCTCTCCACAGCAATTCCCTTACCAACTTCCAAAAGACCATGGAAAATGCGAGGCTCATCCTGGAATGACTCCTCTCCAGAATCTTCAAGTTAACCAAGGAGATGTACTGAAAGCCATCAAGAACCTCAATTCATCCAAGCCTCCAGGTTTAGATGGTATATCCCCAAAAGTTCTTCAATTCGCCGGACCCCCTATTGCCCCAATATTGACACGCGTATTTAATCTCAGTCTCTCTACAGGTTCAATTCCCCACAGCTGGAAGTTGGCAAATATTGTTCCTGTATTCAAACAAGGTGATAAATTCACGATTGTTAACTATAGACCAAACTCTCTTACGTCAGTCCCTTGTAAAATACTTGAAGGTTTTATCTCTAAGAAACTACTTACCCACTCTTCACAGTATAATATCATTCCTCAATCTCAACATGGCTTCCAACCTAAACATTCCTGCACTTCTCAGTTGACAACCCTGTTTGATACCTGGTCCCATGCACTGGATGTCTCCAAACCACCCAGAATAGATGTCATATTCCTAGATTGGTCTAACGCTTTAGATAGATGTGACCATTTTATTCTTCTCCAGAAGTTGCATCGATATGGTATCTGTGGTAGCCTTCTCCCATGGATTAAAGATTTTCTTTTTGAAAGGCAGCAACGAGTCATCTTTGCAGGGGACAGGTCAGAATGGATACCAGTAACCTCAGGTGTACCCCAGGGATCAGTCCTTGGTCCTGTGCTTTTTAATCTATTTACATCTGATCTGATTAATTACGTTCAATCACCGTTACCCCAGTATGCAGATGACACTGTACTCTATAGAACTATTAGAAGTAATGAAGATGCATTTGTTTTACAGGAAGACCTCAACTCTATTTCAGAATGGTGCAAAGAAAACCACATGCAGCTAAACTCTACCAAGTGCAAAGTTATGCATATCACACGATCCAGAAACCAAGCCCTGTCTCCCTACTACCTTCAGGATCCTGAGCCTCTCCAAGTCGTCACTTCCTACAAATACCTAGGTGTTTTTTGTCAAACGACCTTACCTGGACAAAGCATGTCAACATGATTCGTTCTAAATGTTCAAAACTTTCAGGCTTCGTTCGGCGTACAGTAAAATCCAGGAATGCAGATGTATTACTTAAATTTCATCAATCTCTTTGCAGACCTGTTCTAGAATATGGATCACCAGTTTGGCTACCTCACCCGAAAAATCACATCCAGAATATTGAGACAATACAACGGCGCTTCACGAAATCTTGCCTCCCCTTCAATAATGCCAACTCCCTTTCTTATGAACAACGCTTATCTAAACTTAATCTTTCCCCTCTCTACAATCGTCTCCTATGCTTAGGTGTCTCGTTTGTCATCAATTGCCTCTACAAAAATATAGATATCCTGTCACACTTTCTCCCACAGCCCAACACAAGGAAGATGGACTCACTGCTCTTTAAACATCAGTGCTGCCGTACTAACTGTGTGAAATTCTCTCTTTTTACACTCTTCCCAAGATTCCTCAATTCACTTCCAAGTAACCTCCGAAATCTGTGTTTGGAACCCTCTCTGAAAGACTTCTTAAATTCTTTACGTGATCACCTTTTTCACCAAGACCCTATCTCCCTTGCCAGTTAGACAGCCCGTTGCCATTATCATGCCGCTGAATGTTGCCTAGGTTAACAGTGTATTTATTAAATAAGGTATACAAATTATTATTATTATTTTTATTATTGGTATTATTTTTAAGGGGTTTAGTTTTTTTTTAATATATATCCCATTTTTCCCCAAGAGACTTTAGCTATTTATCTATTTATTTATGTTATTTAAGTTATAAGGATATTATTTATGTAAAGCCTTATATTTTTTTATATTGTATCAATATATACCTTTAATTGTTCTCATTGTTTTCTGTTTAACCAGTTGGAGAGCCCCTCGACAGAAACCATGTTTCTTTTGGGTAATCCAGCGGGAGCTTGTTAAATACTGTTCACTTGTCCTTTGTATGTCTTGTGTATCCTATTCTGTAATTTTTGTAAACTGTATGTTATTGTATTTCTGTGAAATGTTTATCCCGAAAAATAAAATAAATGAAATGAAATACAATCAGATTACAATGCTGTTCGGTTTTTCTACTTATTTGGCGGGTAGGCTTATTTGCATTAATTCATCGCTCTTGGAAATTAGAAAATGTGCTCTGAACTTTCAAAATCATATGTCAGACGTGACAGCGACACGAAAACAGTTGGACCCCTAATTTATAGAATGGCCCATTTGTTTCATTCTGGTACTTTGTAATCCAGAAACCAAGCTTATGCAAACCACCACACACAGTTTCTACATGGGAGGGGCGGATCCAGGAATTTTTCTGGGAGGGTCAGGCCGGAGATTTATTTTTTAAACGCAGACAACCGGAAACGATCATGAAGCATTACCCGGCGTACATTGTTGACAATTGTATTGATGCATTTAGTCTCAGAGCAGGGGGATTCCGACCCCCAACCCCTGGCTCTACGCCTAGTAAGTTACAAAGTTACAACTCACAACACCTAATCAGTTTTTCTAATGATGAGTTTTTGACCCCCAAATTTGGACTCTGTTCCACAAATCACCATAAATCAGTTATTCTACTAAAGCTGCCAGGAGCGCTGACACCAATATGTTCTTATCCATCAATCACGTTTACATCAGGTAGTTTGGGTAGCCTATATTTTAATTGTTAACTTTAATTTTACATTCTAAGTGGACCGGGTCGATAAAATCGTGCGTATAACTTCGTATTGTACCTCTAGATGGAATGTTGTCCAATAGAAAAGTTCACAATTCTGTCGGGATTTCAAGTTATTGTTTATGTTCTTTGAAACCGGGATTTTATAATGACCAAGTTCGTCATAACATTGTGCGGTCCTCTGTCATAAAAAAAAATTTAAATTATTATGAAACATTTAGTAGTAAACGAATAATATTAAAATGAGCTCATTTTTACACTTTCGTATACTTTATTTCACAATACATGTAATTAAATTTTACGGACAAAATTAGAAGCAGTGTTGTGGAATTTTCTGCACCTATTGTAAACATTACCGTCATTTATAATTATGTTGTGTTCCCTAAATATCAGGCTGATGGAAGCGTGACTATCATTCACCTAGAGACTAATACTCGGGATCAACAATTTATCAAGTTAACAGGATACAAGGAATTAGGTGCCAACCACACCGTAGCTGTTTATTGCTCTCAATCTCTATTCCCCCACTGCTTCATTTGTTAAAAGTTGTTTTGGAGGGACTTGCATCATAACCTACATGTTACCTCTGTGTAGAACAGTGTATTGTACTAGGACCGTTGCTTTTCATATTGTGCCTGAATAACCTCCCATTGTAGGGAATACATTCTGCAAATATGAATCATCTGGCAGATGAGATTTAATGTTACTAAATGCTACTTATTGCTCATCAACCATAAGAAAACATCCATCAAGTCAACCCACAATGAATGGCATAATATACCTCTTGAGGGGGTCAACAGTCATGCTTATCTTGGGATAGAAATACATGTAAATCACACATTATTAAGCTGGACTGATCACATCAATAATATTACTTCTAGGGCAAAATAAAATAACTCGGATTACTGCATAGAAATCTTTACAGCTGCTCTGTAAAGTTGAAAGAAACTGCTTATAAATCCTTGGTTAGACCTAAAAAAAATGCGCCAACATCTGGAACCCATATCACGAATCAATAAAGCAAACTGGAAGCAGTATACACTGCGGCAAGTAGCTGTAGATTTGCGGGCAAAGATTTTCGACAGATAAGTAGTGTCTCTTCCATTATGACGAATTAAGTTGGGATAGAAACCATTGGAAGAGACGCTGCGTAGACCCATTTATAGACTCACTCTAAGTCTATGAACCATCAAGTAGCGATTGACAAAGATCATTGTCTAGAAACTTTAAAGGGGAAGGGGTAAAAACATGAAAATCGTCGTCAATTGCCTTTGCTCACCCGCGAACACAGAAAAATCGCATCAGATTGGTTTTGATACCAAGAACTCTTATGGAGTTGAATCATTTGCCTGGAAACACACGTATGTCTGAGAGAGACGCAACTTTTCATATTATCACTGCATTGTAATCAGGAGCCATTCATTATAGCGTCCACTAGCCACCATGAGCATGCAACTTATATATATCGTGATAGAGATTGTCATAACACTCAAGCAGAAACAGAATCTTTCTTGTGTGAGAGAGCTTTTCTCGGTGCACCATGCACACTCGGAATTTTGAATCCGCCTCTATGATTGCATGAAAGAGGGATGACTTGTGGCACCACAACACTCGATTTACAAGCTACACGAAGGAAAATGAAATAGGCAAACATATTGGCCTTTCTTTTACCTTTCCTTCAAAAGAAAAAAACAGGCTCACTTTTGGGGGCATGGCCCCTTTCCTAGGATCCGCTCTTGGTACTACGCTGCACGATGGAGAACTGGGTCAATAAATATGGTGAAATTACATGGTACATTGCAAAGACGCTATTACTTTGGTAAGTTGATTGATCTAAGTTTTTGCTGGCCCGCGCCCGTAAACACAATGTAGACCATGCAAGGATGGTTTGACACTGTCGTTTTGTTTGCAGCTGCTCAACTGGGAGGGAGGCATATACCCGCATAAACAGTCGTCGCCCCCACTAGGAATAAAAAAAATAAAAAAACAGCAGTATTAGTAAATAGGCTCATGTTTTTAGAACAATCTAGGACTTGCACCTCCCACTGTAACATCCAGACCCCCCTCCCAAAGCAGTGAGATGCCTGTCTGGACATCGCTGTTTTTCGACCATGCATCAACTGTAAAAAGAGTAAGGCTAAATGCACAGACCTTGTTTTCCTCAGATTTCCGAGGATGACTATATAGAATTAATTGAACTTATCCATATAACTTGCATGTGTGGTTCAAGCCAAGTCCAGTCATCGTCTGGTAGTAGTGCTTCCGGTTGCCTGTGGCCTACTTTATCGAAAAGCATGTTGCCCCAGTTTCTTCACATTGTCTGAATATTGCCTTGTTGGTACTTTCAGGTTATAATTTTGACGATCCTACGGCTTTATGTCTTTATAAATAAAATATAATATGTACTTAATTGCAATTGCTTGAAGCCCATCATGCGACCGAAATGTCACTTTATTCATACACATGCACCTCAACGTACCATTTGATGAGAGGATTCAGGGGGGAGTAAATTACTTTGATGAATATCTTCGTTTTGAAGGAAATTTTTACTAAGATGTGATAAACTGCTGGAATTGCCTGAAAAAATGTGACAGCTGACAGGAGAACCTGGCGTAACACCTGGCGGATGCTGGTGCCAAAAGAGGCAATGGCCTCAAAAAAGGAGAATATTTGTTGAATAAACAGAAGTTGATGTTTAAATTGGGGAACTTTTTCCTTGCCCCTCTTTCTGTAAGAGCGCGTAAAAGCCCCAGAATCCAGCCCCACCCCCATAAGGGCACATTTCTACATTTTTATCCCCAACAAACAATTTGGCCCTAGAAACCCGGCTGGCCCGGTTTTTGATCTGCCCATGATGGACATAACTTTGGAAAGATTCTGACTGAGCTTTTCAATCACGGACATATTTTTTATACATGTGAAATGATGAGTTCTTCTGTGAGACAATTTGGGCCCAAAATTGACCTCTGAGCAACTGCTTTTTAACCAATGCGCGTGTGCATTACGGTCACATTGAGAGCCCTATTCCAACTTTTAAAATAAATGACCAAGTTTTGGAGCAAATTTTGTTTACTAAACAAACATTTGACAAAAACTCGGTCTCTGCTTCTTTGTTTTCACAGAGTGACAATAAGTCATCTGAGAGACCGCATCGGGGGTGGATCCAAGATGTTTTGCTGGTGGGGGTTGAAATTTGTTTCGCGCGGGCGATTACATGTCGGCTTATTGTCGCGTTGTTGACGCCATGCACTATCGCTTTGTCGTTAATCGAACAAGCAAATAAGAAGACCTCTGTAAAAGGGCTTATGCTTTTAAGAACTTGCAACCTTTAGGCCCAGGCCTCTCAAAAGGGCAATGAGTGTGCTTGTAGGGTGGGGGTGATGCCCAACCTCCCCTTAGATCTGCTCATGCGCAGACATTGTTCAAAAATTCAAAATTTTCCTGTATATTTATTTTTCTAACCGCCAAACAAAATACATGTGATAAGCTGAACGAAATCTAAGACTTAAAGGTTTTCATGGTGAAAGAAACTAGATCTATAGTAAAGATTGCGGTAACACCATGTATTTATCTCTTCTTTGAGTATGTGTGGTTCTGAGAAGAACCGAGAAGAACCGGGGAATAACTCGACGTTTCGAACAGTGTACTCTGTCCGTCTTCAGACCTGAAGAGATAAATACATGGTGTTACCGCAATCTTTACTATAGATCTGAACGAAATCAATCAACAGAGGTCGCTCTTAATAGCGTGGTCTGGCTCCGGATTTTTGCCATCGTAAACCCAGACGTTTTTTACTGCATCACCCGTACTTGTAAGAGACGTGCGGTATAGTAGTGCATTGGAGGCGCACACGTACCTAGTCCTGGCTGTTGTGCCCTTCCTCTGAGCTCCTCGTACACGTACATGTAACGTTGAGTGCGGCTGCTGCGGCGTATGCAAGACGTCATTCACATACCAGTCACAAATAAGTTACAGCAAAATAGACACACCCTGGAAGCCATCCGCAAAGACACATTTTGAAATATTCCAAGATACAGCAAAACGATCTGCAGTGAAACTTGACTAGAATCTGCAGCGAGGGAATTTGAAGTGAGCAATGTCGTCCAAGATCGTCTTGAACGGAGAGCTGGCGCCCGGTTCGCCGACTGTGGCTCGGTCAGGTGACATTACCAATGAGAGTTCGTTGGATCGGGAGTGTGAAAACTTAACCAGAAAGGCTGCTGCTGGAGGTACGAAAGTAATGCCATGACCATCTTTCGAGAACTCTAAGTCACTAACTCCGTGATACTCCGTGTGACAGCATGGAGGTACATGTAGGAAAGACCTACATGTACCTCCATGCTCAGAGGGGACAAGGTTTACATGGCGTTGTAATGCTGTGGGGTTTGGGAATCAATATTTTGTGGTGAAATGGTTCACAGTCATAAGAAAGCTATTAAATCAAATTTTTCCTGTCAGCACACCTGCTTAATCTATACCTCCTAAAAAGGGGATAACAAAAGTTTCAGACTGTTGCTTCATTTATGCCGTTCGTGTTTATCAGACTGTGCATGTGTTGAGCCCACCAATGATTGCACTTACTCCGCATCTTGCCTTGACCATTTTCGGTGGCGGGGATAACATCACACATGGCGCAGCAAATGTCGTGCATCTCACCCAACATGCCCAATGTGTGTTTCCGGGTCACAGCAGCAGCTAGGATGGTCCCATGATGAAAACAACACGAGATGTCTGATAAAAATGAACGGCATGAATGTCCATTCATGCCGTTCATGTCAGCAGGTGGAAGCGAGAAAATACTTTGTCTAATGCTCTGAAACTTTTGTTATCCCCTTTTTAGGAGGTATAGATTAACCCTAACCCTCCTCAGTCCTCCAACGGGTGAAGGATTGAGGAGGGTTAGGGTTAAGGAGGTATGCTGACAGGGGAAAATTTTGATTTAATAGCTTCCTTATGACTGTGAACCACTTCACCACAAAAATTTGATTCCAAGACCCTATAGTGTTAAGACGCCATGTAAGAGTATCACAGCGTTAGTGACTTAGAGTTCTCGAAGTACCTTGCCCGTATCAGTCCATACCGGTGTGAATTCATGGACCAGAAAGAGCTCCATACATGTACATATGATACATGGGCGTTCATTACTGTTAGTACCCTGTTTCTATAATATACCCCCAGCACTGTGGGGTCCGACTTCCGCTCCTCTCCCATGAACGTTCATGGGAGAGGAGCGGAAGTCGGACCCCACAGTTCTGGGGGTACCTACATGTACATGTATAATAAAGAAAACAAAGTCCACTTTTTCAAATAACTGATCTTCAGACCCTTGAGGATCCATTCCTGAATCCTAGTACATGTACATGTATCTCTATGCTAGTTTTGGGCTGTTCCACGGTGTCGGACGTACATTTTGGACACTTCAACAGTTTGTATAATTATACTTATAATCCTGAAGCAGATTTTGATTTCGATAAAAGACATCAGCTAGTTGGCACGTTCTTTTAATAACAAAATTCCTCACTCAGAATTATTATCCTTGTAGAAACTGACTCATAACACCATGGTGTCGGACGTACTCAGAGAAAGTTAATTTTTTGCGTTTTCATTTTTGAATCACGAACTCAGTGAAACGCTAGGACCTGAAGAAGTAGTTTTCCTGTGTTTAGTGTTAGCAGACCTTTGTTAATAAACTTCAAGGCAAGACACATTTTTACATGTATCTTGTGACTTTCAGATAAAGCATTTATTATATTAGTATCGGACGTACGTTTTTTGGTGTCAGACGTACACGTCCAAACTGACTTTTCAGAATAGAAGGTCATCGGTTCAAATCCAAGCTTGTCTCATTTTCTACCTTCATGAAGGCTTTAGTAAACTTTCCAAACCAAAAGAAAATGTCAAGCCATACAAAAATCATCAAAAGCAACTAGAAAGGAATTGGATGATGGGGCATTCAATGAAACAGTATGAAGGAAATATTGTCTAGGTGTATTTATGCAAATTTTGCTCATATAAACAAGTCATGTACTGTCAAACATTCAAACTAAAAAAACAGTTTTCTACAGTTTTCAATCCTTTAGAGAAATAAATCAAATTAAAAGACAATTGCACACATGTACCCGTAAGATCTTTTGGTCTCAGAACATGAAATTAAACATTTTTGTATGACAAATGCTGTGTGTGTACTAAGCTGCAAGTTTTAAAGATTTCCAGTGCACACTTCACAGGTTATAGTGCACATGCAAAATCCAAAAAGAAGCTAAATGAGTAGATGTCCTTTTAGATGATGGCAAAAACAAAGGAATGGGCTAGCAATTAGGCTGAGAGATTACCCTTTTCACTGAAATTTAAGACTAATGGCATAATGCTTTTAAAACTACAGTCTTACATTGTATATATCATGATAGATACTGTACATGTACATGTATATACCATGGAAAGCATATACAAGTGGAACACCCCCTTTAATTCCTCAAGCAACACAAAGTGAAACCAATTGATTTTACATGTACCTTGAACAAAGGTATTAAAAAACACACCTTTGTGTAGTCTTTGACAATTCTTCTTTCTTGTGTGGGGCATATGCTCGATAGAGTCTGCTATTGAGTTCTGCATCTTTGGCCAAGACTAATGATTGCCAGGTCCTGGGTCCCCAAACCTCCTGACCAAGCTCTCACTTAGTGTTGGTGGATGAATCGTAGTAATGATATTATATGTGTGTTCAAGTATTGGTTTTGTGTCAGCATTAAAAAACATGAATTGAAACTGTTCAACATTTGAACAATTTAACGTATGATTCAATTTAAACTGAATAACGGACAATATTGAGGCTTTTTAGACATACTGTACATGTACATGTAGTAAGAACTTACTCAGGCCAACATGTACAAATTAATGTACACCCTCTTGTTGGGTCCAGCCGCCTTCTGGTACATATGTACAGTATACGCCACAAGGCTGCATGCTCCCTTGATTCTGAAAGGTGAAAAAGAGTTTATTGTACATGTACATGTATCTAGCCACTACCCCTAGAACAATGCCTAAGTGGTTAATCATTTGTAGAGAAAAAATGCTGAACCCTTTAGTTCTAGTGGTATCCAGCCACCACAATTCTTGAGTTTAAAAAGACCAACAAGTTTCTTAATACCAGTACATGTACATGTATGTATGTATGTAAAAATACAATGCTTTGATGGACTAAAAACTGGATACACCTCTGAGATACATTGTAACACCTAAAATTAATGTACTTTTAACATGAAGATGCTACAGAATCTCACCCTCACTCATACATTCATGGGGGAGGGCATGGCCCCACTTTGCACATTTTCCTTCTTGGGGGAAGCCCACACTGTTCAAATCCCACGTCATCGACATGTACACATTGTTCTGGCAGTGAAAAAGGTGTCATTGTCAACTGATACGGGTACAGATCCCAGCAAAGCAAGGTCATGTAATAACAAATACTAAATACATGTGAACTGAATCTGCTTATATTGAAGAAGGTACATTTCAGAGTACTGATTGTATATTATATTCTTGTCAATATTTTGATCACAGTGCTATACAGCCCTTTCATACATCTTTCACTAAATACATGTACGTAGTTGATCAGTGTCATTTAGTTACATGTATACAATAGACATGTACAGGTATTTGTGTTTGAATTGACAGCAGATCAAGGAAAGCCACAAGAACGATCTAATGGTGTGGTGACACCACCTCTACCTAAAGGATGTGTACCCCTTACACACCAGGTTGCTGGCCACATGTATGGCAAGGGAACGAGCAAAGCAGGTAATGGTAAATTTTCTCCAAATGTAGACAAATTGGCAAAATCAGACTGTTTACTCTAACAGCAAGAAACCACTCAATATGATGATGTATTTAGAAACCTACTGTTAGGGATTCTTCAAAGATGAGATACTGGTAGTGTGTTCAGCCAAGTAAGCAGTCTCATGGATCTTTATGTGTGCTCGTTGAATGCTCTTGTTGTGCCTTCAACTTTTCTTTGGGGCGCTATTGTGATTGTGGAAAGTCTGTAACATAATGCTCTACATACCGAACAGATTTCCACCTGTTGTGGAGATGTAAAATATCGTGTGGCATACACGTACCACTTTCCATAAGTGCTTTTTGTTACAACCTGTCTGTGTACATGTGTTCCTCTTGGGTACATGTTCTTGTACATGTACATGCCTATACATTTACATGTAGATCTCGGGAAGTTTGTGCATTTCTCAGTGACCAACTGATACATGTACATGTATTTTGTTATCAGTCATGTACATTCTGTACAGGTTACATAATTACATTTCCATACTGGTACATGTACTCACTACCTAAACAAAATGTTGACTTAACATTTGACTTGTTTACAGAATATGAAAGTACCTGTGCTTGCACTGAACATTTGCTGATAGGCAATTCCATGGTTACTCACGTTATGTTTTTCATGTACTTTTGAATTTCTTTGGGCTGTAATTATTTTCCAGTAAATGTTCAGTTATTGTTAACTCCATAGTATCCAGGGCATACCTAGGCCCACCTAATAACCAGAGATAACAATATTTATAAAAGCATTAAGCACAATATATAAGGCACACAAAATTGGTTACTCACGTTACATTTTTGGACAAGCATTAAAAAGCCAACAAGCTTTAATCAAAAAGTCCTAATACCAACAAGCTTAGGAAAGTTCTTTTGACTGAATCAAGAACCTTGCTATGGAGCACAAATACTGAAAGTAATACAACTCATTTGGAATCTTTAGCTTTCTAGAAATCCACCAGACATCTGGTTACTCATGTTACGGTTACTCACGTTACAAAGTGCAAAACACATAAAGGCATAAACTTACAAATTAACCTTACAAATTTTGACCTACATGTTTGAAAAACAAAATATCTATTTATTAAATTTTTGTAGAGGCAAAACGAATTTCAAGCATGTTCTTACCCCCAGAATTGTGGGATCCAATGTCTGCCCAGCTACGTTCGTGGGAGAGGGACAGACGTCGGACCCCACAGTTCTTGGGGTAGCATGTTCTGCTGATACACTTTCTTTATAAATCTTAACAATCTAAAATTAAGGGATTAGAGGTCAACAGTTTGCATCTATAGGGAATTTATCTGTACGGAAAGTAAATGTAGATCAGTAACCATGTAGCCAAAGGCTCTGCGCATGATGGAACTAAAACTTCACAGAAAACTTGAAGTGGCCTCAGTTGTTTGCAACTGCAGGTGCATCAAGTTTTGTTACCAGCTTTTCTTGAAGATAGAAGATCTTACCTCTTGGTGTTGGCCACTTGCAGTTGCAGTTTCCAGCTGGATGCATCACTGATGGTATTCATTCTTACTGCCACGGTCAATCACTTCTCCTGGATATACATGTAGCAGCCCTGGATATACATGTAGCACCCTCTAAAACAGTAATTAAAAGACAAAAAAATGTCTTTATCAATTATATTTCTGCCTGGCCATTAACCATGAAACAACCGATACTGATCATCTTCACAAAGCCCAAGTACCAGTATAACTTGCTGAACCCTGTGATATATTGCATACTGTAGAAATACATGTATAGGCCTGCATGCAAATAATCTGATATAAAATTACTTCAACCCTAACCCCCTAGGCTCCTGCACTAGAAAGCATTCTAAACCTCACAAAATCCAACAGGTTCATGTACTTGTCTATGTACTTGTACATGCAGGTTAGTGTACCAAACCTGATAAACTCCAACAGAATGAGCCCGTTGGATTTTGAGTGATATGGTATGGATGGGTCTATGCAGTATAGGATGACTTGCATTGAACAGTAGCAAACCTGACAAAATCAAGCATAGTCCAACAATTGGTACAGCAAGCCAGACACTGCACACAGTGACCCGTGTGTGTCCCAACTCACACAGAATCCAACACCATCTCCCTGGGCCTTTCATCCTAAGTCTCACAAAATTCAACAACAAGTTCCTCAGGTACAGTACCAAATCCTCAAAACCTCACAAAACCTGCTGTTGGAGTATGGCAGGTTTTGGGCAGTTAGGGTTAAAGAAACAATAGATATAAGACAGAAATCTTTCTACATGTACTTGGTCAGTAATAAATGGATTATGAAAGCAATTTCACGAAAACTTATACACTGTACATGTACGTACGATTTGTAAATATTATAAAGAAGGAAGGATAAGTATTCACAAGATCTGCCAAAATTGATAACACAAGCCTCCAAAGATGGTCAACAGTACATGTATGTGCTTTCCTTCCATGTACTCATTTCAGACAGTGCAGTGCATCATGGGTGATGCTATACTGCCTTTTTTGTTTGAAAATGAGAAATTTGCATGTTCTTTGCTTATAAAGCATTTCTGTGTGCTATTTGCATATAAAGCATATTCGTGTGCGAGAGTCTGCTCATATAATCTTCTCTTATACTTACTAAATCGGTTACTCACATTACACCCATGGTTACTCACATCACAACTTCCATCACCTCGCCGCATTGAACAGTGAATAGTCACATCATAAAGAACCCAGTTTTTACATTGGGGATCATCAAGAGAATGATAATTGAAAGTGGCAACTACTGAAACTAAGAAATATATTCACTACCTGGGGAGAAAAAATCATATTTTGGTTACTCATGTTACACTACGTTCATTTAAACATTTAGTCATGACATGCTCATGAAATACATGTAATTCAAGCCACTCCTTTTCTAAAATCTGACTTCTAGTGTCATATGTTTTACAGAAAATGCATAACTGACTAGATCATCCTTTAAATTTCCATAAAATAAAACAAAGAAGTTTCCACTTTGGGAAAACTTTCAGTTAAAAATTAACATTCCACTCAAATGACCATTTCTCCAAAAATTCTGTGACAATTCAGTTATTTTGAGTTGTTCCACAAATTTTGAACTGTATTAATCAATGTTTTATTGATAACACTGGATAATGGCTTTCAAATGTGGATTTGAAAGTTTAGGGCCTTGTCCACTGTATCATGGAATTGCTCTGATGCATAAAGGATACAATTTACATGTACATGTAGTAAAGTTTGTTTTAATTTTGCATCATCTACATACTGTACATGTATGTGCACTACATGCATGCTGGACTTGAAACAGTAAAATGTTTATTGTAAAATATTAAATTTTTTTCCAATATGGAAGAGTTTGCAATTTTCCATATTATATCATGACTGTTGGTCCAGTTGTGTTTTTGTGAGACCCAAATGATGGACAGTGGAATATGGGAATTGAATGTACCATTCCGCAAGGCAAAGTCAAGTGGATTGGAACCTTTAATCTGTCACTGAAGTTATCCTCACCATTATCCTCACCATTGCAGCAATGTGCATCATTCATTTTTCATTTTTTTTGTTTGCATGAAGAGAGCTTAAAAGTTGACTCCTGATGGCGTGCTTCTGGAACCCTTGAACAGAAAAATAATGTGCAAAGATTTGAGAATCTGTGATATTTTTTCATTTAGTTACATGTACTTCCTAAAAAATCCAACTTGGAAAAAGGGCTTTGGAAAATATTTGCTATTGTATCAATTTATCCCCGCATGCACAGGACCAGAGAACTGAACTCTGGGACAGGTGGACACTCGCATTCTAACTTTTGTGTCGATTGGCCTGAGCAGCCGTTTATTGAACTTGACACAGTTCAGGTTGTTCCCGCCCGAAGCTGGTGACGTGGAACTGCAAAAAATACATTGCGCACAATCAAAGTATAGCTACCTAGCAATATATTGAAATAGTTCCCACCCGAAGCTGGTGACGCGGAACTGTAAGTATATCTTTCATTTCGTTTCAAGCAAAGTGTAGCTATTCAGCAATAATTACAGAGCTTGTTCCCTGGTGACGCGGAACAGCAGCACATATCAGCAAAAATACCGGTACTATGGCAATCAGCAAATGTCAGCAATTGTTCCTGCCCGAGCCTGGTGACGCGGAACAGCAACTCATATCGGCAAATACATAGAGCCATCAGCAAAAATGTATGAAAAGCAATTATCATATCAGCATTTGTTTCCGCCCAAAGC
The DNA here is from genome assembly GCF_054643075.1 of Acanthaster planci. Lineage (NCBI taxonomy): Eukaryota > Metazoa > Echinodermata > Asteroidea > Valvatida > Acanthasteridae > Acanthaster > Acanthaster planci. Next base: position 11,531,672 of record NC_141795.1, read on the forward strand.
ACATGGAGCGGTAAATTAATTTTTGAATTTACCTGCGTGTACAAAGCCTTCGATATGCAAAATCAAACAGCAATTACATCTGGCAGAATGCAAAATTACCCAACTTTCATGAAAAAATTAGCAAGGATTTACTCCAGCATGCAATAACTTTGGGCCAACCATCAAACGCTGGGATCGGACAGCAATTTCCACGAGGTGCGGCCCGACTTGGGCTTACACTGGGTTGCTAGAATAATGGGCAACTAATGAGCATTTTCAACAACCGCTTACAGCTATTTATGTCAAACGGCAGAAATTACTGAGTACGAAATGGCTTTTCTTAATTTGGCCCTTCATAATCTAGTGACTCCCCCGACAAAGGAAGGGATCAGGCCTTTCCTTTCGGCACATTCCCATAAGTGTCGTAAATAAGAATACAGTGCCTTTAAACCGAGGTCAATTTGCGGTCCCTGAATGAAATTCACGCCAAATGGGCTTGTTGCTGAATGAAGTCGGCAACATGACTGCCGCCAAATAGACCTCAGGTGGTGGTATTAAGGGGAAATGCAACAGGCAAACAATATGGCACCAGGGCTTGGTAGAAGTTGTCGAGAATGAATGAACAACTATCATCAGTCAAATGAAATTCGTCTACATGAAATAATGCCGCGGACGACCACTGAATCTGGGGGTGCCAAATAACGCCCCCATGAGCGTTTCGAAATAATGTTCAGCGAACGTCGCGTACGCTCGAGGGAACTCTGCTGTAGGGCGTGAGGGTAAGTTTGGCGGGGCAGTAACTCGGAATAAAAAATGACAGTATGCGGCAGTGCTTCTCTTGTCAAATTGATGCACTGCCGTGCTAGAATACTCAGTAAATGTTTGTGTACAAGCCCCAGGTCGTTGGCACTAAACTGCAGGATGATGACGTCAGGTAAGATCGGAACAGGAAATCAGAGAACTGGAACATCTGGTGTTTTCGCCGTCCCATCCAGTTGATATAGGCCAGCCGATTAAGACGCTCTCCCCAGGGCGATGACCCCGCCACCCGAGCACACCAGCACACAGAGCCGTCCCCAATGACCCACACAGTTGGCTTGGCAGGGGCCAATTCTCGCAAGAAAAATGAAAAGAAAATCGGAACAAAATACGAGCAAAGCACTTGAGCTAATTCAATAAGTAGCGTTCAATGGAAAATAGCGAGGGGAATCCGAATGTAACGTCGGTAAGCCCCAGACTTCCAACGCTCCAAAATTTTAACATCATCCTCAGACACACCTGCCATAGCTGCAGACGTACATGTAGCTGCCCCTATGCGAAAAAAAGAGAGGTAAATCTGGCGTCGTAAAGCCCTATAAACTCAAGGGCACGACGGAGTGCCGCGACAAACTGGTAACACGTGACAGGACGCCCATCGAAATTTGACAGAAACGGGCCACGGGGGGATGTGGAACAGGCAAGATACATGTAGGACAAAGTCGCCCAGACAGGGCACTTAATGTTTTGCCGGCTATGCGCTGCTGGGATGGAAACTACATAACCATGGCCATATTGATCTGTTTTCGAGTGACGTAGGATAAGTTCGACCCTTAAAGGGAAGTCTTTGACGGTAACATCATACCAACACAACGGACTAGAAGATTGGTGGGATTGGGCAGTAAATTCCCCAATGCGAAGGAACCCCAAGAAACACTAGTAAGAAAGCCACTCGGAAAAGCCAAGCCTCGAAATTACTCGAGCAAACGGCCTGCAAGGCTGGGACCATACGACATAAAATATCATAAGTGATAGGGCGCCGTTTGTCGTGACGACTACTACGCCCACGACGTCCCTCCAGTAAACGTTTGACCAGAAAATGCTTAGTTAAATCAGGATAACTCATTAACTGCAAATTGGAGGAAACCCCCGAGACGTAAGAGGTAATCGTTGTGGGGGCATACCCAGATACCGACAAAAATGCAGTAAATCTATCTGAAGCAGGGAGGGGGAGTGCGCGGCGTCGAAACCATGGGTTTGACTAAACCATTGAAAAAGATGCCAAGCCCTCTGATAAGACAAGTTCGTGCGGGGGGTCACCGCGTCATGCAAAAGACTCTGGACCTCTAACTGAAGACACTCCACAGGTTGTCGGGCAAGGGGGTCATATCGCGGTCTGCAGCGGGTGCGAGATGACGAAATCTGGTCATCTGAAAACGTGAAAGAGCATCAGCAATGCCATTATCCAGGCGTGACATGTGCTGAGATCGAAACTGAATATTGTATGTGAGACATGTCATCACGAGGCGGCGCACCAAACGCATCATTAAGTGACATTTAGACGTTTGTCCGTTGATGACACTAACTACAGCCTAATTGTCACACCAAAATAGCATACGTTTATTATGCAATGGGACAGCCCACTGCTGGACCGCTAGCACAATGGGAAACAACTTCAAGCAGGCAATTGAAAGGGACTGACTTTTTACATGCTCGGGCCACCTCCCTTGACACCAATGGACAGCAAAGTAAGCCCCAAAACCAATTTCAGCAAAAGCATCAGTGTACATGTGCAATTGATCACTACTGTACCATACCGAATCCAGAAACATTATTGTTCCGCTGAAATGTGACAAAAACTGCTGCCACGCCCGCAAGTCTGCTCGGGCACCTGAAGTGAAGCGAATTTTGTGATGAGGTTTGGAGATACCCCTAGCTTTTTTCTTCCGCGATGGGAACCCCAAATCGCTGACAAACTACTCAGAAAGATTGGAGGGAACGTGCGCACTCGGCATGATTAGCCCCAACGAACAGGAAATCATCCAGATAATGCACAATGTTAGGAGATTCGGCCACGTAACGAGTACAGTACTCAAGGAAAGTACTGAACCGCTTGAACGTAACACAGGATATAGCACAGCCCATAGGCATGCATTCATCAAAATAAAATTGGCCGTTATGGGAAAACCAAGTAAATCGAAATCGCTTGGATGGACGGGAAGTAAATGAAAGGCTGACTTAATATCCGACTTAGCCATCAGGGCACTGTGTAGTAAACCTGCGATCATAGTTATCGCCTTATCAAAACTTGTGTATGAAACGGTGGTGTCTGCGGGATCAATGAAATCATTCACCGATTTGCCGATAGGGGACGACAAATTATGGATTAACCGAAATTCACCCGGAGTCTGTTTGGGCACCAGGCCCATAGGTGAACAACAGAAATGAGGAAGAGGCTTGGACAAAAATGGGCCAGCAACGCGACCCAAAGCAACTTCACGATCAATTTTTGACTGTAGAATGTTGGGATGTTTGCGAGCAAATGCAGAATTACGAGCAGAGGTACTAACCCTGGGACCTGAATAGCCTACCTGGAAACCGCGCAAAAAACCTTCTTGCAAAATGTGGGAGTCCTGAGTATTAGGGTAAGCCCGTAAAAAAGGGAGCATACTACTTAGTTTTACCGGGGCTGATGCCAGCTGCTGGCACCCGTGCTAAGACGCTAGACTGTGAGTTTCCTCGACAACGGGTTGCGGTGTGGCCAAATGCCCTGCAGGTGGAGCAGCGATGAGCGAAGCGACACAAGGGGCGATTGCACTGACTTCGGTTGAAGTCGATACATGTAGGTTGACCAACCCCGGTGACTGGGCGCCGACCAGGCTCGAAATCGGACCAGGGGTTGGTGGCAGTGGAGGGGGCACGCTCGCGTTGCTGGTATGGACGAAAAATATGCTGGTGCGAAACGGGCGCACCAAGCAGCACCAGCCAAAGTTCAGCATCAATAGTTGCCCAAGAGCGCGACGGCATACGCGCCTGGCGCAATCGAAACTGGATGTCGTACTCGCGCCAACCATACCCCACATGTCGAAATGCTGCAGATCGAATAGTGTCTGCGTACTTCAATAACGAACGAGTGTGGGTGGGATGTCGCAACAAATACACAGATGCAAAAACTAGAAACGCTGACGTCCACTCCTCGATAGACGTTATACGCAGAGCCTGCTTATGGGGATGAATCTGTCAAAGTGGGGACTCATTGGACCCGATTGTAAAAAGTGTCTCGTCAAAGGAATTATCCAAGCCCGTGCCGCACGACGACTTCAACAAGGTTCCGAATTCTACGTACTCCCCTCTCCAAATTTTGTCTTTTAGATGTTGAGGAATCGCGGCCCCGATATCGTCACAGGCACTAGTTAATGCCATATTCGAATCGGAAGAGGAGGTAATTGACAATGTGCTTGGAGCTGAAGTTCCTGACACCATGGGCGTGAAACGGGAAGGTTGCGGGGCTAATTCAAAAGGAATAGCAACAGGGGACCTACCCGGCTCCAAACATTGCTCGGAACTCCCTCCAGGCCGACTGATGCTAGTGGGTGCTGGCGTTGCATGGGTAGCCTCAACACTCGCACTATCTGGAATCATTCCAACCGTAGCCAACGGTATAATAGTGGTATCCGGACCGGGCGATGCAAGCTGCGGTGCACTAGACCCTGCAAGGGCCGCGCCCACCGACGCATCTTGATGGGAAGACTTGCGAGGCCGCCCCCCAGCATGCTTCGCTCCATCTGTCGGCATAGAAGGAGCCCGCTGCTTGGAATTGGCTTTTGCAAAACAGACAGATTTTCTCTTTTCCAACCAAACACCACGGCTGCTCAAGCAAAAGTGACCGGGAGTATCTCTCCAGTGCTACTAACATTTTTAAGGTCACGCCAGTAACTAATTCGAGGCATTAAATCACCGTGCCAGCAACCGCAAGTGAACACTACTGACCCACTTCGTGACAAGAGCCTCCAATGTCCCGCGATGATGAATTATTTGAAGCTGCAATTTATTTTGCCTCAAATTGATTATAGAAACTGAAAAATTACCTGACCTGAAAAAGAAATATCCAGCCAAAAATTGGACTCATCACTTTCCAAAATCTAAAATACATGAAGAATACTCCAGTGCGGTGATCTCGTATGCAGATGAACATTTACGGTTTCAAATTTTATGGTAGTCGGTTGGTAAAAGCCAAATTAAAAACAGATCAAAATATTTTACAAACTGTTTTGATTCATTAGGTAATAAACTGAATAATCGAATTTTACAAAAGATTCCAATATTTTATTTAACTTTTGCTGACAACAACTGCATTACTGTACCGTACATGTATATCAAACCAACTGAACATGGAACCCATCGATTATGGGTAGGTAAATCTTTGCAACATTTTACAAACTCGTTTTCTCGTAAGCATGCTGAGTGAAAACAAATATGCATGAACAAGAATGTAGGTATGATATTGCCGGACCCGAAAGGTCTTTTAATAAAATTGGTATTTTACCCATCATCAGGTGACCTTTCCTAAATATTAGTTGAGGAAGACAAAGGTAAAATTCCAACATGAGTGTTTCATGGGTTGGTTGCTGTTAGGAATTACAGTGTACATGTATTCTTCTAAAAATTCTCAAACATGATAGGAAGGCCCAATGTGAAATCCCCACACATTATGGGCAGACTACAACACAGGTTCCAGAAGCTTGCTGCGTGACCTTTCACCAGTGCTTTCTGGCTTTATTACCGTAAATAAAGGTATTTATAGAAAATGTAGGTCAGTGCCAAATATCCCAATATTCGATCGAATATCGAATATTCGAATATTATATTTTCTGAATTTGAATATGCGAAATTCATGATAATGAAGGGGGGGTTTTTTGTTGTAAAGGAGAAAAATTGCACTGTGGAGGTTTGTTTCAAGCTGATTCAAATGAAAAGTGGCAGAAATCTTACAACGATTCAAAAAGTAAATTATTCATTAAAAAATATCAAAGGACAAGAACTATTGTTCCCCTCTAATTTTTTTCAAATCGTGGCTGGAGATACTCCTAGGCATGAGAAGCTATTATAGTGATTATAAAGTACAATTGTGTGCATTATTGCAACTGATTTTGTAATGTTCATCAACAATCTGCTGGTTTGTACAAATGAACATTCAGATATTTGATCGAATTGAAGGTTGAACATTCAAATAGTGAATCATTCGTATTTATTCAGCTCTAGAAAAATGTGTCATGTACAAGTACATGTGTACTGGTTTACTTTTTAGTATTTTAACAAAAACTTAAAAGTATGAAAACTGTACGGTTGGTTTAAGTTTCTTGTCCCGTAACGTGGAACTGGTTCTAGACATGTACATGTACAGGTACATGTACAGGTATGGTGTAGTATTTGGGTACTATTTGGTACCCGTACTCTCAGCTCTATTTACAAGTTGTTACCATTTGTGCATATTTCATTTGAGTAGTTGTCATAGAACAGTGTGGCCTACTGGTATTTCAGACATGGCCCTGTGTATCACCATTTGGAAAAACCAAACTCTATACCAGTGTATACAGTATAATGAAGGTTTTCATCATCCATCGGTAACACAACGATAACCCATGAATTTTTGAGAAACCTTTTAAGGACTTTAATCCAAGCATACTCCAAATGGATTACATTTTTTCTCTGGGTAATTAATCCAAAGGCTGCTGTGTTGATTACTCAGCCAATTACTTGTAGTGACTCCCAGGATCATGAAGACATACAGATAAATAAAATTATGCCAAAACATTCTAGCCAGACAGTGTTTGTCTTTTGGCTGAGAATTTATCAGAGACATGAATTCAGTTCAGTGTTGCTTTAATAGGGTTAGACTGAAGGGTGTGTTTGTGTGTGTATTAAGGAGGGAGAGAGCTTTTGTGATAAGTCTCACCACAGTGCGCTTTGTCAATATTTTTGTGTAATTAAGCATGCTATTTCAAGTTGTCCCTGTAACTACAGGGCAAGTATGGTAAACTGGATTCTCACTCCGTGCTATAAGTTGTTTCCAGGAAAGTTTGTACACGTACAAGTAGTCCACATGCATGACATAATTCCCCATTCTTTTCAATCCCCTTGGAATCCATGGAAAAATGTTTGAAGTAACGGTACATGTACATGTACATGTAGAGTATGCACTGTACATGCACCGGTATGTACAGTACATGTATAATATGTACTTAAATGTATTAAATTAACGAACAAATAATGCAGTGCTTTTAAAAACATTTTTAAAAATGGATTTAAATAAGCCTGATATGAAATTTGAAATATCATGATTTCCATAAAAATCTATGTGTTTATGTGTAAAGGTTTTTATACATGTACTGTACATGCACCATAGACGTGCATGATACAGTAGGTTTTGAAGAAGTACATATATATACACGTACACGGCATGTTCTTCATAAAATGGACACAAATGCAACTCTAGATGTCATTTTCCAAAACTTCTTAAAGAGTGATTTTGATCATGTAAAATACAAATTAACACCTTCAGATTTATAAAAATGATTATTTGGAGTAATTAGGCATACTGTGTACATTTGGTGGACATTTGGTTGGTTACCAGTGCAAATCAAATGGAGTTGAATTCATTTAAAGTTTTACGTCATAAAGTTTTCACCAGAGGACTTGATTTCAAAACGTCTCTCAACAACAAGGAGAAATCAAATGGAGTTGAATTCCTTTAAAGTTTTACATCATAATGTTTTCACCAGAGGACTTGATTTCAAAACTTCTCTCAACAACAAGGAGAATTCAGTATATTTTTCAACTGATGGTATTTTAACCATTTCCTGCCAGGGATTCCGGATCTGGACACGTATGCCTTATATACTGGTACGTGGCCGGGGTCTCCGAAAACGGACAAAGGTAACAAAAGACCGTACTCGGAACAGTGTTGTAGGTCTCAAGACCTTTTTTTGCAGTCTCAGTCTCAGTCTTGCCCTTGCCTTGTCAAAGTCACCGTCTTGGGAGGGCCGGTCTCAGTCTCGAAAGTGCCGGTCTCGGTCTTGGAGGCCATCTTGGAGTCTCCCCCTCGAGTCCAGTTGAGACCATAACAAAATGCGCATCTAGCTACATGTACCACGCATGCACGCGGTTGCAAAAGGCAAAATTACCTCCACTCGAGTCAAATCTTCAACCACTGATATAAATACAACACAGTAATGTTCAGATTTTTTGCAATAAACAATGAAATCGATGCTGGAATGAAGACTAGTCAATGCAGCATGATGCAACCTTGTCCCAAGTTGTTACTTTATTTCCAATCCAGAGTAGCCATGCTGCTTGACACCATGGCGATGAGGTTGTGAGTAGCAGAATTCGCACACTGGACTGGTTCCTGTTTCCTACGTAGTCTCTTGAACGTAGGACCGGGACGGGAACCAGTCTGTGTGTGTACGCTGTGAATTGTGTGCATGTGTGAAAGTGCTTTCATTCTGTCTTGTTTGTGGTACATGTTGTTTTAGTAGTTCAATTAAGGTACATCTTTTTCGGACATTTGTTTTTCAGTATTTTACCTACAAAAAAACAGTCTAAAAATTTTTGTTTTTATTGTTCACATCATTTGGGACACTTCGGTTGAAAATGACCAGACGCGGGTAAAAGTTGAGCAGTATCACTGATAAAAGAACTGAGACATTCTTTAACAAATATTTGACTTATTTGTGTGTGTGATTTATGCTAGTGTTTTCATTTTATTTCTTTTGTACTTAATTGTACTGCCATATGTTTGTCCCTACATGTATTCACCTTTTGGTAAAACTTAAACCTTGGTTTATGGTTGATCTTGGTCTTGGATGTCGTGGTCTCGGTCTCCACCTGCAAAAGTCTCGGTCTCGAAGTCCTGGTCTTGGTCTTGAAGGAGTAGGTCTTGGTCTTGGTCTTGTATGCCTCAGTCTTGGTCTCGGACATCAAGGTCTCGGATACAACACTGACTCCAAACAAAAGACCAGGCTGCTGGGAATTACCAACATTTTTTCACTCTCAAAAGGAGAGATAATCCAGCCTTGTTTTGAAACAGTATACCATGGTTTAGGGCATTCAGAGCAAGTGGATTACCACAGGGGACAGAAGCGCTTCACTACCACAGCGATGAGCCGCACAGCACCGCTGCATGCTCGTCTGGCTCCTATTGAAAAGAGGTCAGCAGCACACTGAGCCAGGTTCGTGAACAAAAGAAAGTTATATAACACCGCACAATCTGGGCTCTTTTTACAAGGCTGCAGGCCTGGCTGAAATACTCTGGCATCAATAGATTTGTTTTTCAGGCTAGAGTGGACACCAGACAGTCCTTCACGTGTTTGTAAGTGTCCAGTAAATGAAGATAGGAATTTTTAAAGAATTTAATTTTGAAAACAGAAAAAAATGATGCATGTAAATATCCCGGCCCAGCATCATCAACATTGATAACTGCCCCCCGCAGGAAGTGGTTAAAGCACCTAAGAAATAACTTTAAAAAATATGAGCCATGGGAAAAAAGAGCACAAAATTGATGAAAAAGGATGAAAAAAGTTTGCCTCTCTTAATTCTCTTTAATACCATTTACAGTCTCTCTCACTATACCAGCATACATGTACCGGTATCTGTCAGGTCTTATACCTTTCAAGTTATCTTTAAGTTTGGCTGCATCAAAAATGTATGAGTACAATATGTTCTCCAAGGCCCAAAATTTTGGCAGGGCGGTCCGCCCTGCTAAACTGCCCATGGAGAACACTGGACAGAATTTTGATGACGTTTGAGAGTGCAGAAAATGCTGTTACATGTAGTGCTTGAAAATTCCATGCGGGATGTTCATTTTGCCACTTATTTTGGAGATATTCCCACTGAAAAATAACATTAAAATTATTAACTCTGGGAATTAGATTTTCATCATGAATCGTATTTTCAGTCTTGGACGTTATTTTTTTTTAACATCATTCAGTATGACCGATTTTCCTTTGAGAAACCTTGGTCCGAAGAGGAATATGCCGGAGCGTTGCCATTCTATGGAGGGGCTCATGAATATCAAAAGAAAAAGAGGGCGCACTATCTGGGTTGATTTTAAAGCTACATGTAAAACAGGCCACGATGCAGCGAAATGTTTCTCTAATGGCACCGCGAGGTAATGATGGAAGCCGCAAAATTGCCATGATCGGTATTTGGAACTGTGGTTTTCAGAAACGTACATGTACTTTAAGAAAATGTGATCGGTCCAGTCATAAAATGATGTTGGTTTCGGGGTGCTTTTTTGCACTATTTTAAAGCTTGTGTTGTACATTGATTTTGATTTTAATCGCTGGATTTTTGCAGTCAATTTTTTGACACTAATGACAGAATCGAATAACGTTTGCGACTGCCAACTTCGGGACCCAACTGATTGTGAAAGGTATTTTTTAATTTCATGAGTATGGTTTTAATATGTTTAAATACATGTATTATCACCTTTCACCACATATAAATCTGTGTAAAATAACCACAGGGATTATCACTCCTCAATAAATTTTATTGGCTAGGATTTCAACAGGTTGTTCACATCCGTCAAAAATGCTAATGTTCAAGACTTTAATTATCTCCAATTAAGTTGAAAGATGGACACAGTCATCATTGTTCCAGATATCAGCCATAACTTCCCTCATTACACCAGACATTGGGAATTAATTTACTGCTGTTCTCTTCAGGAAAAATGAACCCCCAAAGTTGAACGTTATCTAATGGTCCATATTTTGAGGAACCTGGCACATGTACGTGTACATACGGTATACGGTGTATGCACCAGTACCCTTCCATGTAAAGGCAGCTGTTCATACTACCGGTAGTACTGTACATGTACATGTACAATGTATACATAAGATTTACCATAGAACTTGTTATATTTGGCTTTTTCGCAGTTTCGTAGTGTTCTGTTTTCTGTTTTCTCTTTTTCTTCTTCTGCTCAAAAGCCCATTTTTTTTTTCACATTTTTTTGTCACAGCCACTTGAGTGCTTTTGCAACTTTGGATCTTCATCAAACTTATACCAATGAAGAACCCAGATGGTCCAAGAAACATGACATCATGATGACGTCATCAAGTGATTTACATGTATAATTGATTTTTCAATATTTATTTCAGCCCATTCACTTTGTACATGTTTTCTGGGCACTATTTTGGTACCTTAGTTATCATTGATTATCGTCAAAGTTACAGCAAGCACTAACTATAAAACGAAATACATGTATAATACTGAAATATTTACATCGTAATGACATCCAGGGATCTGCCGCTGCCGGTCGGCGCCGGTCGGGCCCGACCGGCACGCAGAATTGCCGACCGCCACAATCTGCCAAATCAACTTTTCCGACCGGCACATATTCCCGATAAGAACCCAAATAAAATAGCATCTTGGTCGAGGGATCGATCGTGAAGATATGAAGATCGTGAAGAAACCGTAAAATTTCTTCGTAAATTTCACTTTGCACTGCCATGCGTATCATCTGCGCACCCACGTACGTGCATATGCAACATATCTGGACCAAATATTAACATGAACCAATAGGAGGCTTTGTTACGCGCAATGCATGTGTACATAGTGCGTAACGAATCTTTCCATTGGTTGGAAGGCCACACATAGGCTTGCATATGCAACGCTCTCAGTGCGCGAAGATCGGAAAACTCCCTCTCCATGATGTACAGCGTTGTTTATCCAGTTCCGCATTTTACCCAGTTCCACAACTTGAAAAGAAAATTTGGCTTAACTTTCAGAAAGACAAAATTGCAAATGACCCCATTCACACTTCGTTTAAACACTTAAAAATCTGGCAGAAAAACAATTTTACATGTACTTGCAAAACTGACAATCGACCGTGACTGTTTTTCGCTGCACCGACCACGGTTAGCAACATTTGGTGCATGTATTTTCTGCTCGATGTTGCATAAAACAATCACTGCGATCGTTTTTTAAACCAGCGATCGCACCGCATTCGTTAATTGTTGTTTATCCCACGATGAAAATATTAACTCCGCAATTTTTTTATTCAAAAGTAACAGCATGATTTTGCCTTTTCCGTAAACGATTTCCATATGGCAAGATACACGCGCTCAGTATACACGTGACACATGGCCAGATGTGTCAGAAAAGCAAATGGCCAATCTACATTATGTTCATGTAGACTTTGAAATGACTGTTCAGAAAATCCCTGCACTCATTTATGAATGTCGTTATCCCATATGCATACTGTACGAACATTCGTACAAAGAAAATAAGGAAAATATTCCGCCAAGATTTTGCATGTTTCGCCTTATTTTCAACACACAAAAAAAAAATGAAAAATGATTTGAATAGCAATGAAAAATTATGGGCATCATAGAGATAGAAATTAATTCAATATTTAAGGGATTTACAGAATAAAATCAATATTTATTTCTACTCTTTTTTTTATTTCAATTGCCCGTCTAAAATTATCACCTCACCCTAGTTGACCAAAATTACAAATTTTCAAATTTTTTTATAAAATTTCAGAAATTTCAGACATGAGATCCCTAATTCTAGGCTGTGTATACACAGCTGAAAACACCCAGAAAGTGCTGTTTCTGGCCATCTGGGGGCTTTTAGATTCCAAAAATTTTCTGGTACGTTCCGCGCCAACCGATGGTGGCGCTCCGCTTAGATAGTCCTGCCGGCACTAAAACCATCCTGGGCAGAACCCTGGACATCATCAAATTATGTATTATTAAATTTTGAATACTTACATATTCCATTAAATTTATAAAAATCCATATATAACATCTATCGTGGCCTCCCGCAACATTCTGTTTGCAGCAAGTGGCAGGATAAAATGTGGTCTTGAATTCATCTCGTGTGGGTCAGATCACGTGATTCTTCCTTCCGGATGAAACCGGAAGTGGTCTTATTTGTTAAAATTGGTAATACATGTTGGTATCAAGTTGTTTTCAATGGTGTTAGTCTGTTGGGGTATAGTATTCTTCAAATCATCTACTGATGACGTCACCTTTCTGTAGATGTCGAGCGCCCTCAAGCGACAGGTTAAAAATTAAAAAAAAAGGAATTTTGAATAGACGTCTGTGGCGGAGTTTGTCCGAATTGCCTGAAAATTGATGTAGATAACCATCTTTTCCCAGTCAACACGTGTGTGAAGTTTGGGGCTGATGCCGTCATCAGACTGGAAGTTTTATTAGGTGTCACAGTGGTATTTTTCGAAGTGTACAGAACTGGATTTCTTTTAGTTTGAGGCTGTTGTACTCATAAAAAGAAAGATTCTGATACCTCACTTGTCTAAAAACTCCATATATTTTTGAAATTACGATTAATTTAATGCTGTGTAATATGCGCCATATTTCTGGGAAAATGCAAAAATGCTTAATTAGCCATATTTGAGAACTCATAAATCAAGAAGTAAAGCACCTACTACCACCAAACTTCAGATTCTACACCATGTCTGGCCATATATTACTGCTATTTAATTTCAGTGTCTCAAAATATTCACTTTTGAAAATATGACCGACCAAAAATTGCCTTGAAGTAAATATTGACTATTGATAATTGATGAATTTGTACAGGAAACGGCCAAAATTGAGTAATTTCAGCATAACTGGAGAACTAAACAGTGTATTGACATCAAACTTGGAGTAGCATCATTTGGAAACATTTGCAAATAATATAATTCTCAGTAGTTTAAAAAAGGTAATAAACAGCTTTTGGGGTCAAAATATAAATTTTCTTTATATATGCTTGGAAATACCAATTAAAAGCTCCATTTTCTTAAACAGTGGGTGAAAGACAGTTTTCAAACAATTCAAACACTTAGTTCAGAAGTATAATGTATTGAAAATAAACTACATGTGAAATTTCAATTGTATTTGCATTAATTTGGTACTAATTAAAGGGGCATTCTATGACAAATATAACACTTTGAACAAATGGTTGAAATATAATGCACAGAGTTTACATATTTATCAGTAGGGTTTTCTGCATTAAAAATCATCAACTTTCACCACTGTAGCATAACCCATTCAGAAATCACTTTATGCATGTATTCTATTTTCAAAGTGGAAGTAATACAAATTCTGAAGTTAAATGTTAATTGCAGACAAGAACTTCACCATGCCTTTAACCACTTCGGACCGGGGCATTTTTCAACGTTGAGGATGCTGGGCTGGCATGACTGTCATTTTTTCCGTTTTCAAAATCCTTCAACAATTCATCATTCCATTTAACAGTCGTTTATAGCCGCACGGAGTAATCTTCAGGCACTACTCTAAGTTGACAGGTGACCTTCACTGACGCCCGAATATTTCAGCCAGGCCTGCAGCCTTGTAAACAGAGCCCAGATTGTGCGGTGTTATACAGCTGTCTTTTGTTCACGAACCTGGCTCAGTGCACTGCTGACCTCTTTTCAATAGGGGCCAGATTAGCATGCAGTGGTGCTGTGTGGCTCATCGCTGCGGTGGTGGAGAGCTTTTGTCCCCGGTGGTAATCGGCTTGCTCTAAATACCCCAAACCCTGGTATACGGTTTCTAAATAATGCTGGATTATCACCACTTTTGAGAGCGAAAAATGCCGGTAATGCCCAGCAGCCTGGTCTTTTGTTCGGAGTACGGTCTTTTGTTACAGGGCCCTGTTTCCTTTGTCCGAGTTCGGAGACCCCGGCCACACATATAAACCATACGGCTCCGATCCCGGAGTCCCCGGCTGGTAGTGGTTAATACGTCATACATCTACATGTACATGTATGTGAACGTCACATGTTTTGAACTACATGTAGGTTCACATGTCAAACGAGCCTGCAAGGTACACAGAATGGTAAGTTTCATGTAACTCCAGAAGATAATCCATTTCAGCTACATGTACATACCAAGCTCTGCCATTGGCCGAAGTAACAATGAAGTCATGTGCAAATACAAACTTACTGTCTATTGTATCAATGTCATTTACCCGAGGCCAACGATGGGCATTTTGAAACCCCCGTACTTAAAAATTTAACAGCTCCCCTCTCTGCTGATATTACGCTTACAACACTCCCAACAAACCAATCATTTTTCGTATGCAACTGCCACCCACTCACCTTGAGCCTTAAACTTGTAAGGATCCTTCTTTCCAACTGACTTTTCTACTTTTTGCTTTTTGGCAGGTACTTCAGAAGAGTCCCTGTGCCCAGTCACATCGTTTGTGTGAGAGCTGCATGCACCTATGCTTACATCTGTGGCTAACCATAGAGCTACAGCTCTATGGGCTAACTCACTTGTCGTCTGAAGCACTGCCTTCAAATCTGACATGAGTGTATCTAGGTCTTTCCAAACACGAGACACTTGTCTACCACACCAAGAACAGTTTTAAGATATCTTATTTCGTCCTTTACAATATCAAGTTTCTCACTATGCTTTGTGGGTTGTGTCAAAACATTCTTAACATCATCTGCTGTAATGCAGGGGCCACCATGCTTTTTCACTTTTGCTACAAGTTTTTGTTTCACTTCGATCTTTGCTGCCTCTTTCTCTTTCATTTGTCTGTTGACATCTTTCATACGCTCCTCTGTTTTTCTCAGCACCTCCTTCTCCGCTTCTCTGTGCTTCTGCCTGTAGTGCATTACACTTTTCTTGTGCAATGCATGGCAACCTCCACTGGTCATCACATGATTTTGAAGACAGCTACTGAGAAACGGTCTTGTTAGTTTTCACCATCTGGATGCCAGAGTGATAATGCAATGAGGCATGTCTACGGCATGACCTTACAATGTTTCATTTTTTCTCTAAGCTCATCATCTGGCTCACTTCCATAAATACCCCCTTCAAGGAAATCCTGCAGTTGTCTCATCGTGACTTCAACAAATCCAGCCATTATCTTTTCCAAAACATTCTTGGTCAAATCGGAAAATGGTGTTTGAAACAAACTTGCATACACAACGTCTTGTTGAACTTGAAACTCCGGAAAAAGACAAACGCCTTCCTGAAGCAACTCTGTTCCATCCCGAGACCATCCCTGAAATTCGTCCAACATGACCTGTATATACTTATCTTGGTCCAAGTAAAGTACCCCACTTTTTAGCATGTTCAAAAACGGGCCCGTGATAATGTAATGAATGATGCCAAGAGCTCTTATGACAGAATGAGTATGTGGGCATTAGCAATCTAATAGGACACTTTCTAACTTCATGTTAAGCGAGCCTTTATACGCCTGTAAAAATGTAGCGATGTGGTCGTGATGAAAATATAAGTCACCAGCACCTTGGAAGAATTTGTTGTATCTGTTCATTCTGAAGCTAGTTATGTAGAATTCCTCGTTCAGCGTTTCTGAGCAGAAGGCATCCCACTGGGTTTTGCAACCATTTTTCTGGTCCCCTTGTGGGCCTAATACATCACATCCTGTTCTGATGGAGCCCCAGCCAACTCTCTTGAAGAGTTAAATCTACTAAACTTAGCACTAACATCCATGTCAAGCCCCTGGCCCATCTCCTGAACAAAATCTTTCTCATGCTTTTTCAAAACACTTTCACATGTGTTTAAAATCCCAAGCAGAAAGTGGGCATTACAAAACAAAAGATGCAACTCAACTGAGTCTTCACCCAGAAGACTGTCCTGGTATGACTGTAACTGGGTATTAACTACTTCCTGCCAGGGATTCCAGATCCGGACACATATGCTTTATATGCGTGGCCGGGGGGGAGGGTCTCTGAACTCGGACAAAGGGAACAGGGCCTTGTAACAAAGAATGTACTTGGAACAAAAGACCAGGCTGCTGGGCATTACCAGCATTTTTCACTCTGAAAAGTGGAGATAGTCCTCCCTTGTTTTGAAACAGTTTACCATGGTTTGGGGCATTTAGAGCGAGTGGATTTACCACTGGGACAAAAGCATTCCACCACCACAGGGACGAGCCACACAGCACCGCTGCATGCTAATCTGGCCCCTATTAAAAAGAGGTCAGCAGCTCACTGAGCCAAGTTTGTGAACAAAAGAATATTATGTAACACCACAAAATCTGGGCTCTCTTTTTACAAGGCTGCAGGCCTGGCTGAAATACTCAGGCGTCAATAGATTTTGTCGTTCAGGTTAGAGCAGACACCAGACATGCTTTCACGTGTTTGTAAGGGTCCAGTAAATGAAGATAGGAATTTTTAAAGAATTTTGAAAACAGAAAAAAAATGATAAATATCCCGCCCCAGCATCATCAACATTGATAAATGCCCCGGCAGGAAGTGGTTAAATGTCTTGTTTAAGCTGGATCTGTCTGAAATTACAGCAAACATATTTTTCATCATGCATTTTTAACACCTCTTCCTCGTCATCATCAGTGACCACTAGGTCACTTAGTTCCTCTATCATAGCAATGACATTGTCAAGAAGTGTAGACGCATCCTCTACAGCAACCGATGAAAACCCCCCTGATATTGTCTGCCCCGTGTTCAAGTTTACCTGTTGTCCTTTTTTTTTTTTGCCATCTCATGAAGTCCCATCCCCATGAAGATCCCACTCGTCAGAATTAACCATACCTTTGGCAACTTGCAGCTTACCTGTACTTAATACATGGGCTCTGTCAACCATATCATTTACAGTTGAAGCAGATGGCACGTTGTCGATGTTGACTTTGTTGAAGAGCCACTTACATGCTTTTTACAAAACACCCCCACACTTTTGTCGTTAGGATATCATACTCACAACAAAGTTCCATGACACATTTCTCTACATTGTCTTTAAATGGTCATCCCATCCCCTCCCCCTCAGTTTTATTTGATTAGACACCAACTTTGCATGTTCCAAGTCTAGCCTTGCACATTCCTCCTTAAGATCCTTCAAGTCTTTTAGCAGTTTATTCATTCCTCTTCTGAGTGACACAATCAGTTTTGTCTGACTGTTCATCTTCCTTTGCAAGCCTTTGATTTTATTTGTCAACCTTTGGACATCCTTTGATTTTGTTTCCATTTCTTTATTTTTTATTTTTTTCTATGTTTGTTTTAAGGTACATCTTTTAGCTGCAGAGGCTCTGATAAACAGCACTTGATCAGTTGATCTTGCATTCGTCAGCATGTCTGTTTTTTCCTTCAACTTTTTTTTTCAATCTTTGTACTTCTGCTTCAGCAGTTTTGATCTTAACGGTTTTGGTGCGCAGATTTTTCTCAAGGTTTTCCAAAAGTTTTTCAGTCAGGTTAATTGTTTCTGATTTTTCTTTGCAGAGATCTTTGAGAATCTTTACTTCCTCTTGAAGGTTGTTGTTTTCTTTTGTTTTAGATTTTAGTGCTGCCTCTTTCTTTTTTTCTTCTTTGACTTTCTGTTTTTTCTTCTGCTTTCTGTGTGCTTTCCACTCTACTTGTCGTGCTGCTTGAGGCACTGGTATTGCATACTCTACTTTTATATGTACTATCATTTATGCTACCATTACATGTACTAGCCTCCACGATAGGCACTTCATTTACTTCTAATACCTCGTTAAGAAATTCACTGACTGTGTTACTTCTTCCTTTGGATTTGTTGAGTTTTGTATACAGGCAGGTCAACTTAGTTTTCTTAAGTTCACTTCTTATTGTCCATTCCTGATACCTATTGGAATACAAATTGTTCACGGCAAAAAATACTTTACTGCCAAAAGTACTCGATAGCTCCAGACAGATTCCTCGAGACAGATACTCCTCACGTTGTACTGGAGGATTGTCGAAGGACAGGCGGGACATGCCAACTGCTTCACACCTTTGACCCGAAAAAACATTCAAGGAAGGGGAAAACTAAATTAAATGCACCCCATAAAAAACCAATATCAAAGTACAATTGATGTACACTGAAGAGAACAATGAAAAACAATTTTAAAGGAAAAAAAATGCACTGACGCATCTATGAAATTGAGATTGACTGCTTGGCTGTAGAAGTTGTGATGGTCAGATGCTTGGAGTTCAAGAACAGAATGGTACAGTTGATTCAAGAAGATGATTACATTTCGCTGAGGGGTAGTTTGGAAAAAGTTTTCCCATCCAAATGACTACATCTTTCCATGATTTCTGATAGCTGATCTTCATGGAATACATCTGAAGAAGTAGCTGATGTATCAATTCTAACTTTGCAAAGTTTGGACGCCACCCATGACCCACTTCTAGAAAAACTGTCTTGAGCACAGCACTAGTTTTATCATCTGTTCAAAACAAGAGTGAAGTTTGATTTAATATAATGACTAAGGTTATGGTAAATCCTCTCTTGATTTTGCTATATTTATAAGTGAAGACAATAAGAAAAACTTACGTGGGAAATAGGAATGAGTGACATTCTGATTTGGGCACAATTTTCTATACTTGATAACAAATATAGCAGAATTGTTCACATGGTATGTAAAAAGTTATTTTATCACAAAACTAGTTAAACATGATGGGTGAGTTCGTCACGGTGCCGCTTTCATGAAAATAACGAGGGAAAATTAGCTTAATGAAATCAAATGTAAGCTTGAGAGGCAATGTAGGAAAATGCGGACATAAGGACGCATCTTTGTTCCGTACAGAGATTTACAGAAGTTCTTCGCAGTCATAGCTCAAGTACATGTATGTACAGTGTACATGTAAACTGCCACAGGTTTAGCCAACTTTACACTGAATTAACTTAAATGCATTTACTCAAGTTTATGTTTATACAATTATTTATTTATTTACATGTAATTTGGATTTGTCCCATTTTTTTAATATGTAAGTCAGTTATGTTATTAGTTGTTTTTTTGTTTTGCTTTCCATGATACCTGTAAGTGGAGGATCTCCGCTCAGGCCTCGAAATAGTACTAGCCCAGTGTACAAATTCCAGCTTAAAATACTCTGGGCTACCTAAACTTTGTTCCCTGGTTGCCTGGTGGGCTAGTGAAAAATTTAGAATAAGCCTACCTGTTAAAACTTGGATCAAAATAAATACATGTATTCAATATAAATCTATATATAAATATCAGAAAGTAAGCAAAAAGTGGCAGTTTTTGCCTAACGTAAGCAACCCAAATGAGGGGAAAGATGGAGCAAAGAGGTGATTTTGTTCCCGACTCCGTTACCAGTGAATCAAGCAATATTTAACTAACATGCATGCCTCTTTATTTATACCATCAGCCTTTTATTTTCTGAAATGTCAAATTCTTTATTAGTGAGCTGATAACAAATTTTGGGTTTTAAAAATTTTTTATATATGGGCTAGTAAATCTCTAAACGGGCTAAAATATCCAGTTAACTACATGTACATGTAGCCTAGTGGGCTAGCCAGGAAAAAAAAGTTAGCGCAAGGCCTGCTGCTGTTGTATATCAGAATAAATAAATAAAAAACTTGGATAAATTTATAACCTGCAATATTCCAGTACATGTACTGTGTGTCAGGAGGTACTGGTACATGTAGTTTCTACTGCTACTGGCTTTCATGTAGGCTTACATGTATTTCTAATTGACTGTGTACTAATTAAAAAGTTGCAGTGTTTATAATGCATGTAACATGCACATGTTTGGAGTGTCATCTGTCTTATCTTCTTTTAGAAAAATTGTACTTTCTTTTCTGTGCCATTTTTCACATGCCTGGCTTTTCGGTGTAAACAAGAAGCATAGGGGATGGGTCTATAAGCAGACATGTGATAGTGTTGATCCAGCCCTTGACCTTCAGTTGACCTGCTTGTGCTATACACACCCTTGTATAATGAACCTTTTGCGAGTTAAATTTGAATAAAATCTGGTACACTGAGTACTTTAAATTCATGTGAACATAACAATTGGAATTCTCCATTCTAAAGCCTCTGTTGCTATGACTCGTGGCAAGCTTTTTCTTAGTTACATAAGAGACGCCTTGCAACAATAGACTGTTCTCAATGGAAAGAAGGGCACAAAGGAACCAGTCCATTCCAGAGATGGTGGTCGCTCAGCAAAAGCTTGCCCCGAATCACGAGGTATAGTAACAGTGTCTTTGGGAAATTCATATTATGTTTATGTGTAATCAGATAACTCAGTGTACCAGATTTTTTTCAAATTTAACTCACAAATGGCTTATTGCTGGCTGTCCAACTCAAAGGCTCCCTCATTCTGAAATTAACTTTAAAAAATAGGGGGTTGGCCTGTGTTTACAATAACCCTGCTACATGTACAGTGTACATGTACATGGAAAACTAATTGTGTGGACGGAATGGACTGTCTGAAGACATCTGCTCACTTCATGTTCAAAGTGTTAAAGTGTTTTGTACCTTTACTTTGTTGAAACACAAAAGCCAGACACGTCATACAAGCCATATACATGCACATGTACATTGTATACCAGCAATACTCTGTACATGTACATGGCTTTACTACATGTACATAATTGTACATGTACCGGTACGTAATTGAACATATACATATATGTACTGATACATTTACCTGATATATTTTTATATCCATGATTGGCATAAATGGCTGATTGCCAGTAAAAAAGGATATGAAAGATACTGTGTGTACAGGTACAGGTACATGTACATACACGTACAGTGCAGACATGTTCATGCGGTTGATGTGTGCACATGTCAGTACATGTACGTACCGGTCCATGCACATGTACATACATGTAATGTACACTAGCACCTCCCATACATGTATAATGCTTTGCCTGTGGCATGTTCTTCATAAAATGAACCAAAGTGCAACTCCACAAGTCATTTGTCAAAACTTCTACAAGAGTGACTTTGATCATGTACATGTACGGTAAATTACAAATTAGCACCTTCTAATTACATGTACGAGTACATGTACATACATGTACATGTAATTAGGCATAAAGTGTACATTTGGTGGACATCTGGTTGGTTACTAGTGCAAATCAAATGGAGTTGAATTTATTTAAATTTTTACGTCAAAGTGTTTGCACCAGAGGACTTGACTTTAAAACTTCTCTCAACACGGAAAATTCAGTACATGTATATTGTTAAACTGATGTATTTTAAAGCACCTAAGAAATAGCTGTAAAATATAACCCATGGGAAAAAAGAGCACAAAATTGACGGAAAATGCTGAGAAAGGATTGGCTCTCTTTACATGCATTCTTTTTCCATTTATAATCACTCTACGTATACCAGCAAATCTGCCAGGTCTTATACCTTTCAACCACCGAAAATAATCTTTATGTTTGGCTGCATCAAAGATGTACAATGAATACAATGTGTTCCTACCAAACGTCATCTTTGATGGAATTTTGATGACATTCGAGAATTTTGATGGAAAGTGCATGATGTTTGGCAATGGCAAAAAAGCTGTCAGATGTTGTGTTTAAAAATTCCATACATGATGCTCATTTTAGAAATATCCCAGCGGAAAATTAAATCAAAATTAACAACTCTGAGCATTAGATTTTCATCATGAATCGTATTTTATGTTTCGGACATCATTTTTTATGAACATCATTCAGTTTGAGGGATTTTCTTTTGAGAAACCCTGGTATAAAGAGAAAAACCCTGGAGTGTTGCCATTCCATGGAGGGGCTCATGAATATCGAATGAAAAAGAGGGTGCACTGTCAGGGTTGATGTCAAAGGCCAAACAGCCCATGATGCTGCAAAATGTGTCCTAACGTCACCGTGAGATATTGACGGAAGCCGCAAACTCACCATGATCTGTATTTTGGACTGCAGTTTTTGGAAACTTTAAGAAAATGTGATTGGTCCAGTCATAAAAGGATGATAGTTTGGGGTGCTTTTTTGCACCTTTTTTAAAGCTTGTGTTGTTCATATACATCGATTTGGATTTTACTCGCTGTTTTTTGCAGTCAATTTTTTGGACAGAATTGAATGATGTTTATGACTGTCGACTGTGGGACCCGATTATTTGTGTGAGATATTTTTTAATTTTGTGATTATGGCTTGAATATGTGTAAATATACATGTAATCGCCTTTCACCACATACTAATCTGTGCAAAATAACTGCGGGGATTACTACATGTACTTCTGATATTTTTTTGAGTTTGAGATTAATTTTGACATTTGAGATTAATCAACTCCGATTAAAGTTGAAAGATGGGCATGCATGGTCATCAGTGTTCCAAATATCAGCCATGACTTTCTTCATTTCATCAGACATTGGAAAATTGGTTAACTGCTGTTCACTTCTTGAAAAATGAACGCCCAAAGTTGAACATTATCTAATGGTCCATTTTTTGAGGAACCTGCCCCAAACGTACATGTACGTACTAGTACTGTACGTTCACGTTCCGTACATGTACCTGTACATGTACATGTGCTACTCACAGTTTCTACTGTGCATGTGGTGCGTGTGGTATTTTCATTTTGTACACAATATATATGCACATGCACACGTACATGTACACACATGTATGTACCAGTACCCACATGTACATGTGTCGTAAGTGTGGAAGCTTATTACAGGTACATAATAATATGAATTGTCGTACATGTACCTCTATCTTGGATACTGTCCATTTATTGGCCCAGAAGGATCACATGACAGGGCGACATTTCAGCATATCACACTCACGGTACCCATGATATGTTTTGTGCATAGGCTACCAGGGAATTTGATCGATGATTGCCCTCATATGACAGACTCGTTCCTGTCCCCGCTGCGTATAAGGTAATGCAGAGACCACTAACCAGACTATATAAATGTACTCACTTGTATCCGCATGAGTTTCACGTTAGAGTTTACACAATTAATGAAAGTGAATGGACAGTGCAATTTGCATAATTTATGTCTGTTATGTTAATTGTACAGTTTTAGTAGTAGGTCCATCGTCTTCTGAAATACAGAGCTTGTTTCTTTTAATAAATTCCTGAAGACAGAAGTATGACAAAACAATTGTTGACCGCTGTGGTGTAGAATATGACGTCTCGAACACCCAAGGGCATGCATAGCCCCCTCAGCTTTGCCTCAGGACGCTACATGTACCGGAGGTACATGTACACGTCAATGTATGTGTGTTCAAGACATCGTCAGGTGTTCAAGACATCACATCCCACACCACAGTGGTCAACAACTGTTAAATGATGGGTCACATGCACAGTGGATGAGAACACCAGTTTAACCCAAAGAGAATAGAGACTACTGGTCAGAGAATATACAGGTAGTATTGTACCTCCAACTTTAACCATCCTCCTTCCACAGAAAGGAAAAGGAGTTACTGTTAACCCCTTGACGGCAGGATATTTTTACCGTGTTCTGCCTGGCTGCTTTTTTTTTTCCAATTTTGCTATTGGCAACCACAGACATGGAGCAACGTCACCAGGCTAAGCCCGGCTCTGTGTAGCTGAGATTCATGCTGGGGTATTTGGATCCAATCTAACATAATAACCAGACACCCAGCACTTGCCTTACCCACGCGACAACACTAACTACCCAATGACGCTCAGCTACAGTGAAGCGTGAGCACCCGCTAAGTTCACAAGGTCTAGGCTTGCCACAGGCGGTCACCATGGCTCGCGTTCCCATTCCCCAGTAGTCCATGCATGCCCAGCATCAATGCCCAGCCCCCACTTGTACAAGATTTTATTTCATCAAATACCCAGTCAATATTACCCGTAAAATTTTCCCATTTTTCATCTTGCGCTAAGCACGCACATAATTTTTGTGCATATTTCTAAGTTATATTTAAACCCCCTTTCTGAATGTACTGATAAATCTAACACAGCCCCCTTCTAACTAAATGTTTCCCATAATTATAAAATAAAGAGACACAAGAAAAACACAAGATTCAAGTTTGATAAACCTTGAAACAGTTCTTGCACTTGAACACCTGCTGTGTCTTGAAAGCGGTGTCAGCGGGGGAAGTTGTCATCAGCCGTCCATTGAATGGATGAAGTCTTGACCTTCTTCTTGGCAGGCCTCACTCCCAAGTGTGGGTTCTGGAGTGCTGTGCACGTGTTCAGAGCCCAGCAGGGTCGTAAGCAATGGCGCGCACACCATATCAATGGCCTGTATTCATCACGCTCTTGGCCCACACAAAGTGTGTTACATAAGCTCTGACAGTGGAGTCAGCGACACTCCATGGAGATAACCCATGGTATTCAATCAAAGACAAAGGGGGTGTTCTGATGAATGAAATCTAATTCACTGGGTATCGTGGGGTTGACCAACTCTCCTAGTTGCCCCAGATTTCCATTCAATGCAAAGCTCCCAGTAACTACATGTGTACACTAAACAAAAGTTGCTGGTGTGGTATGCGGCTACCGCAGACAAACAAGTAAGTTACATGTATATTTGCATATTTCTCTAGTGTAAGGCTCCCAACTGCTTTTTTGTTATAGCAAAGTCAATTGCGCCCTCAACGCCAATTACCATCTGTGGATTTACATGTAGCTGTGAGTAATTCACCTGTGAGTAATTGATCGAGCTCCTCACATTACAGCTAATCTTCCAAGAAAACGGGTACATCTAAATCACTTGCTGGGGATGCGCATTTTGGGCATCTGGCCCCTGGTAAGAATACCCGAATCACCAGTGCTGCGCTTTCCAGGCCTCCAATTCCCTTGTGCCCTTCTGGTGACAATCGATCAAGCCATTCACCGGCTCACGTACTCATACTGGAGACATGCTTTCTGGGCCTATGGCACACTGGGCACAGGTAATAGGGCTGCGCCTTCCAGGGCTCTGGCTAGGGCCCTACACCTGGAGCTGGTAAACCAAGAAGTAAGAGTTCAGACCATGTTGGGTCCAGAACTGCACCTTCTGGACTATTCAGGGGACAACCAGACACACTCTGGCCCCCAGACCCCGGTGTTGGGGATTTTGGTCCTGACTGAGAAAACCTGGATAATTCCTGGTGTAGTGACCCCATTTGGGTGGAAACTGGGTTGTCCCACACTCACCGGGACTGGAAAGAAAACCTGGGTGATTCCTGGTAGACAGATCAGACCCAGTTGGGAACCGGGTCATCCAGTAATCACTGGAGCCAAAGAGAAAACCTGAATGATTCCCAGTGCGAACGCTGCCGAGCGACCCAAACTCGAACCCCAGTGTATGCACAGTGGATCCCGGTTTGGTTTGCTTTATGGGTGTGCTGAGTTCTTACATATTCATCATGATCACAGCGCGTACATAGGCAATTGTGGTTACGGTGCTTAACATACTGCCAACGCATAAACCAGCTGCAAAGAAAACCTTTCAAAAACGTACATTTGTACACTGCTGGCTGACTCCCAATACCAAGATTTTCCAACATTCCTGATTCATTGATGTTGTGTTGACCCAAAGAGCTGTATTATACATGTATATAGCTGTGTGTGTCGACAGGCAGTCATGAAACAGTGACACCATTCACTGCAACTAGTGCAAGAGCTATTTGGCCTTTTCGAGTGCTGTGGTCTGACTTTGATGCTTTTCTTGCAGTCCCAATTACATGTACATGTCAGATGCCATCAGAGACCAAATTATGGCTGACATTACCGACCACACATCAATAAGTCCCCGTCTGCCAGCAGTGAGAGAAATAAAATAGAAGATACTCTTGGGAAAGTGGACACAGCAGCTCGGGCTACGGGTGTCCTGTTTTCTACAGCTGTGGTCCAAGTTTTAGTCTGTTCATGTTAAGGCTAAGTCAATTTGAATCATTCACTATTAGAATATTCAACTCTCAATTCAATCAAATATTTGAATATTCAGTGATACTTACCAGCAGATTGTTGACAAACAAACCATGTACATGTACATGTATACACAAAATCAGTTGCAATAATGCAGACAATTGTACATTATATCACTACAATAGATGCTCACATCTGGGGGTATCTCCAGCCATACATGTAATTTAGCAAGATTTAAGAGATGAATGATACATCCTGCCCTGTTGAAAATTTCTATTCCTTCTAAATTCAGGCATGGGAATCTTTCAGGTTTACCGGAATTCCATTTTTTTCACCTTCAAATTTGTGGTCTTCGAGTTGAGTGTAAAAATGGAATAAAATTTGGGGGGCAAGGTGTATGGGGGTAGATGTTAGTTGACCATGCGGTGCTCAAAACTTCCCTAAAACTTAATGAAATTTGTATGTTGAAACAATTGTATTTACACGATGCTTCGGGACCGTTCAAAATGTACGAGGACCTGATTTGGCGGACTCCCACAAAACCTGAATTCTCTTTGCGTAACCAAAGGAGGGAACCAGTGAAGAGTGCTGTCACGAACTTGCGCTTTGCCATAGCCACTTCACGTGAATGCCCGGTGTCCACAAAAATCTGAGGGCAAACACTTCCATGAAAGAAGAATGAACTACATCACAGGTTTTACAAGGCCAATTAATTAGTAAAACAAAATCAGAGTAATTTTTAAAAAATAAGAAATGTCCTTAAAATTGAGAAGATTTTGCTTCTGTTTGCTCAGCCTTCGACAACCATTTAGTGGTATACTGCACTCGGAGTCTTGATCCCAATGCCTGGGCAACAGATGCACTTTCAGTAAACTGGACAAGCATGCTTGGATATGTATTCCCACTGATGTCTCTCGTTTCAAAGGTCTAGAGTTGAAACATTGCAAGATCATCCTCATTTCCCCATTCTGGCCCCACCAACCTTGGTTTCAGGGTAATCAATCTTTTGATTGACTCACCAATCCTGACGCCACAGAGAAAAAATTTTCTGACTCAACTTCGTTCCAAAACCCTACTGCCGAATTCAGAGATGGTCCACCTGACGTGCTGGGTACTGTCAAGCAAGCCCTCTGAGCAGCAGGTCTTTTGGCACACATTGCAATCCGTTGCTACCCGA